>NC_090814.1:42715731-43045106 GCF_000390325.3 Nicotiana tomentosiformis | reverse complement strand
CATGAAGATATAAGAGCTCAAAACACATTAGAAATACTTACAAAGTATAGCATTAGTTAAAACAGCCACATTTGGGCATGACTTGGGTACATAAGCTTTTAGGCAATTCTATTTTCGAAGTCAATTTGGAACGGTTAAATCAAGGCTCGATTCATAACCTTTCCCACATTAATTAATTTCATCGGCACCATTGGCCACAAGTATAATTTTCATTCTTGGTACGTTGGCCACACTTTATATCTCCAACTCACTTCTTTCACTTTCAAGCATCTTTATAGATTATCAACAATAAGGCATTTCGAATCAAGACTTTAGGTACACATATGAGCAATAGGAGTTTTAGACGCATGGGGTATTCTTTCCAAGTTAAGCATAATGGACTTTCATTTGAAACATGACGCAAAGCCATAATATTTTAATACACGTATCATTCTTGAACACATTCTCAAAGGATAATATAATGTGATAGGAATATTCGGAACACATTTTGAATACTTAATTTTCGACACTTTGCTTACTCGGGATAATCGAATTTATTGGGAACAACTCGGAACATGGGAATAAGGAACTTGAGCCAACTATACTTGAAACTTACGGGAACATCATGAAATTCAATTCTAAGAGAGTAGTTTAGCCAACATACCTTGCTTTGAGCTTTCCTTAAATTACTACAACATCCCAATACTCTTAGCAAACTCAATCTATAGGAAGATAGGAAAAATTGAATAATAATTAGAAGGATTCTCATGGTGTAACTCTCTTAGGAATTTTGTCAAACACCTAATATGCAAAATAGACTACAAAGTTCTACAATGGTAATCCCTTCCTCCCTCAACCAATTTCAACAAGAACTAACCAAAATGGTTCATTAACCCCACATACTACAACCTATTATCACATGCATGGCCTATTTCCAACCCCACAATACACTAGAACTTATAACCTCTTGCATGAAAGCTTAGGAGTAGGACTTCCCCGGATAGATGATTATGTAGTGATTGACTTCCTTAATTCTTGAAGGTTGGTGCAAGATTGGATGATTAAAATGCTAGATTTTCTCCTTCTCTCTCTAAAATGCTCGTACCTCTCTCTAAAATTATCAGACAACCGTTCCAAAATAAGCCCCAAAGGCTATTTATTAAAATGGGGTCGGGTTAAAAAATAGGGGAAATGGACCCTCCCAACTCAGGTCTGCAGTCGCAGAATTGACCGCATAACAGATATATGGCCCGCAAGATGGACCGCGAAAACGATGCCAAGAACTGGGCTGGTCTGGACCAGTCTGCGACGGGTCTGCATTCCGCAGACCACTTATGCGGCCGCAGAATGGACCATAAAACGACCTTCAAAGTTCAACCATTTTTCTTCTCAACTCTGCGACGGGTATGCAACCCGTATAATGAATCTGCGATCGCGAATCTGACCGCACAACTGGCCCTTCAGCAAATATTTTCCACTAATACCTCGATGCATTGAACCCAACAAGGGCGGAACCATGGCGAGCAATCTCTCCGCGAAGATTAATTACTACATCCATAAATATCACCCTACCTCGGCACCACAAAACTTGAATTCCTTAGCAAAATTTTTCGAGACCTTACAGCAACCATATTTGAACATTTTTCCACGAGGGGGGAGCATAACATATAGGGGAAAATTGAACATGACTCGAGCATATAAGCATTTAAGCAATTCAATCATCGAAAGCAATTTGGAACAGTAGGAATAGGAGTTTGAACAAACCACATTTGGAACTCACTAGAGGCTCAGGGATTCCGATTCTAGAAAGGGGGTTTAGCCAACATACCTTGATTAAGCTTTTCCTTTGAGTTCCTACGAAGTTCCGCTACTCCAAACACCTCAACCTATAGCAACAAAAACAAACTGAACCATTACTAGAAGAACTCTTATGATAAAGGTCTTTTAGGCATTTCATCAAACACTTAATATGCAAAAATTGACTGCAATGCTCCACATTAGAAATTCATTCCTCTACCCCGCAACAAATTTTAATCCACAAATCCAGCTACAATATCCCCACACTATCCAACAACCTTCCTTAGCACATGCATGCTTCTCCATTTGTTTCCAACCCACAAGAATCACATCCTCCACTCCTCACACATACCAAATTTTGAAATAGAGGGATTACGACTTCTGATCACCATTCTATAAGCCCCAAAATAATAAAATCATGCTCATAAATTCAGTACAAGCTTTGCATGGAACCTTATGAGAAAAGTCTTACCTCGTAGTAGAAGACCTTGTGAGTTCCTTCCTTGAATCTTCAAGATTTGAGCAAGAATTGGAGAGTTGAATTGTTAGAACTCCTTCCCCCTCTCATTAGCGTGTTCTCCCTCTCTAAAATAGTCTAATTCCCATCTAAAAATTACATCTTAGGTCCTTAAATTAAAATAGATTCGGGTACAAAATTTGAAAACTTAACCCTCCGAGTAGGGTCTGCGGTCGCATAATGCATCGTGGAATGGATATGCGGTCCGCGAAAAGGACCGCAGAATGGGCTTCGAAATCTGGGCTGGTCTAGCCAGGTCTGCGACAGACCTGCGGTCCACGGATCAATTCTATGGCCGCGAAATGGACTGTGAAATCTCTCTTCAGAAATTCTCATGCTGATTCTACGAAGGAAGTATAATCCGCAAAACGAATATGCGGTCGCATAATAGACTGCGAAATGACCCTCAAAATTCAGCTTCCCCTGATCAACTCTGTGATGGTTCTGCGATCCGCGAAACTAATCCATGATCGCGAAATTGACCGCAGAAATGCACTTCTCAACAAATTATTATTCCACCAACTCCTCGATGTGCTGCAAGTCCAAGAATCTGTACCGTGGCTCGCAAACTCACCGCGAAAATTGTCTACGACCTTCCAAACACATTGCATACTTTGGCTACATAAAATCTCAAATCCTTGCCGAACTTTTACGAGGCCTTACACATGAGAAAGAATCAAGGCTAAAAATCGAATAGAATTTCTCTTAAGTTGTGAAGTCTTCATTCTCTCAAAAGAGTGTCTGAATCACACTTAGACACTTCGGATTACATCAAAACATTGCACACAATTTCAATTCAACTATATAGACCTATCCAAAGTCTCAAAACACCAATTGGAGTCCAATAAAATCAAAGTCAACTCTCGATTAAATTTATGAACTCTTAAGTTCTTCAAAAGGCCAACTTTTGATAAATAGTGTGAAATTCTTCTAGGAACCTCCAAAATCAAATCCGAACATACGTACAAGTCCAAAATTATCATACGAAACTATCGAAACTATCAAAACACGATTCCAAGTCCGTTTGCCTAAAAGTTAGACCTTGGTCAACTCTTCTAATTTAAAACTTCCAAATCGAGAGTCATTGTTCCAAATTAATCCGGAACCACTCTAAAACTAAAACCGACCATACACGTAAGTTATAATACATCATATGAAGCTACTAAAAGTCTCAAACTACCGAACGAAATGCGAAAGCTTAAAATGATTGATCGGGTCGTTACATACTATAACTATTCATGAGCATACATTAAGAAAAGAATGGATCATGTACTCGAGATGGTGCCAGTTTTGCAAAAGAATGAAGCTACTAAACAGGCCTCCACCGGATGATAGATGTGGCTCACCATTGGATGTGTAGTGTGCCGAAGAAGGAATATCGTCAACTAGTCCCGCTAGCAACCTCTCTATCTATAAGGGGTTGTTTGGTAGGGTGTATAAGAATAATGTTGAATAAGGTATATTCGTAATGCAGGGATTAGTAATGCAAGCATTAGTTATGCAGAGATTATTTTTTATACATTGTTTGGTGTAATGTATTAAAAATTAAAATGCATTGCATAATTTTTAAGAAAATTAGTCGTTTACCCTTCATATTCTTTAGCTTTAAGGGACGTTAAGGACAATTGTCTTTAACCATGCTAACGCATGCATTAATAGCCTTGGTATTACTAATACCATGGTTTGCTATGTATTAGTTATACATAAGATAATACCAAATAGGTTTTATAACTAATACTTACATTAGTAATACATAGGTTTAAAAAGTGTACCAAACAATAGATTAGTAATACCAAAAGCTAATACATGCATTATTTTCTCTAATGCATCCTACCAAACGACCCCTAAGAAAACAACAACAAGGCAGTGAGTATGAAAGGTACTCAATAGGTCTCATAAACGACCTACTAAACGCTGGGACAAGACTTTAGGAAAACATGATATGCAACATTTCTATAGAAAATAAAAACATAGGCAACCACCCACCTACATATCAATCAACCATCACAAAAAATCAACAACATTTATTCGGTGTAAGGGATGTTCCTTACCTCTTCGCTCACCTACCATTTGCAATATATAATTCAGATATGTTTTACATTCATAATTAGGAGGCCACGACCTCGATAGACATCTTCAATAGCATTGGAGGCCTTAAATTCGTTATTTAGAAGATACACAACTATAATATGGTGCTCTTGAACACAAAATTGGAAGATAGTAGTTAAGCGAGTTACAATGTCAATATAATCTTAACCCATGACTTATAAAAAAAAGGTCTAAAGTACATTTAAAATTTTTAAAGCAAAAATCTATAACAAATGCAAGGAAAAAACTTTTTAGTTCTTGGCTTTCCCCTTTTTGCTCTTTTTATTGCAATCAGACAATTCTAACAAAACCAAGATTATAAACTTCCAAGGTGAACCTTCTAAAGCGGTAACAAGCTTGAAAGCTCGATTTATATAATACTTGGAAAGAATTTTCAATATAGTTATTGTGTTTTTTTGGGGGGGAAAGGCATGGAAGAGATATAAAAGAGAAGGGAGAATATTTGGAAAAATTTACAAGACATCAGGATTATTGAGAAAATTTCAGAAATGTACCATTTAATCTTTTCAGCAATTTAGCACTAACATTGAGTTTTTACTCTCTAGCCAAAGAACGTTTCAAGATATATAGAACATACAACGAACAACTAAAACACGCTAGAGAAAAAGACGCGCGCGCTTCAGAAAAATAGTAGTCTGTTTTCGTCTAGAAAATATAGCAATCAAAAAACAGTCGTTGTGTTTCATCACAAAAGTTCAAGGATTGCAAAGCAGCAACTGATTTATAAACGATAAACTTCAGTGAAAAAAATAGGGATTCTCATCCCAAGAATTCTGAAAAAGGGAAATTATTCCAACCATTAAAGTTGGTTACTTCAATTGTCTCGGCATTGGAAGTTCATTTTGTTAGTGAAGTCGAAAAATGAACCAAAATTTGCAAAGTTTTGATAAAAGATATTTGGAAAAATTAGCAAACTATTCAACCTCTACTTCAAATTTCAAAATTTTCTAGTTATTTTTTAGTAGTTTGATTGAAATTTATTGGAACCTAAACGAGAAAATATATAATATTGAGAAAGATTGGAGGTGATTCAAACGAATTTGGACTCAAAATTCATAGCTGAAATCAAGTTAGGAAAATGTCAAATCGTTACATGTATATCTGCACATCCATGCATATCACATAGAGGTATACATGAATATACAAAGATATACATAGGGATACACAACAAGAAACATATTGTTTTCAATCGATGTGGTTTCAATTCATTCGGGACACCTGCACGAGGAACTATACAAAAATTGAGGATGATTGAAAATGACCTAGATTGGTTTATAGTCAAAATTGGTACCTGAATTCGAGTTAAGAAAACATCGTTTCGGCACGTGTATTGCTCAAAAATATACGTGGATATACAAAAGTAGACATGATATACAGCAGATGTATGGTGTATGGGAGATGTACACGGGGATAATGATATATACTTGGAGGATATATAAAGATTTGTACATCTTATCTTCTTCCATTTTTTCGCCTACTTCAAATTACGACTGATTTTTCGCTCAAAACTGGATCCAATCAACTCTAATGGAGCTCAAACATCAAGTTTAGATCCTTCAAATTATCTCCCATATTACCTAACAATGTCCACTGATTCCTAACCACAAACTTCATATATTCAATTTCAATCTAAAATTCGAGCTAGTTTATTACTGGCAGACATATACTTCAGTTTAATCATCCGACATAATTCTAACGAACGAATGTTTAACAGTGATTTTTAGCTTAAATACACAACCTTTGTCATGGCCCAACCTCGGGGAACAGGACTGGTGGTCAACCGAGATAACCCAGTTAAGCAAGCCTACATAATGCCTAGAAATAATACGTAGTAGACCACTAACATAGAAACACACAATGCAAATTTCCATTACTTAAAGAGTCTCGTTGATAGTTGACAAAAATGATACAAGTCAATAGTTTTAAGTGGAAGTAAAATGACAGAACAATATTTGAATTCCCCATACATACATGACCTACAATTTGTCTACGGAGCCGCTAAGCTATCACAAGTAAGGAAAAGAAATGCTGGTAACAAGGCCCCGGCTATACCCAAAAATAATATACAAATGATCAAAATGCAATATGAGGGCCCCGGTGTAGAATAGGGCTCACCAGAGTCAACTGAAGAGAGGGTACACTCTTATCGTGAATCTGTGTCGTCGGCTGAGGTACCACCTGCATCCATTAAAAATACAGGGTCCCAATAAAAAGGATGTTAGCACGTATAGAATAGTAACAATGTTTGCATGAAATGGAAAGTCAACTAAAAAAGAACACATGAAAATAGGGATAAAAATCGTTAGAAATGAATATGACATGTTACAACATAATGAAAAAAAGTAATATGACATTTTAATATACATATAATCGTCATGTGTGCGGCATGGCGTCTGATTTCAGCCAGAACGGCTAAGCCGTCTCACCAAAATATCGTGTGGATCGACGTGTCTTTTTTAGCAATGCATTCATCCCAATTAAGGGTTATAATCTCATCATAGTGCGTAGGGACTCATTCCCAATCGTCTTCCTATACGTGTAGTTTCGGGTATAGGTTTTTTGCAACCTATGCCTTCTCGATAATATAATAATATTCCCAAAACCTATTTCCTTAAAACAACTCATAAAACCTTTCTTTTCATTGTTACTTTTGAACATACATCATCATTCTCATTTTTCGCAAAAATGGCCACATATCATCTTCATTTATTTTCATTTCATTCAGATACCATGGATTTTTTGAAAGACATAAAAATATATCTAAAATATTGAAAAGTCATAGCTACAAACACATGAGTACATGAAAACTTAAACACTTGAAATAAATTTCAAGAGGAGAGCATAACGATGGCAAGTGTAACATAAATCGAGTTTATACATTATTGGCAATTCAAACATTTGAGGCAATGCAAAACAAAAGGAATAGGAACTTGAACAATCCATACTTGGAGTTGATATGAAGTTCATAAAATCCAATTCTATGTGAAGGGTTTAGCCAAACATGCCTCAATTAAGCTTGTTACTGATCCTACAATATTCTACTCTTACAACCTCAATTTACATCAACACAATTTAATTGCACAAATATTAGTAAGAATTTTTATACTTTAGGTCATTTAGGCTTTTTATCAAACACCTAATGTGTATATTTATCTACAAATTTCTTTAATGGAATTTCTTCATCTAACAACCACCTTTTATATAAATTATTCACCTTACAATCATTCTTAGGCAACCCACAACCTCCATTAGCACATGCATGCCAAATAATTCACTCCCAACACAATAATCTAATCAGCTAAACCATTTTACAATCTCTACAACACCAACATAATCTAGGTTACACACTTATGGCTCCCAATTGCCATCCCATAAGTCCTAGAACATATTTCTTATATAAATAATCACCATAAATTAGTTAAAGATAGTAGAGAAATGAATTAGCCACTCTTTTTTCCCGACCTTGGGGTTATTTATAGGGTCCATGTGTGCGCTGTCATTGCACCTGGGCAAGTGGGCACATAGGTGGGTGCATAGACAAGGCAGAAACATCTTTCTTCTGTGCGCTGCCATGCACATGACATCCCCAGCACGTAGCTGAGCGTGCAGATAGGATAGTAGCCGGTAAAATGGCCATAACTTCCTGCAACAATATCCAAATGACAAACAGTTTGATGCATTAGAAACTAGAGTCAAAGAACTATTATTTGATAGTATCTCACCATATAAATCCTTATACTCTGGGAGTGATACTCATTTGAAGTCGGGTATTGTGCGAACTCATTTGAAACTTTAGCGCATTGCATAGTTTCCAACTTCGTTTCGTTCTAGGGCTCTCGTTAATCCCTAAACCGCATCTAATACTCCTCCTACATTTACTATAATGATCGTCTAAGTTGGTTATTGTCCATATTCTCTTATGGAAGGCAAAATGGAAATTAAACTACTCATGAGCTTGCTTAAGGCCTTAGACTTATAGGAAATTTAAGGGTCCTTACATTCTCTCCCGCTTAGGATCATTCATCCCTGGATGATAATCTAAACCCGGCATGACAAGTATGAATCATTCAAGCTCCAATTTAACCACCATCCTTAATCCTTTGTTACTCACCATCAAGCCTCAATGCTTCAAAATTTGACTAATGCCCTAAATTTTCAAAACATTTGGCAGCATTTCTTTCGTATATAGGACTATCCACCTGTCAGAGAGCCACAGAAACCAATCTTAACAATCCCATAAGGGAGCAAGGTATTACAAACATGAGGAAACAGCAACCATAGTATTATATTCATTGTATAGCTATTAGGGTCACATGAGCATAAACTTTACAATTTCAAGACATAGTACATAGAAAAGAAACTTCTATTATCTTTTCAACATGATCAACTAGCTCTACAAACAAATGCGGATCTTTTCTTCATATCATCCTCTGCTTCCCAAGTGGCCTACTCGACTTGCTGATTTCACCATAGCACTTTGACGGAGAAAATCTCCTTATTCCTCAACATACGAACTTGTCTATCAAGGACGACAATAGGAACCTCTTCATAGCTCAAACCTTCATTAACTTCAATAGTCTCCACAAGGACAATGAGTGATGGATCCCCAACCACTTTTGTCAACATAGACACGTAAAATACAAGGTGCACTAAGGATAACTCTGGAGGTAACTCAAGCCTATAAGCCACTTGACCAACCTTCCGCAAGATTCTATAAGGCCCGATGTGACTTTGGCTTAGTTTTCCTTTCCTGCCAAATCGCATTATGCCTTTCATAGAGGAAACTTTCAAGAACACCCAATCATCCTCCTTGAACTATAAATCTCTACGTTTCACGTCTGAATAGGACTTTTGGTAACTCTGAGCAATTTTCAGTCGCTCCTTGATGATCTTAACCTTCTCCATAGCTTGATGCACAAAGTCTGGTCCTATCAATTCCGCTTCTCCAACTTCAAACCAACTAATGGGGGATCTACATCTCCTACTTTACAAAGCCTCGAATGACACCATTTGAATACTTGCACGATAGCTATTATTGTAGATAAATTCTATGAGCCGCAAATTATTATCCCAGCTACCCTTGAAGTCAAGAATACATGCACGCAACATGTCCTCGAGCGTCTATATAGTTCGCTCGGCTTGCCCGTCAGTCTGAGGGTGGAAAGTTGTACTGAGATTCATCTGGATACCTAAACCTTGTTAGAATTTATGCCAAAGGTTAGTGATGAACTACGCTCCTCGGTTGGAGATAATGGAAATTGGAGTGCTATGGAAATCTAACTATTTCCTTGATATATAGAGCATAGTACTCTGCTTGTCACGACCCAAAATCCCACCTTAAGGATCGTGATGGCACCTAGTCTCTAAAACTAGGTAAGCCGATCATTAACAATAGCTAAACCAATTAAACATGATATTATGGAGTAAAGTTTAATATAGATGATACAAGCTGACACGGAGATTATCATAACAAATCCACTGGACTAGGTAGTACAAAGTCACGAACTCTAGCTGAATACATAGAAGTATCTCAAAAACAAAGATACAGTATTGTTCTGATAGAGAATTGACAGTATAAACATAAGGAAAGGACTCCAAGGGACTGCATTGATCAAGCAGCTCTACCTTGAATCCTCGCAATCAAGAAGCTAACACTGCCTGGAACCACTACCTCCAACACTTGTATCTGCACAAAAATGTGTAGAAGTTTAGTATGAGTACACCACGGTCGGTACTCAGTAAGTATCAAGAATAACCTCGGTGGAGTAGTGACAAAGTTCAAGTCAAGACACTCACTAATCAAGTAACTTGTGCAAAATATCAATATAAATCTAGCAACAGAAAGCAAGGTAACTAAATGGCACAAAGAGAAACTATGCAATAAAATAGCAAAATAATCAAAGCACAAATAAAATACAAGTGAAAGGAATTAAGGAAAAACAACGACAGTTCTAATCAACAAAATGTTATGACACGGGATTTACAACAAGAGTCACCCCGAGGCACCACACCTCATAACCACAAATCTCAATTTAGAAATCACGAATCTTATACACATGGAACCTTGTTCCCACATTATCAATCACTCTCGCACGACCAAGACCTTGTGTTATAAGTCACAACCGCACTGACAACTCATGTGCCAATCTCGTAATCCGCCCGGTGTGGTCACAGGCTCAATATTACAATCCGCCTGGCGTGGTCACGGACTCAATATCACAATCCGCCCGATGTTATAATAGGCTCAATATCACAATCCACCTGGCGTGGTCACAGGCTACCAGTCCAAACCATATCGCAAAGAAAGCAGATATACAAGAATGCATATGCATGATCAATGAACTTCAAGTTGCATCCTCATGTACTGGTATAGATGACATGTTACGGTGTATGCATGCACAATTGTACTATCACAGCTCAAATCAATAAGTAATATCAGAGACATCGAGTAGCACGTTGGAAACAACAAAACAAATCACGTTATATGCATGACACACACAAGGAAGTCATAAGCAAAAGCAAGAATACCTCTTTTCATCAACAACACGCCCCCCAGGCCATCACATATCATCCCCACATACCCACCCTTATCTCACCGCGTTTACAATAACATAATAGCCATCCGTATCGCTCTGCCCAGACTATATATCAATAGCCATCTATTGTCACAACCCCAAATTTCCCTCTGTAGGATGTTGTGATGGCACCTAGTCTCTAAGACTAGGTAAGACTAACATTTAATATTAACTTGACAGAAATACTAAAGCATGACTAATAAACCCGCATAATCTCCCGAAATAGAATCTCAACAGTACACTTCCTAAAACCGGTGAAACTGAGTCATAAGCTCTACAGAGTAAGCTAAAATATCTACTACATCATTGTCTGAATGAAAATACAATAGGAATTAAAGATAAAGTAAGGTGACTCCAAGGCATGTAGACGCGAGAATGCATACCTTGAAGTCTCCATAAAGAAGCTAAAAGACGATCGCTAACATCCGGCACGAGCAGACGTACCTGCATCTGCACAAAAAGATATGCAGAAGCCTAGTATGAGTACACCATAATTGCGGACCAGGGATCGCATTTGCAAATCCTGACAGTCTCATAAATCATCGCAATTGCGAAGCTGGACATAATCACAAAACCGAACAATTGTTCGCAAATGCGAACCTAGCCAAAATCCTGCTGACTTCGCAAATATGAAGGGAAAGTCGCAATTGCAACATCGGAGCCCCCATTGTCACCTTTGCAGTTGCAAGGTTGGTGCTCGCAATTGCAATAACTGAGCACCAGCAACACCAGCAATTCAATTTCAGTTCAAATCAAATCTGATACATGTCTGAAACTCATCCGAGCCCTTGAGGCTCCAAACCAAACATCCACACAAGTCTAAAAACATTATACGGACTTGCTCGCGTGATCAAAACGCAAAAAAAAATCTAAAACTATGAATCGAATACTAAAACGCATGAATTTAAAGTAAAGTTCAAGAATATCTAGAATTACAACTAAACGTCCGAATCATATAACATCAACTCCAAATGATATCAAATTTTTTAGACAAGTTCTAAATAGCATAACGGACCTATTCCAAGTCCCAAAATCAGATTTTGAACTCGATAGCTAAAAGTCAACCTACGGTCAAACGTTTCAACTTCAAATTGCCAAATTTCGGCAAAATAACACAAATTAACCTACGGACTTTCAAAATTAATTTCGGGCATACGCCCAAGTCCGAAATCACGATACGAAGCTATCGGAGCTATAAAAATACCGTTCCAGGGTCGTTTTCACAAAAGTCAAAGTTTGGCCAATATTTCTAATTTAAGCTTCTAAGTCAAGAATCAAAGGGTTTGAATCAACCCGAAAGCTTCCCGGAACGAAACTAATCAACCCCGTAAGTCATTAAACCATAAACACACATATGTGAAGCATAAAAAAAGGGTAACGGGGCACAATTACACAAAATGACTGGTCGAGTCGTTACATTCTCCCCCTCTTAAAACAAACGTTCGTCCCCGAGCGTGTATAAGGACATTCCGTAATAGATGAATAGATGAGGATAACGGCTCCGCATGTCGTGCTCGATCTCCCATGTCTCCTCCTTGACCGGATGAACCCTATATTGAACCATCAATGACTCAATGTTCTTTGATCTCAACTTCTGGACCTGTCGGTCCAAGATAGCCACGGGCTCCTCAATATAAGTCAAATTCTCGTCCAATTGGACTGTGCTGAAGTCTAAAACATGTGACATATCACCATAATACTTTTGGATCATAGAGACATGGAACACCGAATGAACTGCAGACAAACTAGGTAGTAATGCAAGCTTGTAGGCCACCTCACCAATCCTCTCAAGGATATCAAAAGGTCTGATATACCTAGGGCTCAACTTTCCCTTCTTTACGAACCTCATCAAACCCTTCATGGGTGAAACCCGGAGCAAGACTCGCTCTCTTACCATGAATGCAACATCACAAACTCTAGGATCTGCATAATTCCTTTGTCTAGATTGGGCTGTTCGAAGTTGATCCTGGATCAACTTGACCTTCTCCAAGGCATCTCGAACCAAATATGTACCTTATAACTTAGCCTCTCCTGGCTTAAACCAACCCATTGGAAAATGACACTGCCTCCCATATAGAGCCTCATAAGGAGCCATCTGAATAATTGATCGGTAGTTATTATTGTAGGCAAACTCCGCAGACAGCAAGAACTAATCCCAAGAAACCCCGAAATACATAACACAGGCACAAAGCATATCCTACAATATTTGAATGGTACGCTTGAACTGTCCGTCCGTCTGGGGGAGAAATATTGTAGTCAATTCAACCCATGTGCCTAGCTCATGTTGTACAGCTCTCCAGAAACGTGATGTGAACTGCGTACCCCGGTCATAGATAATGGATACCGGCATGCCATGAAGTTGGACAATCTCACGGATATAGATCTGAGCTGGATGCTCTAAAGAATAGGGAGTCACTACCTGAATAAAATGAGCCGACTTGGTCAACCTGTCCATAATCACCCATACCACATAAAATTTCTTCTGAGTCTATGGGAGCCTTACAACAAAATCCATCGTGACACGCTCCCATTTCCACTCGGTAATCTCAAGTCTCTGAAGCAAATCACCCGGCCTATGATGCTCATACTTCACCTGCTGACAATATAGGCACCGGGCTACATACTCCACTATGTTTTTCTTCATCCTCCTCCACCAATAGTGTTGTCTCAAATCCTGATACATCTTAGCGGCACCCGGATGAATGGAGTACCGCAAACTGTAGACATCCTGAAGGATCAACTCATGCAACCCATCCATATTGGGCACACATAACCGCCCTACATCCACAACACACTGTTATCTTAGAGATCTCCTGGGTATCGTCGTGCTGAACCGTGTCCCTAAGGACAAGCAATTAGGGGTCGTCATACTGATGCTCTCTGATGCAATCATATAAAGAAGACCGAGAAACCACGCAGGCAACAACTCAACTGGGCTTTAAAACATTCAATCTAACAAACTGGTTGGCCAACGCCTGAACATCGAGGGCTAGTAGCCTCTCTGCTGCCGGTAGATATGCTATACTGCCCAAGCTCTCCGCCTTTCGACTCAAGGCATAGGCCACCACATTGGCCTTCCCGAGATGGTATAGAATAGTGATATCATAGTCCTTAAGAAACTCTAACCATCTTCGCTACCGCAAGTTAAGATCTTTCTGTTTGAACAGATGTTGTACACTCCGGTGGTCAGTAAAGACCTCACAAGGGACACCGTACAAATAATGCCGCCAGATCATCAATGCATGAACAATAGCTGTCAATTCCAATTCGTGGACTAGATAATTCTTCTCATGGGTCTTCAACCGTCGAGACGCGTAGGCAATCACCCTACCGTCTTGCATCAACACCGCGCCAAGACAAACACGTGATGTCTCACAATACACAATGTAAAACCCCAACCATGTAGGCAACACCAACACTGGGGATACAGTCCAAGCAGTCTTGAGCTTTTAAAAGCTAGCCTCACACTCCTCGGACCATATGAAAGGAGCACCCTTCTTGGTCAATCTGGCCATAGGTGCAGCAATAGATGAGAAAACGTCTACAAAATGGCAATAATACCCGGCCAAACCAAGAAAACTCTAAATCTCAGTAGCTGAAGACGGTCTGGGCCAACTCTGAACTGCTTCAATCTTCTTCGGATGTACCTTGATCTCCTCACTCGACACCACATGACCCAAAAATACCACCGAATCAAGCCAGAATTCACACTTTGAGAATTTTGCATACAACTTCATCCCTCTCAAGGTCTGAAGCATGATCCTCAAGTGATGCTCATGATCTTCCCGGTTGTGGGAGTAAACCAAGATGTCGTCAATAAACACAATAACAAATAAATCAAGATATGGCTAGAATACACTATTCATCAGGTGCATAAATGTTGCTGGGCATTGGTCAGCCCAAATGACATCATAAGGAACTCGTAGTGACCATACCGAGTCCTAAAGGCAGTCTTCGGAATATCTGAATCCCAAATCTTCAGCTGATGATAACCTGACAGCAAATCAATCTTTGAGAACACTCTACCACCATGTAGCTGATCAAATAAGTCATCAATGTGCGACAATAGATACATGTTCTTCACTGTAACCTTGTTCAATTGCCGATAATCAATACACATACGCATAGAACCATCCTTCCTCTTCACAATAAGATCGGCGCATACCAAGGTGACACACTAGACCGAATGAAACCCTTATCAAGCAACTCTTGCAACTACTCCTTTAACTCCTTCAACTCTGCTAGGGCCATATGATATGGTGGAATAGAAATTGGCTGAGTGCCCGGCAACAAGTCAATGCCAAAATCAATATCCCTATCGGGTGGCATGCCCGAAAGATACGCTAGAAATACATGTGGTAAGTCTCTCACTACCAGAACTGACTCAACAATAGGAGTATCAGCATTGACATCTCTCACAAAGGATAGATAAGCATCACACCCCTTCTCAACCATCTGCTAAGCCTTTAGAAATGACACAACCCTACTAGGAACATAATCCAATGCACCCTTCCACTCTAACCGTGGCAACCCTAGCATAGCCAATATCACAATCTTGGCATGACAATCTAGAATAGCATGATAGGGCAACAACCAGTCAATGCATAAGATAACATAAAAGTCTACCATACTAAGTAACAACATATCAACTATGGTCTCAAAACCACCAATAACAATTAAAAATGACCGATACACACAGTCTACAACAATAGAGTCTCTCACAGGCGTGGACACATAAATAGGAGAACTCAAAGAATCACGAGATATATCCAAATACGGGGCAAAGTAAGATGACAAGTATGAATAAGTGGATCCCAGATCAAATAAAACTGATGCATCTCTATGGCAAACCGAAACCATACCTGTAATGACTGCGTTTGAAGGAACTGCTCTGTCCTACCCTAAAAAGCATAAAATCTGTCTTGGCCTCCCCTTCTAGGGTGGCCTCTACCCGCCCGTCCCCCACCCCTAGTTGGTTATGTGGTTGGAGTGGCAACTGGGGCAGCAACCAAGGCTTGAGAAGTCTGTGGGCCTGACTGAATCCATGGAGCCTGAGTAGTTTGTGGAGGTTCACCCCTCCTAAGTTTGGGGCAGTCTCTAACCATATGATGGGTATCACCACACTCAAAGCTCGGTGGGCGTGACTGTTGGGACTAGCTCGGGCCTAGTCGGCTGGACTGACCGCTGAAGGCACCCCGTGCAGGATGTGCACTAAAAAGTGGCTGAGCAAAGTGTGCAACCTGAGATCTCGGAACAACCAGAGCACCAGTAGAAGCTGGAAGTGCTGAGTGAACTGGACGGCTCACATAGCCTCTGCCATGATGGGTTGTAGCTGCAACGTGGCCACCACTAAACCCTCTAGTACCTCGAGGCCTTTTGGCCTCCCTGTCCTGTCTCTTACGACCCCGCATACCCTCCAACCTTCATGCAATCTCTACCACCTGCTGATATGGGGTATTTGTCTCCAACTCTCGAGCCATGCTGAATCTAATACCATAGTTGAGCCCCTCGATAAATCGACAGACTCGCTCTCTAACTATAGAAACCAAGGCGGGTACATGTCTGGACAAATCACTGAATCAGACAGCATACTCTGACACAATCATAATACCCTGGTGCAGCTGCTCAAACTCTGCGTGCCATGCATCCCTAAGGGTATGAGGAACAAACTCTCTCAAGAATAACTCTGAAAATTGAGTCCATGTAAATGAAGCTACATCGGTTGGGCAACCCTCTTCTTACACCTACCACCGCTGATATGCTGCTCCTGATAGGTAGAAAGTAGTGAAAGCAACTCCGCTCGTCTCCATAATACCCATAGTGCAAAGAATACGGTGGCACTCCTCTAGAAAACTATGTGCATCCTCTGAAGCCAAACAACTAAAAGTAGGAGGGTGATACAACTTGAACCTCTCAAGTCTAAGTTGTTCCTCCTCAGATATTGCTGCCCTAACCGCGGGCTGAACCGGAACAACAAGTTGTACTGGTATAAACTTTGGGACATGATCAACATGGACTCGCTGCTCTAGGGTACGGGTCGCGGGAGTCTGAGCACCTCCCCCAGCCTGAGATGTTGCTGGTGCAAGTAGAATCAACCCCGCCTGAGCTAGAGTACCAAACATGATCAAGAACTGTGCGAGGGTCTCCTAAAGTGCATGGGTAGAAACAGGCGCCTCGGGTGCCTGTCCTCCAACTGGATCTACTAGTGGCTCCTCTATCGCAGCTCGGGCAGGTGCTTTGGCTGCACCACATGCCCATCCTTGGCCTCTACCCTAGACCGGCCTCTCACATCTCTAGTAGGGGGCGTGGGTGTCTCATCGTCGGATCTAGTTGTGCGTGTCCTCACTATCTGTGATATAATAGAAAGTCAAAGATTCAATTTTCAAAGTCAACCAATTCGCACGATAAGGAATCAAAGAAGTGAATTTTTCCTAATAGTTTTGTAGCCTCTCAAAGATAAGTACAGATGTCTCTGTACCGATCCGCAAGACTCCACTAAACCTGCTTATGACTCGTAACACCTATGAACCTAGAGCTCTGATACCAACTTGACACGACCCCAAATTTCCCTCTGTAGGATGTCGTGATGGCACCTAGTCTCTAAGACTAGGTAAGCCTAATATTTTATATTAACTTGACAGAAATAAATAACAGAAATACTAAAGCAAGACTAATAAACTCGCATAATCTCCCGAAATAGAATCTCAACAATACATTTCTCAAAACCGGTGAAACTGAGTCATAAGCTCTACAGAGCAAGCAAAAATATCTACTACATCACTGTCTGAATGAAAATATAACAGGAAGTAAAGATAAAGGAAGGTGACTCTGAGGCCTACGGACGCTGAGCAGGCATACCTTGAAGTCTCCGTAAAGCAGTTAACAGACGATCACTAACGTCTGGCACGGGCAGACATACCTGGATCTGCACAAAAAATGTGCAGAAGCGTAGTATGAGTTCACCACAATGGTACTCAGTAAGTATAAAGCCTAACCTCGGTAGAGTAGTGATGAGGCCAGGTCAAGAGACCTACTAGGATATAATAAACAGAATGAAAACGTAATAACAAGAAGTAGTGGAAAATAGAGAAATATATAATATAAAACAAGTCGATAACACAGGATAATGAAAGGGTTTTAAGCATAGAAATAACATAAATGAAACAATTGAAAAGGACCACAATGATGATATACGGACACAACTGATAGAATAAGAAAGATCAACACAACAAGATGTGTTCCCACCAAATAGCTCTTTTTAACAAGAAATAAACAACAAGAATCGCAACGAGGTACCGCCTCGTGTACAATAAGAATCATAACCGAGGTATCGCCTCGTGTATATATCAAGAATCACAACCGAGGTACCGCCTCGTATTCAAAATTCACAATCTCAATCACAATATTTCCTTATACTGCCGCGTGAGCCTTACATTTAAGTAGTTTTGAAAATAGTTTTCTCAAAATAGCTACAGACACTTAGCCCACCTTGTGACACCATGTGGCTTCACGTAATTCCCTTACAAGCAACACGCACATAAGTCCCACCTTATGTCGCCGCATGCACATTAACCTCTAGCCTTATATCGTCGCATGCGCGCCAATATCACATCACAATAACAAGTCGCACCACAAGTGCCCATATGTCACAATTTTTCAACAATCAACAATATCAATGTTTCCACAACAATAGCCCTTGGCTCCACCACAACGTGTACAAGAATATCAACAATAACAATGAATGTAAAATTCTCAACAAGAAAGATATCTCGACAATTAACAACTTCGCCTCAATGTGATACAGCTTTTACAGCTTCATCACCAATGACTCAACAATGAGAAAGATAATGTGTAACCACGAACTAAATACAAATGACTCACAATGGAAGAGATAACATGACTTCAAATAAGAATAATAGCAATGAAAGAGATAACCTGTAACAATGACTTCAAATAATAATAATCAACAAAGAAAGAGATAACATGGACAATGACGTCAAATAAAGGTAATCAACAATGAAAGAGATAACATGTAACAATTAAAGAGGCAACAAGTTCAACTAAGGCATGAGAACAATTTATCAATTAGGATGTAGAACAAGTGTTAACGAAATCACTTAAGGCATGTAAGGATAGACTAACACAAGTAAGAATAGATTGACTATGACAATTTAGAACGCGATATAAAAAATAAATTAAGGCATGGAAAGAGTTTAAGTAGCCTAATCCGGTGAATTACCATATACAACATGTGTACCCACTCATCATCTTGCGTACACAGCTTTCACAAAACACGAATGACACAATTAATCCCAAATACTAAGGGGTAGTTCCCCCACACAGAGTTAGGCAAGATACTTACTTCAACTAGGCCAATTCAACTCTCGGAAATAGCCTTTCCCCTAAAATTCGCCTCCACACGGCTCAAATCTAACCAAAATCGACAAACAATTATCAAACAATGCAAGGGAAATCAATTACAATAGATAAAGCTAAGATCTTTACACTTTTCCTAAAAAGTCTACAAAAGTCAACCCGGGGCTCGCCCCGTCAAAACCCGAGTCCAATGGTAGATTTCGACTACCCATGACCCCACGAGTCCATATATATATGATTAGTTTCAAAATCCGAGTCCAAATCGACTCTCAAAACTCAAATTCTTATTTTTCAAATACTTGAAAAAGTTTCACAAATTTTCACTTTGATTCACATGATTTTGATGTTAAAATCTAAGATATATTGATAGAATATAGTTGGAAATAGATTAGAATCACTTACCCAAAGATTGTAGATGAAAATCCCCTCTCCAAATCGCCTCATACCGAGTCTAGGGTTCTAAAAATAATAGAATGTGTTGAAAATCCCATCTCCCATCTTTGTACTAGTTGCAATTGTCGCATTTGCGACAGAGGGTTTGTATGTGCGAACCTTCACAATTGCGGACTAGGGATCGCATTTGCGAACCCTAACAGCCTCAAAAATCATCGCAATTGCGATCAAGGCTTCGCAATTCCGAAGCTGGACATAATCGCAAAAGCGAACAATTGTTCACAAATGTGAAGGGGAATTCGCAATTGCGACATCTGAGCCCCCAGTGTCACCTTCGCAATTGCGAGGCTGGTGCTCGCAGTTGTGATAACTGAGCACCAGGAACACCAACAGTTCAATTTTAGTTCAAATCCATTCCGATACATGTTCGAAACACATCCGAGCCCTCGAGGCACCAAACAAAACATCCACACAAATCTAAAAGCATCATACAAACTCACTTTCACGATCAAAACACAAAAATAAGATCTAAAACTACGAATCGAACACTAAAACGCATGAATTTCAAATTAAAGTTCAAGAATTTCTAGAATTACAACTAAACGTCTGAATCATATCACATTAACTCCAAATGATACCAAATTTTGTAGACAAGTTCTAAATATCATAACGGACCTATTCCAAGTCCCAAAATCAGATTCCAAACTCAATAGCTAAAAGTCAACCTACGGTCAAACTTTTTAACTTCAAATTGCCAAATTTCGACAAAACAATACAAATCAACATACGGACTTTCGAAATCAATTCCGAGCATACACCCAAGTCCGAAATTACGATATGAAGCTATCGGAGCCATCAAAATACCATTCCGAGGTCGTTTTCACAAAAGTCAAAGTTTGGTCAATATTTCTACTTTAAGATTCTAAGTCAAGAACCAAACAGTCTGAATCAACCCGAAAGCTTTCCGGAACGAAACTAATCAACCCCGCAAATCATAAAACCATAAACACATATGTGTGAAGCATAAAAAAAAGGTAACGGGGCGCAATTACACAAAACAGTCGGGCGGATCGTTACACCTATATCGCTCTGTCCCGATAATAACACAATAGTCACCCCTGCCACTCCACCCAAAAAATAACACAATAGCCACATGTATTACTCCGTCCGAACAGTATATCAATAGCCACATGTATCGCTCTGCACAATCAACAATAGTGAAATACCACACTTATGCTCTGCACGATCAACAATAGTGAGATTCTACCCTTATGCTCCGCACAACAACAATAAATCCCCACAACATGTCCATATATGCCACAATATTGCCAACAACAATACCAATATACAGTCCACGGCTCAACAATAATGTATACAAGAATTTCAACAACAACAAAATGAAATGGAAAATAAATCAGCAATGAAAGATATTCCATATAACAACAACTTCAATTAAGAGCATATTAATAACCTAAGAGTCTAAACTGGATATTTTCACATATAAGCCCGGGTACATACTCATCACCTCGAATACACGTCTTTCACATAATTCAAATAATGTGATTAGACCATATCCTACGGGGAAGTTCCCCCACACAAAGTTAGGCAAGATACTTACCTCCAATAAGCTAAATCAATCCACTAATAAGCCCTTCCCGTGTGAAGAAATCTCCAAATGACTCGAATCTAACCAAAATAACTTAATATCATATATAAAAGACATAGGAAATAATTTCAGATAATAAAGATTCGATCTTTAATGAAATCAAAAAACCCCGGGGTCGCACCTAGGAACCCGGCAAAACTCACAAATTCCGAACACCCATTCCGATATGGGTCCAACCATATCAAAATCATCCAATTCCGACATTAAATCGTCCTTCAATTCATCAATTTATATTTTAGAAAAGGTTTTATTAAAATCCCCAATTTCTTCAAATCAAATCATCAATCAAACATTAAAATCGAGGTTAGAATCATGAAATATAAACAAATCCGAGTCAAAATTATTTACCCCAATCCAAATCCTAAAAATCCCCTCAAATATCGCCCAAAACCGAGCTCTCTAACTCAAAATGTGATAAAATAACAAAATCCCTCGAAATAGAGTACTATATAAGAACTGCCCAGGTATACACATAGCGATCGCGGAATTGCCTTCGCGGTCGCGAAGAACAAAATACCCAGCTTCCAAAATCCTCCTACGAGAACACGATGCCTAAACTCACAATAGCTAGGCGATCACGGCCCAGACCATATGATCGCGATGAACAAACGTGTGCCATCCTCAACCAGACCTTCCTTCTGCACGAACGTGGCTCCCTACTCACGATCGCGATGCACAACCTCCCTAAAGCTTCATGAACGCGTTCCTCTCTTCGCGAACGCGAAGAACAAAACCCACCTACCACTAGATTACACTACGTGATCATGTATTCCTCTTCGAGATCGCGAAGAAGGAAAATAGACACCAGCTAACAGCAATCCAAAACAAGAGGAAATGGTCCAAAACTCATCTAAAACACACCCGAGGCCCCCGGGACCCCGTCCAAACACACCAACCAATCTCAAAACATAACACGAACCCATTCGAGGCCTCAAATAACACCAAACAACATCAAAACTACGAATCGCACATCAATTCAAGCCTAGTGAACTAATGCACTTTCAATTTTCAACTTCCAAAACTCGTGCTGAACTATATCAAATCAACTCAGAATGACCTCAAATTTCGCATGTAAGTCCCAAATGAAAAAACAGACCAACACCAACTCTCGAAATCACAATCCGAACTCGATATCAATAAAGTCAACTCTCGGTCAAACCTATAAACCTTCCAAACCTATAATTATCCAACTTTCACCAATTCAAGCCAAAACAATCTAGGAACCTCCAAATCAATATCCGGACATACGCCTAAGTCCAAAATCACCGTCCGGACCTAACAGAACTGTCAAAACTCCGATCTGGGGTCAAATACGCAAAAGTCTATCTTGGTCAACTCCTCCTACTTAAAACTTCAAAAATAAAAATTATTCTTCTAAATCAATCCCGAACCACTCGAAAATCGAAACCAACCATGCATGCAAGGCATAATACATCATATGAAGCTACTCACATCCTCGAACCACTGAATGCATATGATCAAAAATCGGTCGGATCGTTACCTTCTCCCCATCTTAAACAGACGTTCGTTCTCGAACGTGCCAAGAGACGCTCCAGAGCCATAGAATCATTGTATAAACTCACCATACACATACCCACGGCGATCCCACATCACCTAAATCCATATAAGCCTGTCAACACCACCTAATTCAAATATCCTACCTTCAACCTTAGTCCACCAATCTTAGATCCCAATCTCATCACCCAAGCCTCCTACTAAGATCTGATTCTCACATATACACACTGTGTTGACCCAAACTAGCTACAACAAATCATGAATACATCCACAAGGTATAATCATATGACATAACCCATCGTTTATAAGCCCATAGCAACATCTTTGGCCACAATAGTTGCCCATAATCAAACCTGATACCGGTATATAACCTTATATCAACTAGAACCTTATTCCAAACCTTCCCAATACTGCTAATGATATAAGAAATATATAGATCTCATAACCCCTCACCCTTCAACAAGCCACACCAAATGCCACCTAGACACAAACGTCTCAATCCATACCCAAACAATACAACTCGAATATAACTGAAGATGGAAATAGAGACATATGAGAGAGCTATCCAACAAGTCTGATAGGAACAACTCCCCATCAGTACCATACTACGAATCCATTACACAAGGGAGAAAAAAGCATATGAACTAATCACAAAGAATCGCATCCTAATATAACTTCACCGTGACACATAATCCAGTCCAAACATACTGATCCATATGAAAACACGAGGATCCCATCCTCAACTCTGAATCACAAGTAGAATAGGCATCATACCAATTGAAAATCTTTCACTAACTCACCCCGTAGAACAAAATCACAAGTATTGGCCAAACCATCCAAAAATCACATCAAAACATTTTGTATTAAGTAACAGAAAGTTCATCCTAGTCTTATAACCCTCAATAGTAAACAAACCAGAACGATAGACATGGTCTACTATAGTAGAACCCCCAACAGGTGCAGACACATCAACAGAGTATAAGAACCACGAGACATATCCATATATGAAGTAAGATAGGATGACTCATACCAATAATTATGGCCCGGATCAAATAAATCTGATGCATCACTATAACAAATCGGAACCATACCTGTAGCGACATCATCTGGTGCAGCGGCCTCAGCCCTACCAGGGAAAGCATAACATCAAGCCTGGCCTCCCCCTCTAGGATGCCATCTACCTGCCTGTCCCCCAACTCTAGCTAGTTGTGCATGTAAAGTAGCAACTAGAGTGGAACCGATAGCCTGAGTGCTCTGATGAAATCTACCTCTCCGAAGTCTGGGACAATCTATCATGATGTGCCTAGTATCACCACACTCATAACAATCCCTCTGTTGGCATGGCTGCTGGTACTGAGTATGTGTCGGATGACTGGAATAACCACTGTAGGAACCCCGTGTATTACGCTCACTGAAAGATGGTTGTCCAATACGAGTACTCTGGGTCCTTGGCTAACTGAAGCACTACGAGTAACCTGAAGTGCAGACTGAACTGGCCAACTGACATAGCCCCCGCCCTGATGGGTCAAAGCCGATGAATAGAATCTACTAAATCCTCCAGGACCTCGAGGCCTCTTGGCCTCCCTATCCTCCCTCTCCTAAAAGTTATTTTTGGAATATCCTTCTCTTTTATCTTCAATTGGTGATACATTAATCTCAAGTCAATCTTGGAGAAGTACTTAGCACTTTGCAACTGATCAAACAGGTCATCTATCCTTAGTAACATGTACTTAGTCTTCATTGTGACCTTGTTGAGCTGTCAGTAGTCGATGCAAATCCTCAATGAACTATCTTTCTTCCTTACAAAGAGAATCGATGCACCCCAAGGCGACACTCTTGGTAACCTTTCTTTAGCAAGGCTTTCAACTAATCTTTCAATTCCTTCAATTATATTAGAGCCATTCTGTAGGGTAGAATTGATATAGGTTGTGTACCAACAAACATCGATCCCAAAGTCAATCTCCCTGTCTGGTGAGAATTTAGGAAGCTCGTCAGGAAAGACCTTTGGAAATTCATTCACGACCGACAGGGACTAAAGTATCAGCCTCGGCATTAGTGCCCGTCACTCGGGCTAAGTGGTAGATACTCCCTTAGTGATGATCATCTTTGCTGCCTTAAGGTAAGAAATAAACCTATCGTTCGGCACGATATCAATCCCCTTCCACTCAATGATTGGCTTGTCTAAAAACTCGAACATAGTTGTTCTGGTTCTGCAATCAAGCTTGACATACCACGAATAAAGCCAGCCCATACCCATTATTACATCAAAATCCGCAATTCACTAATTCAACGAGATCTACTAGGGTGTCCCGACCATGCACGGTGACAACACAATCCCTATAGACCCGTGTGGCCATAATAAATGCACCATCTGGAGTAGATATAGAGAACGGCTAACAAAGTTGTTCCGGTTATATCCCAAACTCTATTGCAACATAAGGAGTACCATATGATAATGTAGAACCTGGATCTAGGAGAGCATACACATCATGAGATTGAACTATCAATATACAAGTGACAACTTCTAGAGAGGCCTCTGAACTCTGGCAACCCATTATAGCATAGAATCTACCGGGTCCTCCCAAACCTTATGCACTACCTCTAGATGAACCATGCCTCGCTAGTGGCGGAGTACCCCAAGTTAGGGGAGGTGCGTACCCCGAGCAGGGGGAGGTGCTGCAGAAGTAGTAGCCACTGAACTGGCCGGCTGCACCATATCAACACTAGCATTCTGTCGGATGAGGGAAAATCCTTATAAATTTGGCCCCTAAGGACACACCTGTAGCATACATCTAGGCCCATGCAACAAATCCCGAGGTGCTTCCTCCCACACTTAGAACATGAAGGTCTCTATTGTAGATGAGAGCTCCCACTAGACTGGACCTACTAAAATGAGCTCCTACTACTCTAACATGGCCTGACACGGCTCCACTGCTGCTAACTTGGCCCCGACGGTGGTGCACTAGCTTAAAATTGAGCGACTGACTATGATGTTTCGGATGACCCCCTCCTGAACAATGCCTTTCCACCACCACTATAAGAGCCACTAAAATTACTTGCTGACCGGTCCTTTTTGTTGTTGTATCATTCCATCATGCTTTTTAACTTTCGGGTCTCCGTGGATTGAGAAAATTCCACCATCTTCCCATAATTTATGTCAGAGTTTAAGGTGGTGGTAGTGGCCTCATTAACGACCAGAAGACTAAGGCCTTGCACAAACCGACGTACCTTAGCCTCTATGGTAGGAAACATGTATACAGAATACATCGAAAGGTTCGCAAACTTTATTTGATAATGCCACACGCTCATATTTCCTTGCTTTAGATTCTTAAACTCTCCAGCATGGGCTGTTCTAGTCTCAGCAAGTAGGAAATTATCAATAAAAGCATCGACGAACTCATTCCACTTCATTTGAGGGTCACCTTCCTTGCGGGACTCTTCCCACATCTTGTACCAAGCATATGCCACTTCCTTTAGGCGATAAGAGGCCAATTCCGCCATTTTCGTCTCAGTTGCATGCATAACGCGAAGGGTCTTATGCATCTCAACAATAAATTCTTGTGGGTCCTTGTACTTAGTACCCCTGAAAACCGAAGGACCCAACTAATGGAATCTATTCACCCTGGAACTAGCTGAATCCCCTTGGTGGCTAGAAGAAGTGGATGTAGCATTCAGCCTCTGAGCTTGGGAAGCCACGATCTGAGTCAACAATTGGATGGCTCCCCTAAGGTCTTTGTTAGAAGCACTAGGACCGTAGAATGAAGCTGGAGGTGGATGTGGAGTATTAGTTAGGGGAGGCGTCTATGCATTCTCAATTGGAATCTCAGCAGGGGTACTAGAAGTAGGAGGTGCACTTATTGGGGGAGTGCCTTCACTCCTTGCGTGCACAATCGCAGGATCGAGCACTGCATTAACTGCCACTCTTGGGGTGGCACCTTTCCTTTGGCTACTCTTCGCGTTTTTCCTAGGCACCACGTTCTAAAAATTGGAATAACGCACAAGTTAAAAAAGGCAGTCTTATAGTCAAGCTCTATCGCACGATCTAGAGTGTCGAAGAAGGGTAGTATTCCTAAATGCCTAAGTAGCATCCTACTTATAGATGTGATTGACTACACACTAATTAGAAGGACTCTACTTTACACGACTTTGAGATATCCTAGGGTACTTTAAAATATTATACTCTGATACCAAACTTGTCACGCCCCAAACTTGGACAGCGGGACCGGCGCTCAACCAAGATAAACCAGATAAGCAAGCCTACATAGTGCCTAAAAAAAATACGTAGCAGACCACTAAGAACATAGAAACACACAATGCTAATTTCCATTACTTATAGAGTCTCGTTGATAGTTGACAAAAATGATACAAGTCAATAGTTTTAAGTGGAAGCAAAATGACATAACAATATTTAAATTTTCCATACATACATAACCCACAATTTGTTTATAGAGTCTCTAAACTATCACGAGTAAGGTAAACAAATGCCGGTGACAAGATCACCATAGTCGGCTAAAGAGAGGGTACACTCTTATCATGAATCTGTATCGTCGGTTGAGGTACCACTTGTATCCGTTAAAGATACAGTGCCCCCAGCAAAAGGGACATTTGTACATATAGAATAGTACTAGTATGTAAATCTAAGTACCCTCACATGAAAATGAAATGTCAACATAAGAAGAGAATACATTGAAATAGGGAGAAAAATCAATAGAAATGAGAATGTCATGTTAAAACATAAGAAAAAAGTGTAACATGAGAAAAATCTTCAAATAAATAGTTATATTTAGTTGGGAGATTATTAGTTACCGATATAGGAACATATAACCACCATTGCATAGTATGGTGTCTGATCTCAGCCCGATCGGCTAAGCCGTCTCACCACAATGCCATATGGATCGACGTGTCTTTACTAGCAATACATTCATCCTAATTAAGGGGCATAATCTCATCATAGTGCGAATGGACTCATTCCCAATCGTCTTCCTACACCGGCACGTGCAGTTTCGTGTATAGATATTTTGTAACCTATACTTTCTCGATTACATAATAATACTCCCAAAAGATATTTCTTTAAAACTTCTGATAAAACTCTTTTTCATTGTCACTTTTGGACATACATCGTCATTCTCATTTTTGGCAAAAATGATCACATATCATCTTCATTCTTTCATTTTATTCACATGCCATGACATTTTTCGAAGGTCATAAAAATGTATCTAAAATATTGAAAAGCTATATCTACTAACACATGAGTACATGAAAGCTTAAACACTTGAAATAAATTTTGAAGAGGAGAGCATAACGATGGAAAGTGTAACATAAATCGAGTTCATATACTTTTGGCAATTCAAACATTTGAGGCAATTCAAAACAAAAGGAAGAGGAACTTGAACAAACAATGCTTGGAGTTGATAAGGAGTTCATTGAATCCGAAGGATTTAGCCAAACATACCTCAATAAGCTTGTTAGTAATCCTGCAACCTCCTACTATATACATCAACAAAAATCAATTGGACCAATATTTATAAGAATTTTCATACTTTAGAGCATTTAGGCTTTTTATCAAACACTTAATATGCATATTTATCTACAACCTCTTTTAATGAAATTTGTTCATCTAACTACCACCTTTCATACCAATAATTCACCTTAAAATCATCCTTAGGCAACCCACAACCTCCATTAGCACATGTATGCCCAACAATTCACTCTCAACCCATCAATCTCATCAATTAAACTATTTTATAATCTCTACAACACCAACACGCCCTAGGTTAAGCACTTATGATTTTTCGATCACCATGGCATAAGTCCTAACACATATTTCTTACATAAATAATTACCATAAATTAGTTAGATATGATAGACATACCTCGTCACACTCTTGAAAATCTCAACTTGTGGTATTCTTGACCAATTTAAAATTTTCAATGAAAACCTATGCATTTTCAAGATTAATCCTTGTTAATATATGTGTTTAGTAGTAGTAATTAACTCAAAATACTCCAAAAATATTACCTTAATTCAGGGAGGAATGTATATGACGGGTTTTCTTTGTTAGACCAAGACCTAGCTCAAAGAAATGAGTTAGCCACTCTCTCTCTCCGCGACTTTAGGGGGTATTTATTGGGTCCCCGTAACAGAAAAAACTTTATTCTATGCGTTGTCGTGCACCTGACAACCCCCAATGCGCAACTGAGCATGCATATGGGACAGTGTCCCGTAAAATAGCCATAACTTTCTGTAAAAACATCCAAATGGCAAACGGTTTAATGCATTAGAAACTAGACTCAAAGAACTTTCATTTGATAGGTATGCCACCACATAAATTTGTATACTTTGGGAGTGGTACTCGTTTGTTAGATCTTGTGTGAACTCATTTAAAACTTTAACCCATTGCATAGTTCCCAACTTGGCTTAATTTTAAGGCTCTCCTTAGACCCCAAACCACAACCAATACACCTCTTATATTTACTATCATGATCATCTAAGTCTGTTGTAGTCCATAATCTCTTGTCGAAGGCAAATCGAAAATTAAGCGACTCATGAACGTGCTTTAACTTCTCAGACTTATAGGAAATTGTTTGGGGCCTTACACCTATATTTACTTTTGTCAAATTTTTAGCCATTTTCCGCCAGTAGTAATGACTAACTATTTTGTTTTGGTGCCCATAAATATTTTCATGAGTATTCTAGTTCAAATAATTATGAATTAATCTAAAATGGGTCACATTTGGCAAAATATAAAGAGAGCCCCAAAAATCAGATTTATTCAGGGAAGTTTTTACTATTGATACGAAAATCAAATAATTACCTGGTTTAGTGAGATTTGTGAGTTTGAAAAAGTAGCGTGAGTTTTGTTATAAAATATGTACGAATTCGGTCAAAATATATAACTTATATATGATCTTTTGATAATTTTTGTTATATAAAATCCGGCTAAAAGTTAAAACATACAACTTGCATGCAAAATTTTTGTTGTATACAAATTTGATCAAAATATATAACTTCCATATAATTATATTGTTGTATGTATTTTCCCTTCCTCTTCTAATTTTTATCTGAAATTTCAACCAAAATCAACTCTAATCTTCACCAAGATCTCTTAAAATTGCGATATAATCTTCAAAGAATAATCTTAATAATGTGCAACAATCGATCAAAAAAAATTTGTAAAACTTAATTTTCGAATTTAAAGCTTCATAGCTTTTTAATATCAATGGAGTTTAAGCTCCTGTTTTCACGTTGCACACAACCAAACAAAGGCTAACTTTTTTAGTCGTTGGAGCTTTTAATGGAATTCATTGCCTCTTAATATATATATTGAAACAAACATAAAGCTAAGAGGACAAAGATCAAGGGAATATATATAAAATCGAAGTAATTTACTGATTAGTACAATTAAGTAGTGAAAGCTATAATGACAACTCCTTCAGTTCTTTGTTTAAGCAAAGAAAAATGACACGAAATAGGACATGGGAACGACGGGATAACTTGGGCGATGATAGTAGATAGATCACCAGAGAAAAGCGACCTTTAAGTGAGAGATGAGATTATTTTGTATACAATTAGTAAATATAATTTTATTGGATAATTAAATGAGAACTTCACTAATAATAAAAAATATGTTTATAATTTTACATATATAAGTAAAAAAGTATTTGTTTTCGATTTATGTAAAATTTTAAACTTACTTACCCGATTTAGCTAAGTTTTTCTATTTACAAAAAGTAACTAAAGTTTTTTTTATAACATATATACAAATCTAATATTTTTATACAACTGGAATACAGTTTTTTGTTGTCCAAAATCCGTTCACAAGCTACAATTTATATATAATTTATATATAACTTGTATACAATTATGTTAGTTCTGTATATTTTATATGTTGTTTGTATACTCGATATACAAAATATATATAATTTATTTATGTCTTTTTTTTCGAGCTTGTCACGACCCCGATATTTCTCCGTAGGATGTCGTGACGGCACCTAACCTTTAGGACTAGGTAAGCCTAACACTTACATAAATAATGGCAACATTTAACCAACAATTATACTCTCGAAATGGAAATTTCTATACAAGCCAACAATCCCAAAACCAGTAGTACAAGTCATAAGCTCTACTGAGTTTGTCAGAAAATTCCTAAATACAACTGTTTCAGAATAGAAATAAACAGTACAGGGTAAAATTCTAGAAGGTGACTCTGAGGCCTGCGAACGCAACAGCAAGTTTACCTTGAGTCTCCATAGCAATGCTCGATCAGCTAGCTAATGATCAACAAACATCCGCGTTACCTGGATCAGCACAAAAGTTTACAGAAGCGTAGCATGAGTACACCACAGCGGTACCCAGTAAGTATCAAGACTAACCTCGGTGGAGTAGTAACGAGGGACAGTCAAGACACCTACTAGACTAAATAACCTGAATAAGTATGAAGGTGAACTAAAAGAGAAACAATGTTAATATAAAGCTAAGCATGGTAAGGAAGACAAAACAATACTTGCAATGATACACTAGTAACAACAATTTTTAACAAGAAGCAAACAGGTAGTAATGTTGTAGAGTAAGATGAACACAATATTAGTCCAGTGAAACCAAATAAAGGAAAATCAGTAACAACTCAATAAGAATAACCGCTTTCACACCAGATTTATTCAAGAATTTTCACGATGTACCAAATCTCATAATCACAATTGCGGGTCTCAATTCATGAACTCTAATCACTTGGCATCTTGTGCCAACATTACAATTCATAACCGCACAGACGACTCATGTGCCAAGAGAGTGACAATATCTAATATCTGCATGGACCACTCACATTCCAATAATAACAATGACTCATAACCGCACGGACAACTCACGTGCTAATAGAACAACTCTCACACGTAAGGCAAGTAGACGAGAGTACATGTAAATGGTCAATAACATCAGGATTCATCTTCTTAAACCGATATGGGTGATTACATTATGTGTATACTTGTGCAAGTGCCCTAACACAATTCAAGTCAACAAGTAAGAGTAGAGGCAATGAATGGTGTTTACCCATAAAATGGTACAGTTAAATTTATACGTGGTTTCTAGAGAAGTAAACTAATTTGATCCTGAAATAATACAATAATTTAAGAAATGTACAATATTTATCCTTAAAATATAGATGAAACAGTAGAGATGACAGTTCCGGGAATAAGGTTTCCGGGCACAGCAATGATGAGATCAAAAAGTAGAAAAGTAAGATTATATTAAGCTTTATATAGAATATGATGTATGTTTTGCCAGAAAATTCATGTCCTTTATAATGATAACTAGGCTCACTATTTATAGTTGTGTCTAGGGAAGGAGGTCCTAGGATCATGCCCTACTTTAATGTCAATTATGAAGGTCATTGATGAAGATATAACGGTGAATATAAATGTGAAATTCTCTGAAATGGGCCTTCGCTCTTAATGCTGCAGAATATTCTTTATTAAATGCTACTGGGCGCAGAGCATTTAATACACCTTTATGAACGTTATCTCTTCCGGTCACAAGCGGAATAGCTGTGTTCGGTCTTCGGCCATCCCCGTCTAGGGTTCCACGTGTTTTTCTTTAGATGACCACGTGTCATATCATATTTCACCCTATACAGATAGTCCCCCTACTTTTCGATGACATAACTTTGTGTTAACGTGAAGTTGGTAGAAATACTCTTTTGGCAAAAATTACTATAACTCCCTTTGAAGGCTTCTAACGGTTGATTAGACGTACGTCTCTCCGCATTTAATGCCCCGAACACGCGTCATCCCACGATTCATCATAACTTTTGCCGATTATCGAGTTAATTATGGCCATGAATTTAGCCGCCAAAATTTTACTTATACGCATCATTCTTTTCCTATGCACTACATAATTTCTTGAACTTCTGATTTGCATCTTTATTCTCCATCCTTTCTCTAATTCTCTTCAAACAAAAACCTTTTCCTTCTTCTTATTCAATGGCTTCTTCCTCCAAGCGTGCCGATTCTTAAAAGAACAAGAACAAAGTCGAGGACTCTGCTCCTCTAATGATGGGTTCCATCATCCCAAGGAGACAGTACCACAAAGGACTTAGAAGAGAAATTTCCTACTGTTAACCCTCATACATGGTTTATTAGTAGGTACCCTTCTTCCATTTGTCCTTTCAGTATTCCTTCTGTGAAGAAAAACTATCGTTGCCATGAGTTGGATATCATTGCTCCTGATCTATCGGAGTGAGTTACCCTTCCCAATGAAGGTTTTACATACTTTTACACGTATCTTTTTACTTTGGGTATATTTTCTTTGAGTGGAGAGCTTAATTCCGTGATTGCGGAGTTTTGCCTTTGTAACCAGATGTGTTTGGCATAGGTAAGTCCTTCAGTGTGGAGGACAGTCGCCTGCCTTCGACGCTTGTGCTAGGAGACTGGAGAGGAGCTAACCTTAGCTCATATGATGAATCCATATTCTCCCAAAATCTTCCTTGAGGGAATGATAAACCTCTGCAAGCTTGGCAACCATGCTTTGTTGTCTAGCATGGATGATGACAACAACCGTGGGTGGATGGAATGGTTTGTTGCAGTTGCCACCAACGACATCATTCCGGCAACGACTTCATCCTTTTCGGCCGCTTGGAATCGCACTCGTAAGCTCTTTGTTTAGTATTTCCTTTTACTAAATATTTTTCTATAGCCGTATTGATCCTCCATCCTTAGTTTGTTTCAGCAACTCGATGGATCCCACCGGTGATGGAAGGCTTGGACTGGTGGGTTCAAAATATCTTGAATGTCACGATGCCCGAAACTCATTTGTGGAAAGAACTGGACCTTAAATATGGGTGGAAGGCCAAAATTCATGGTAATTTTAACTTACCTTGCTTCCAATTTTTTTGTATATGGAGAACTTTGTTGAATCCTTCTTACTTGTTCACAAAATTAGGTCTACCTGCGGGCTCTGTTGCTGTCCCCGAGGAGGACATCTTGGCTTATCCTGCTGATGCAGCGAGGCAGCTTCAGGAGGCACTTACTCGAACAGGTATCTCCGGGTCTATTTCAGGCGCAAACACTTCTTTACGGATCCCCGGCCGGAGGATAAACAACCGAAGAGAAGATGTTTCTCCGCGACTGGGGAAAAAAATAAGAGGGCAAAGATTGATGCCCCCGAGTCATCTCCGGTGGCGATGGTGACTGGTCCTCCTTCCGGGACGATCATAGTCACTGTGATGACTGATGATAATGAAGAAGCTAGTGATGAGGGAGCTTCTCTACATAGAAGACAATGATCCTCATTGTATCAACAGGATGCTCGACCTGTTGAGAGAGTTACACCAATCGAGGATGATGTCTCGGCACTTTAGGAAGAGTTTGATTTGGTAGATAATGTCAACTCCCACTTTTGGTCCCCAATTGATGTGCCCGGTACTGTGGGGCTGAGTATCGGGTCCTTTCCATCTTTGGTTGGCGAGCATCCAACAATCAGCACTGCATTTGATGTAGCTGGTTCTCACTCTTCAACTCCATCAGCTTCATCTCCATCTTCACCAATACCAGCAACTACTACATCACTTCCATCTTCATCCACTCTTCCACCAGCAGTTGCTAGATCGCCTCAACTGGCCATACCTGACCATGAAGAGGGTATTCCTCTTCCACAGTCCCTAGTTCGTGGGAATTTGGGGCAAAATTATGCTGCCCCTTCTGAAGATCCCAAAGGAAGAGGAATGTTACTCTTTCGGTCTCTACCGGATGCAACTTGCTATCCCGGCCGGTGGAGCTTGCTAATTATTTGAAGCCTTTGGCTTCAGAGAAAGACTGGAAAAAGATTCAGGCACTCTTGGGAGAGTGTTTGTTGAACAACGACATGCACAACACTGCAGTGGTACGTTCCTTTCTTCCTTTTGTTATTTATTCTACTTTTGTATGAATGTATTCTAAGTTTTACTTCTTCTTATTTTGTAGGCTAACTTTCTTTCTTCTGAGGGCCTTCAAAGGTTGATTCATGAGAAGGAGGAACTTACTTCTGAATGGAATCAACCATTGGTGTAACAGGACCGAACTGTTCTCCGCCTCTAGGAATTGGAAACTAAAGCTACTGAGGTCATTGTTTTGGAGGCTCGTTTGCAACAAAGCGAGCAAGAAGTGGTAACCTTTAGCCAAGAAATTGGCCTGCTGAGGGTTAGATTTGATGAAGCCAAGGCCAAATGGGCTGAAGTCCAGGGCGTCATTCTTGCTGTAACCGAGAGCGAGGCCGCCTGCGCTGAAAGAGTGATTAACTTAGAGGCAGCCTTGAACTCCAAAATTGAAGAGCTTGTTGCTGTGGGGGCGAAACACGCCCAGCTAGAAGAGAAGTATAGGAAAACTATCAAGCATAATAGGCCCTTTAGTTCAACTGTCTGCGACCTTGATGTCAGCCTCAAATTTGCTAGGTCCGCCAGGGAAAACCTTTCTACTGAGGTAACCCAACTCAAAGAAGAACTCAAGCACCGAGAGGCTGTAAGGCCCCGTAAAATTTTGCCAAGGGATTCAAGTTTTGTGGTGCCGAGGTAGGCTTATATGTTTAAATTGGGTCTGAAGGTAAAACAAACTAGTCTGAAGTGAAAAAATTACACTTCAAATGCACTTAAGGCCAAATAGGTTTGAAGTGCAACCAATGATTTCATGCACTTAAGGCTAATAAGTCTGAAGTAAAAATTTTCACTTCAGATGCACTTAATGGCATAAGTCTGAAGTGAAAAATTGCACTTCAGATACACTTAAGGCCAAAAAGTCTGAAGTGCAACAAACATTTTCATTCACTTAAGGCCAATAAGTGTGAAGTAAAAATTTGCACTTCAGATGCACTTAAAGCCAAATAGGACTTTTTGTATTGAAGAATGCACTGAAGAGGTGATGGAAATTTTTGGCAGAAGAAGGCAATTATGCTGTTTATTTCACGACCGTAGAACCGTTTTGTGGGCCGCATAAGCATCACAGAGTTGAGTAGGGAGTTTGTTGAATTTTGAAGCTCGTTTTGCGGTCCATTATGCGATCGCATAGTAGTTTCGCTGTTCACATTTTTCGTCGTAGATTTGGCTTGAAGAATTTTGTTGGGTCATTCAGCGGTCCATTATGCGGTCGCATAAGTGGTCTGCGGACCGCAGACCTGTCGTAGACATGTCCAGACCATTTCAGTTTTTGGGTATCAATTTTGCGGTCCATTTTGCGGACCGCATATCTATTATGTGGTCCATTCTGCGACCGCAGACCTAAGTTCGGAGGATCCATTTTCCTATTTTATAACCCGACCCCATTTCTTATAAAACGACTTTGGGGTTATTTTGGCCGGTTAATCTCATATTTTAGAGAGAGGGAAGTGCTTTAGAGAGAGAGGAAGGAGCCCCAAGTTCATTGATCATCAATCCCTGCCCCAATCTTGAAGATTCAAGGAAATCTTTTACTAGACCATCATCTACCCGGGTAAGACCTTGTCCTAAAACCTTCATGCAATTGTTATGGGTTTAATTAGGTTATGGAGTTGTAAATAGGCCATGCATGTGACCATAGGTTGTATTATGTGGGGTTAATGAACTATTCTGGGTAGTTCTTGTTGAAATTGGTTGAGGGGGGAAGGGATTACTATTGTAGAGATTTATAGTCTATTTTGTATACTAGGTGTTTGACAAAATTCCTAAGAGAGTTACACCATGTGAATCCTTCTAATTTTTATCCGATTTTTGCTATATTCCTATAGATTGTTATTGCTAGAAGTGTTGGGACGTTGTAGTAACTTAAGGAAAGCTGAAACAAGGTATGTTGGCTAAACTCATCTTTTAGAATTGAACCCCGCAATGGCCTTGTAAGTCCCGTGTTGCTCATTATAAATTAATTATTCCGAATAAGCCTTGTGTAAAAAGATATATGCATTCAACTTGTATTCCAAACATTCTTGTTATGTTGAGTTACTATTTGAGAAGGTGATTAAGCATGGGTTATGTGTTAATATGTTACGATTTGAAAACTTGTTTCTACTGAAACTTAGCTTGTCGAATTGTGTAAGAAATCCCATGTGCCTAAGACCCTTAACTTGATTGGTTGCTCAAATGTGTATTTAAAGTCTTAAATAGAAATGACTTGTTGTTCATAATCCATAAGGATGCTTGAAAGTGAAAGAAGTGGGTTGGAGATATAAAGTGTGGCCAACGTACCAAGAATGAAAGTTATACTTGTGGCCAATGGTGCCGAGGAAATGAAATTACGTGAGAAAGGTTATGAAATAGGCCTTGATTTAACTGTTTCAAATTGACTTCGAAAATAGATTTTTCCTAAAGGCTTATGTACCCATGTTATGCCCAAATGTGGCTGTTTTAACTAATGTTATGCTTTGTAAGTATTGCCAATGTATTTTAAGCTCTTACATAATCATGAGTTGAAATTGTACATTGCCCTTATGGGGGAAAAGTATTTCAAGAATAAATGATGTGTTACTCGTTTATGATTTTAATTTGTGCTTCGATTGCCAATCATTTTACTCCATTTCTTGGAAAGAAATCCATTGTGTTTAAAGTCTTCATTACTAATGAACTTAAAGTTATGATTTTCGGAATATTCTATATATTGATGTTTATGTTTATGATCCTTGAAAGTAAAAAAATAAAAGTGTGGAATATAAGATACGACAACCGTGTCTTGGGATGATGGATCATAAGTATGGCCAAGAGATCCAACGAAATTATAATGATGCTGTGAATGGTTGAAGTTACTAACGAGGCTATATATAGTGTGAAAGGTAATGAGGTGAATATAAAATATTTTTGTGCTTTTGTTTTCCTTGTGTGAAAACCAAAAATATTTTTGGTAGTATCATTAGCAAACCGAGGAAGGGTGGGTCATAAGGCCCATACCCGAAAGTACACGTGCCGGTGTAGGGGTGGATTGTTATTATTCCCCTTGTTTGGGATGAGATTGAGATATTGATGTGATTATGGTTATTCCCCATAATTTGGATGAGGTTGACATTAGTTGTGAATTGGAAAGTCAACCCACACGGCATATGTGGGAAGGCGGCCTAGCCGATCGGGTGGAGATCGGATGCCATGTTATGCACATGGCGGTACTACTCTTGGTAACACCTTTCTTTCGCACCACATGTCAAACCACATTGTTCGTGGGGAGATGTCCTAGCCGATCAGGCGTGATCGGACTCCGTGCTAAAAACACGATGGTATATCGGTGCTAATGATCTCCCAACCAAAAATATATATATTGTTTTCGTATTTTAAAAGTTGTTATATTTTAACTAGGCATTTGGATATTGTTAATTGTGACTTGTTGTTTCTTTGGTTTTCCCTTTCTTATATTGGCATTCTATTTTGAAAGAGGACATTTAGATTTACATACTAGTACTATTCCATATGTACTAACGTCCCTTTTTGTCGGGGGTGCTGCATCTTCAATGGATGCAGGTGTATTCGTCAGCAGGCAGTTTTGATCCTCGTTAGCAGTTACTCTCTATTCAGCAGATGTTGGTGAGCCCTACTCTATTCCGGGCTTCATGACATTTGACGTTGTACTTTATGTTTTGAGGTATAGCCGAGGCCTTATCGTCGGCACTTCTATTCTTCTCTTCTATTGTACTTAGAGGCTCCGTAGACAGGTTGTGGGTGGTGTATGATATTGGGAATTAAACTAGTAAGTGTTGGTATTTGGGCAAATATATTTTCATCATATCAGTAAACTTGTGATATTTTGGGAATCATAAATGAATATCCTTTAGTAATGGAAAAGATTGTGGAATACTTTACTCTTCTCATGTCTATCACATATACTGGTTCTTATATTGTTAATGGGCAAGGTTGGGTATAAGGCATCTAACATGCTTGCTTATCGGGGTATCTCGGTTAAGTGCCAGTCGCGCTCCCCGAGGTCGAGGCATGACAGAGGCTTCCCTCGTTGTTGAAAAACCATACACCATGTACAGCATGAGGAGAAAACCCTTGGAAGAGGCCAAAGCTAGTGTCATTGACTTTGATGCCAAAATTGCTAAGGCACGCGAGCTTGAGTTAGTTGCTAAAAGTGGATTCCCATCGAAGTCTGACGTACCTGGCCCTTCTGGTTCTGGTTTCGAGTTTTTGGGAATTGAAGAAGAATCAGAAGATGATGATGTCGAAGGCCAAACTGATGAAAATATTGAGCCACCGGTGGACCCACCTACTTCTCCCGGGGATGCGGACACTTCTCTTTCTCCTGGTTCTGGAGGCACTGCGGTTTAGCTTTTCTTTTCTTTTTCCTATTTTGTACTTTTACCATTTTGGCACGTCCTTGTAAATAAAGACATATCTTTTCTCAAGCATTGTTTGAGTCTTACTTTCGTTTGAATATCCATGCAAGTCTTTAACCTTTGCATTTGCTTAAGAATTTTGCGCACGTTTTTCTGTTCGCGCTTTACTATGTGTAGTCTCGGATGCATTTTCCTCGAAGCACTTTGGTTCTGAGCATTATCCCTTTTACGTGAGGGTTTCTATTAGTATTTGCGCAAGTTTACTTTTTACGTCCTTTCGTGTATGTCTTCGGGTGCAATATTCCTCGAAGCACTTTGGTTCCAAGTATTATCCCTTTTACATGAGGATTTCTATAAGTATTTGCGCAAGTTTACTTTTTGCGTCCTTTCATGTATGTCTTCGGGTGCATTTTTCCTCGAAGGCATTTTGATTTTGGGATAAATTCTTCTGAAACCAACCCTTTAACGCGAGGGATTTCATAAGAGAGGGCCCTCTTATGATTACGGTGCTCTTGAAGAGGACGTCTCCTATTCATTATGGAACTAATATTTGAAGTACTTTTTTAACTTGACAAAGTTAGTTCATCGTTCAGACAAGAAACAAGATAAAAATAAAAGAATTTCTTTTCATATAATTCCTTCTATTTTCAAAAGTACACAAGCATTTATTATGCTAAGAAATTGCCATTACTTGTGGCTAGCATTTATTATGCTAAAAAGAAATTGCCATTACTTGTGGCTATCTTGTACTACTTGTTTCTACAAGGCTGACTGCACAGTCTCCGGTCTCGATGATGCATTTGGTTTCCAAATTTTCGTTTCCCGATTGACGTGGCAGTCAATGTTGTCGTATCCTCGTATCATCCCCCCCCCCCAGTGTTCGAATTCAAAGAATGTGAATTGGAACACTAAAAGTCTTGTATCTTCAAAGATCCCACCAATGAATTGCTAGATAATCCTTAACTCGGCAACATGCCTTACTTCCCCTTAGGAATCCATGCTATCGAGTGAAAGAATATCTAACAATCCTCTAGCGGTTTGTGCTCGTGAACGGTCGGGTATCTGTTCGGTAGAAAACTTAACCTCCTAGTGGGAATTTGCTATCGAACCAAAGATTATATAATCGTCCCTGAGTGGAAGCTTGTTTGTTTGCCTTGCTATCAAAGATCTTATTGCTGCTATCTTCGTAGTATGCTTTCTATCGCTGCCTCAGTAAAAACCTTGCCAGAAAAACCCAATTGGGACAAAAACTGAATGAAGGGAAAATGAGTGCAGCACATACTTTCCGCTTGAGTACTGTTCATCAGCAATAATATCTTTTGAGGTGTGCCACGTTCCAGTTGCTAGGCAACTTGTCTCCATTCTGGTTCTCCAACTCGTATGAACCTTTCCCAATGATAGCTATAATCCGGTAAGGACCTTCCCACGTTGGACCTAGCTTCCCCGTGTTGAGCTCCCGGGTATTTTGGATTACTTTACTCATAACCAAATCTCCTACTTTGAAATAACGAAGGTTGGCTCTTCGATTATAATATCGCTCCATTCTCTACTTTTGAGCTGCCATTCTTACACGCGTCAAGTCCCTGCGTTCCGCGAGTAGTTCCAAGTTGATTAACATTGCTTCGTTGTTCGATTCTTCATCTGTCTAAAAATATCTCAAAGTAGGTTCGCCCACTTCCACCGGGATTAAGGTTTCAGCACCGTACACAAAGGAAAAAGGAGTTTCTCTTGTGCTCGATTTGGCCTTTGTTCGGTAGGCCCATAGAACTCCGGGCAATTCTTCGGGCCATTTTCCTTTTGCTGCTTCCAACCTTTTCTTGAGGTTTTGAATAACCACTTTGTTTGTTGACTCCACTTGACCGTTTGCTCTCGGATGATAAGGAGAAGATTTGATCCTCTTCATCTTCAAATCTTTGAGGGACTTTGTAACTTTTGCACCGATAAATTGTGGCCCATTGTCGTACGCTATCTCTTTTGGTATTCCAAACCTCCAAATTATATTTTTCCATAGGAAATCCACCATTTTGCGTTCTCCGATATTTTGATAAGGACCTGCTTCCACCCATTTAGAAAAATAGTCAGTCAGAATTAAAAGAAACCTTACCTTTCCAGGAGTCGGTGACAGCGGTCCGACGATGTCCATCCCCCATTTCATAAACGGCCATGGGGGTAGAATCAAATGTAAGGGTTCTGCCGGTTGGTGTACTAGTGGTGCATAGCGTTGGAACTTATCACATTTTCATACGAAGTCTTTGGTATCTTATTCCATGCAAGGCCAGTAATATCCTGCCCGTACAAACTTCAGCACTAAAGAATCTGCGCCCGAGTGATTGCCGCATATTTCGTCATGGACTTCTCTCATGACATAATTAGCTTCTGACGCTCCTAAGCACCGGTCCAGCAGGCCTTGGAAGGATTTTCTATACAATTGGCCTCTCTTAAAGCTATAACGTGCAGCTTTGGCGCGTAACGCCTGTGATGCTTTAGGGTCTTCGGGCAACTTCCCGTGCTCGAGATAGTCGATTATTTCATTTCTCTAATCCTAGACCATACTAGTCGAATTTACCTCATAGTAACCATCTGTATCCAAGACCAAGTTCATGAGTTGCACTACCGTCCCGGACTCTGATCCCTTTATTTTCGTCGATGATCCTAAGTTTGCTAATGCGTACGCTTCTGCGTTACCCTCCCTCGGGATATGAGTAATTGACCATTCCCGGAATCGTGCCAAAAGAGCCTGGACCTTTACAACGTATTGTTGCATACGTTCTTCTTTGGTATCAAAGATTCGGTGGACCTGATTTACCACCAGCTACAAGTAACATTTGATTTAGATAACCTCAAAATCAAGTCCCCGGGCTAATTCGAGCCCTGCAATCAAAGCTTCGTACTCTGCTTCATTGTTAGTTAAAGGGATCGTTATGATGGCTTGCCTTAAGGTTTCCCCCGAAGGCGTGATTAAGACTATTCCGAGTCCGGACCCTTTTACGTTGGAAGCTCCATCCATAAATAAGGTCCAAACCCCCAATGTCGATTCCGACACCATTACTGCCTCCTTGGTTGCCAGAGGCAGTAGTGCTGGACTGAAATCGGCCACAAAGTCAGCCAAGACTTGTGATTTAATTGCAGTCCTTGGTTTATATTCTATGTCGAACTCACACATTTTGACGGCCCATTTGGTCAATCTACCCGAGAGCTCGGGTTTATGGAGGATGTTCCGCAAAGAGAAAGTAGTCACCACAACTATCAGGTGGCATTGGAAGTAGGGCCTCAGCTTTCGGGCGGTGACTACGAGAGCTAAGGCTAGTTTTTCCAAATGTGGGTAGCGAGTTTCTGCTCCGGTTAAAATTTTTCTAACGTAATAAATGGAAAATTACGTATCTTCGTCCTCCCAGGCTAAAACTACACTTACCGCAACTTCTGAAACCGCGAGGTAGACTAGCAATGTTTCACCTCCTTTTGGTTTTGAAAGCAATGAAGGGCTTAATAACTAATTCTTCAGGTCCCTCAGAGCCTGCTGGCACTCCGGTGTCTATTTGAAATTATTTTTCTTTTTCAGCAGTGTGAAGAAGCGATGACATTTTTTTGACGACCCGGAAATGAACCTGCTCAAAGCTGCTAATCTTCCTGTGAGCCTTTGGACTTCTTTTACGTTCGACAACTGATCCGGGAGATCCTCTATGGCCTTGATTTTGTCGGGGTTTACCTCAATTCCCCTTTGTGAGACTAGAAATCCCAGAAACATAACAGAACTGACCTCGAACGTGCACTTCTCTGGATTAAGTTTCATGTTATGCTTTATCAGGATGTTGAATATTTCTTGCAAATTCTTAATGCGGTACTCTGCATTCAAAGACTTAACAAGCATATCGCCTATATAAACTTCCATAGTCTTTCCTATTTGTTTTTCAAACATCTTATTTACGAGCAGTTGATAAATGGCTCCGGCGTTTTTCAACCCGAAGGACATCACATTGTAACAATATGTACCGAAATTCGTTATAAACAAAGTTTTTTCCTGATCTTCCGGGTTCATCTTGATTTTGTTGTACTCGGAATAAGCATCGAGGAAACTCATTAACTCGTGCCCGGTTGTGGCATCAATCATTTGATCGATATTTAGTAGTGGGAACGAGTCTTTCAGGCACGCCTTATTAAGGTCTTTATAGTCTACACACATGTGAAATTTATTGTTCTTTGGAACTACTACTACATTGGTTGCTACATGAGTTATCTATCCTTTCGTCTTTTTCGCTGCCGAAAAGGTGACTTCGTTAATCCCATTCCCTCCAAAGATCATATTGATCATTTGGCGTGAGGGTTCTTCTCCTTCTTTTGAAGGTTCCGCGTTGTCTGTGTTATGACCATAATTATTTTTAGCTCGATCACTCAAGAATTCTCTGAGGTGACCATTCTTCAATAGTGTTGCCACCTCTTCCCGGAGGTATCGGCAGTCCCCTATTCGGTGGTCAATCATCCCATGGTATTCACACCATAAGTTGGATCCCTCTAGATGGAATCAGATCTCATAGGTCTCGGGAATCATGTTTCTTTAATGTTTCTCATGGCTGACACCAACTCCACTATACTGACGTTGAAGTTATATTCCGATAACTTGGGGTAAGAAGGATCCCAAGACCCCGACGTCTCTTTATCCTCAGGTGATCTATTATTTCGACCATGATCGGTCATACTGTCAATGGTGAACTTGTTTGCTGCCCGGAAGTTACTGCCACGGCCTTCGGTCCGCTCGCAAGGCAAAAATTGGCCCCTCGAAGTCTGTCTGTCCGCGTCGTAGTCATCCTTTTATTTTTATCTTCTCTTCTCCTGACCTTTGGCCGATGATGTAGAACCAACCTGGTCATCTTCGATCCTTATCTTTGACTCATATCGGTTGTGGACATCTACCCAAGTTGTTGCATTAAACTCAAGCAGGCTCTCCTTCAGCTTCCGGGAAGCGTCTGAGCTTCTCGGATTCAATCCTTTGGTGAATGCTTCAGCTGCCCATTCGTCCGGGACAGCTGGGAGCAACATTCTTTCTTTCTGGAATTGGGTAACGAACTCTCGTAATAATTCAGATTCTCCCTATGCGATCCTAAATATATCGACCTTCCGGGTTTGTACTTTTATGGCCCCGACATGAGCCTTGATGAAATAATCCGCGAGCATCTCAAAGGAATCTATGGAATGCTTGGGTAATAATGAATACCACGTTAGAGCTCCCCTCGTGAGAGTTTCTCCAGATTTCTTTAACAACACAGATTCAATTTCGTGAGGATCTAAATCATTTCCTTTTACCGCCGTTGTGTAGGTTGTAATATGCTCCTGTGGGTCTGAAGTCCTGTCATACTTTGTCATTTTAGGCATTTTGAACTGCTTTGGGATTAGTTCTGGTGCCGCACTTGGCTTGTACGGAAATTGAGTATACTTCTTCGAGTCTGGGCCTTTCAATACTGGTGGTGCACCTGGGATTTGGTCCATGCGGGCATTTACTTCCCTCATAAACCGTAAAAGTTCATTCTTAAACGGGTCATTCTCGTTGTTGAGACCGGGTCTATTCCCCCCAGCCCCGTCTGAGCCAACTTTACCCCTGGGAGTGTTGTTGTCGTCTGTTTACATTATTCGAAGCCCCTGATAGCGCCTGCTTCAGCTCCATCATAACCTTATCCTTCCGTGTAAGATGGCCTAGAATGATCCCATGTTGCTCTTGCAGGACCCTCACCGCATCCACAATATTCTCCTCATCAGCATCATCGGGAGTTGTCTCCCGAACTTGTCGATGGTTTTGCCTGTCATGCACCGGCGTGGCGTCATTTCCCTCATTGTGGGTGTCACTGATTGAATCCTTAAAATGAGGCCGATCCCCTCAAATTTCAGGGTTGTACGTGTTGTTAACAGTGTTTATCTGCCATTTTTGTGATTTCTTTCTAAGACAAAATAATCAAATCACATTAGTAAAAAAGGCAAGGATCAATTTAATTGCACGACTGTCTAGACCCCACGGTGGGCGCCAAACTATTTACCCACAAAATGATACAGTTGAATTTATACGTGGTTTCTAGACAAGTGAACTAATTTGATCATGAAATAATTCAATAATTGAAGAAATGTATAATACTTAGTCTTAAAATATAGATGAAACAACAGAGATGACAGTTCCGGGAACAAGGTTTCCGGGCACAGCAATGATGAGATCAAAAAGCGAAAAAGAAAGATTGTATTAAGCTTTATATAGAATGTGGTGTAAGTTTTACCAGAAAATTCGTGTCCTTTACAATGATAACTAGGCTCACTATTTATAGCTATGTCTAGGGAAGGAGGTCCTAGGATCGTGCCCTCCCTTAATGTCAATTATGAGGGCCATTGATAAAGATATAACGATGAATATAAATGTCAAATTCTCAGTAACAGGCCTTCGCTCTTTATGCTGCAGAATATTCCTTATTAAATGCTACCGGGCGCAGAGCATTTAATACACCTTTATGAACGTTATCTCTTCCGGTGACAAGTGGAATGGCTGTGTTCGGTCTTCGGTCATCCCCGTCTAGGGTTCCACGTGTCTTTCCTTTAGATGATCACGTGTCATATCATATTTCACCTATACAAATGGCACATAATAAACGATCACCACAAAATGTATACGGTATAACTCAAACAAGGTAGATACACCACTACACAAATATAAACAATAACAATGCCCCCAGCCATCACAAGTCATCACAAATCACTCCCCGATATAATCCACCTTGTCTCGCCACGTGCGTAATAATAAAGTAAATTGCCGCCTTGTCTCGCCGCACGCACATAATAATATTCTCACCTTGTCTCGCCACATGCGCAAACCCACATATATAGCCCGCCTTGTTATGCCACATATGCAAAATATCAATAATAATAACAGTACGGACAACTCATGTGCGAACACCCCGACAATCCTCACAACAATACCACGTGTGCCAAAACATAACAACACAATAAAATGATTTTCGTAACACGTGCCCATATGCCACAATATTTCCTTAAAACAGTTTCAATACCACAATCAGGCATAGCCCTCGGCTCAACAACACTGAGTACAATAACAACAACAATAATAACACGAGAATACGGCAAGTGAATCAACACAAGAACTTCAGAACACAAAGAAATGGAAGAACGAGCTCACAAAGAAAAACACAACAGGGAATAATGGTCTCAAAAAGAATAGCTCAACAAGGGAGAGATAATGTGCAACAATGATTCCAGAAAAGTACAATTCGACGACAAAAGAGATAGCATGAATCAATGACCCCAAATAAGAATACGTCAACAATGAAAGGGATAACAAACTTCAATTAAGGCTAAGCAAATACGGAAGAGATAATAGTAATTTCAATTAAGTTTAAGTAATTATGGAAGAGATACTAATAACTTCAATTAAGGTTAAGCAAGTACCGAAAAGATAATAATAACTTCAACTAAGGTTAAGCAGTTACGGAAGAGATAAAAATAACTTCAATTAAGGTTAAGCAATTACATAAAGGATAGCATGACAATAAAAGAGGCAACAACTTCAGTTAAGGCACAAAAGAGTTTAATTGGCAATAAGGGTAGAACATGAATCAATTAATTCAAAATAAGACATGTAAGGGTGAATTTAGTAAATGGGGGATTTAACATGACGAAACAACTTCATATCTAATGAACCTAAGAACCTAAGAGCCCTAAACGGTAAGATTTCCACAATTAAGCCCGAGTACGTACTCCCCATCTCGCGTACACGGCCTTCACACAATTAGCACAAATGACTCAAATCCTAATGGGTAGTTCTCCCACACAAAGTTAGGCAAGATACTTATCTCAAAGAACCTAGACCGATACTCTAAAATGACCTTCTCGAGTGAAACAACCTTTGGGCGGCTTAAATCTAGCCAAAATAACTTCAAATCATAAATAAAACTCATAGGTAACAATTTCGGATAATAAAGATTCAATCTCTAATTAAAACTAAAACGTCAACCCCTGGGCTCGCACCTCGAAACCCGATAAAATTCACAAAACCCGAACACTCATTCCGATATGAGTCTAACCATACCAAAATTATCAAATTCCAATATCAGTTCGTCCTTTAAATCATCATTTTACATTTTGAATGATTCTTCCAAAAATTCCCATTTTCTTTCATTCAATTCACTAATTAAATGATAAAAACAAAGATAAAATCATGAAATAAAATCAAATCCGGGTAAAAATCACTTACCCCAAACAACCACGTGAAGGACCCCTCAGATTTCGCCCAAATCCGAAGTCTCTAGCTCAAAAGACGAAAAATGGACAAAACCCTAGATTTTGGAAATTAATATTTGCTGCCGAGGTAACATGCATCGCGATCGCGGAAATACATATGCGATTGCGAAGAAGAAAATGTCAGCTGCTAAGAATACACTTCGCAATCGCGAGAGAAGGGGTGCAATCGCGATGAAGAAATATCACTGCCCCAAAAAAGGCACTACGAGAATGCGAAAGTCCAAATGCGAATGCGAAGTAGCAATACCCATACGCACGCGATCGCGGACATAGTCATGCGAACGTGAAGAGGAAAAAGGACCAGTCACTAAAACAGCCTTCGCGATCGCGGCTGCACCTACGCGATCGCATAGAAGGACATCAGACACCAGCAACAATATTCCAAAATAGGAGGAAATGGCTCGTAGCCCATCCGAAACATACTCGAGGCCCCCGGGACCCCATCGCAACATACCAACAAGTTCCATAACATAACGCGAACCTGCTCGAGGACTCAAATCACATCAAACAACGTTGAAACTATGAATCGCAGCTCGAATCGAACTTATGAATTTCCAAATCTTCCAACTTCCAAAACTCGTGCCGAAACATATCCAATCAACCCGGAATGATCAAATTTTGCATGCAAGTCTCAAATGACATAACGGAACTAATCCAACTCTCGGAATTGCAATCCGAGTCCAATATCATCAAAGTCAACTCCCGATTAAAGATTTCAACCTTCCAAAACTTCAACTTTTCAATTTTTGCCGAAATGCTTCAAATTAACCTACGGACCTCCAAATCTAAATCTGAACGCATGCCTAAGTCCAAAATCACCATACGAAGCTATTGGAATCATCAATATGCCATTTCGGGGTCGTCTAAACAAAAGTCAAAACTTCGGTCAACTCCTACCGCTTAAGCTTCTAACACAAGAATCCTTCTTCCAAATTGACCCTGAATCGTCCGAAAACCGAACTCGACCACACACATAAGTCATAATATACAATACGAAGCTTCTCGAGACCTTAAGCCACCGAACGGGACGCTAATTCTCAAAATGACCGGTCGCGTCGTTACATTCTCCCCCTCTTAAGCAAATGTTCGTCCTCAAACGTGCCAAGAATCGTTCTGAAGTCCTTAAATCACTTAATGTACTTACCATACGTACACACGTGGGTGAACCCACATCAACCCAAATCCACGTAAGACCGACAACACCACCTCAACTGAAGATTTTTGTTTTACTTCCACCAATACCTATAGGCCTTAGAACCAAATTTCTCACCATCCGATCATTTCCAAAAGACCCGATTCCTATATCAACATACGGTATCAGCCTCAATCAGTTGCACCAACTTATGCCAACACCCATAAAGTACAACCACACGACATGACACATCACACATATGCCTATAGCAACATATCCGATCACAATAGTTGTCCATAATCAAACCCAGCACCGGCAATTAACCTCATATCAGCTAGAACCCTGTTCCAAACCTCCACAACACCGACAACGATGCAAGAACCATGAGGATGCCATGACTATTCACTCAAATCAACAAGTAACATCCAACACCACTTGGACACATACCTCGCAAGCTAAAACCCAATAAGCACAATACGAATATGACTGAATAAACAAGGAAACACATGAGAGAACTATAAAACAAGCCCGACATGCACCATTCCCTATTAGTATCATACTTACAAATCAATTTCATAAGGGAGAATTAAAACACATGAACTAATCACAAGGATCTCATCCTGATATATCTTCCACCGCGATACGTAGCCCGGTTCAAACATATCAATTCACATGAATACGCGAGGATCCCATCCTCAGCTCTGAATCACAAGTAGTAAACACATCGTACCAACCAAAATCTTTCCACCAATTCAATTCCGCTAAACAAAATCACAACACATATTGAACCCCCATACCGGTAGAGCATCTAAATCCTAAAATTATAATCAACCACCCAGAAATCACATCAAGACCTATCGTAATGAGTAACAGAGATTCACTCCTAGTCTCATAGCTCTCAATAATGAAAAAAACAAAATGATAGACACGGGCTATACTATAGAATCTCCCGATAGGGGTAAACAGATAAATAGAGTACAAAATCACGAAAATCACCCATATGTGAAGCAACATAGGAGGACTCACCCCATAAGTAGAACCGAAACAAAATACGAATGATGCTCTCTTTAACAAATCGAAACCATACCTGTACAACATCATCTGGTGCACCGACCTCAGCCCTACCGTAGAAAGCACATCAACGGGTCGGGCCTCCCCCTCTTGTGCGCCCTCTACATGCCTGACCTGCACCCCAAGATGGCGGTAAATGGATATCAGTAACTGGAGCAGAACTCATAGAATGAATACCTCGTTGTGACACATCTATACGGAGTCTAGGACAATCTTTCACCATGTGGATGGTATCTCCACACTCAAAGCAACCCATCTGCTGGCGTGGCTGTAGAAGTTGTCCGATATGGGTACCCTGAGACCTTTGAGTACCTGAAACACCGTGCGAAGTCTAAAGTGCAAACTGAACTAGCTAACCTACAAAACCTCTACCATGCCGTACCCTACCTCCAAAATAGGGACTAGTAGATCCTCCCGGTCTGCGAGGCCTCTTAGCCTCTGTGTCCTCTCTTTCCTGACCCCGCATGCCCTATAATTGGTAAGCGATCTCTACCACCTACTGAAACGGAGCATCCGACTTCAACTCCCGAGCCATGCTAAATTAGATATCATGACTGAGCCCATCTATGAACCTGCGGACTCGCTCTCTGACTATAGAAACCAAAGCAGGTGCATGTCTGAACAAATCACTGAATCTAATGGCATACTCTGACACTGACATAGTACTCTGGCGCAGTTGCTCAAACTCCACACGCCATGCATCCCGAAAGGTCTGAGGAACAAACTCTCTCAAGAATATCTCTAAAAGCTGAGCCCATGAAAGTGAAGTTGCATCGGCCGGGCTACCCAACTCGCACACTCGCCACCACTTATATGCCGCTCCCTTAAGCTGAAATGTAGTAAAAGCAACCCCACTTGTCTCCACAATACCCATAGTGCGGAGAATAAGGTGGAACTCCTCTAGAAAACCATGTGCATCCTCTAAAGCCAAACCGCTGAAAGTAGGAGGGTGATACTTCTTGAACCTTGCAAGTCTAAGATGTTCTTCCTCATATGTTGTTGCCCTAATCACGGGCTGAACTGAAATAATAGGCTATGCCGGCACCACATCCGAAACCTGACCAATGTGATCCCGTCGCTCTGGAGTATGGGCGGCGAGAGTCTAAGCTCCTCCCCCAGTCCGTGTAGTACCTGGTGCAACCGGAATCAACCCTTCCTAAGCCAATGTACCAAACATGCTCAAGAATTGTGCTAAAGTCTCCTAAAGTCCTAGGGTAGCAACAGGCGCCTCCGGCACATGTCCCCCAACTGGAGCTACTGGCGGCTCCTCAATTGCTACTCTGACAGGTGCTCTAGTTGCGGTACGTGCTCCTCCTTGGTCTCTGCCTCTGCTTCTGCCCCCTCCCCTGGCAACATCGGCTCCGGGGGCAACGTCATCAGTAATTACAGCCCCTGTCCTCACCATCTGTGAGAGAATATAACGACAAAGGCTCAAACTCCGAGATCAATAAACTCGCATGATAGGAATGAAAGAAGTGAAACTATCCTAATAGTTCTGCAGCCTCTCGAAGATAAGTACAGATGTCTCTGTACCGATCTACAAGACTCTACTAAACTCGCTTATGACTCGTAGCACCTATGAATCTAGAGCTCTGATACCAACTTGTCACGACCCCGATTTCCCTCCGTAAGATGTTGTGACGGTACCTAGTCTTTAGGACTAGGTAAGCCCAACACTTACAGAGATAATGGAAACATTTAACCAATAACTATAACACTAGAAATGGAAATTTCTATACAAGCCAACAATCCCATAACCGGTAGTACAAGTCATAAGCTCTACTGAGTTTGCTAGAAAATCTCTAAATACAACTATTTCATAATAGAAATAAACAGTACATGGTAAAATTCCAGAAGGTGACTCCGAGGCCTGCGAACGCAATAGTAGGTTTACCTTGAGTCTCCACAGCAATGCTCGATCAGCTAGCTAATGATCAACAAACGTCCGCGGTACCTAGATCTGCACAAAAGTGTACAGAAGCATAGCATGAGTACACCACAGCGGTATCTAGTAAGTATCAAGACTAACATTGGTGGAGTAGTGACGAGGGACAGTCAAGACACCTACTGGACTAAACAACCTGAACAAGAATGAAGGTGAACTAACAGAGAAACAATGCTAATATAAAGTTAAGCATGGTAAGGAAGACAAAACAATACTTGCAATGATACACTAGTAACAGCAATTTTTAACATGAAGCAAACAGGTAGTAATGTTGTAGAGTAAGCTGAACAAAGTCTAAGTCCGGTGAAACCAAATAAAGGAAAACCAGTAACAACTCAATAAAAACAACCGCTTTCACACCAGATTTATTCAAGAATTTCCACGAGGTACCAAACCTCATAATCACAAATTGCGGGTCCCAATTCATGAACCCTAATCACTTGGTATCTTGTGCCTATATTATAATTCATAACCGCACGGACGACTCACGTGCCAAAAGAGTGACAATATCTAATATCCACACGGACCACTCACGTGCCAATAATAACAATGACTTATGACCGCACGGATAACTCACGTGCCAATATGAGTAACTCTCACACAGAAGGCAAGTAGACGAGAGTACATGTAAATGGAAAATAACATCAGGATTCATCTTCTTAAACCGATATGGGTGATTAAATTACGTGTATGCTTGTGCAAGTGTCCTACCACAATTCAAGTCAACAAGTAAGAGTAGAGGCAATGAATGGCACATAAGAAACGATCACCACAAAATGTACATGGTATAACTCACACAAGGTAGGCACACTACTACACAAATATCAACAATAACAATGCCCTCAGCCATCACAAATCATTCCCCGAGATAACCCACCTTGTCTCACCACATGCGTAATAATTAAGTAAATGCCCGCCTTGTCTTGCCGCACGTGCTTAATAATATTCTCACCATGTCTCGCCACATGCACAAATCTACATATATAGCCCGCCTTGTTATGCCGCATGTGCAAATATCAATAATAACAATAGTACGGACAACTCATGTGCGAACACCCCCGACAATTCTCACAACAATACCACGTGTGCCAAAACATAACAACACAATAAAATGACTTTCGTAACATGTGCCCATATGCCACAACATTTCCTCAAAACAATTTTAATACCACAACCACGCATAGCCCTCGGCTCAACGACACTAAGTATAACAGCAACAACAACAATAACACGAGAATACGACAAGTGAATCAACACAAGAACTTCATAACACAAATAAACGGAAGAACGAGCTCACAAAGAAAGACACAACATGGAATAATGGTCTCAACAAGAATAGCTCAACAAGGGAGAGATAATGTGTTACAATGATTCCACAAAAGTATAATTCGACGACAAGAGAGATAGCATGAATCAATGACCCCAAATAAGAATACGTTAACAATGAAAAGGATAACAAACTTCAATTAAGGCTAAACAATTACGGAAGAGATAATAGTAATTTCAGTTAAGGTTAAGCAATTACGGAAGAGATACTAATAACTTCAATTAAGATTAAGCAATTACAGAAAAGATAATAATAACTTTAATTAAGGTTAAGCCATTACGGAAGAGAAAATCTAGGAATACATATATTCTTTATATAGTCAATCTTGGTATCGGTTTTTACTGTCACTGAATGAATTTGGTAACTAATGTCGCCAGAGAGGCAAGTGCAAAAAAACACAGTAGAATCATGCAACGCACGCTGCTGGTGTGCTTCCTGTGAAGTGGTCGCCCTTGCTCAATTTGGCCCAGACCTTGATGTTGTGACTCAGGCATTACTCAATAGAGGTGCAAGGCTGACAGAAGTATCGAAACAACCACAATAGGTTCGATGTCCCCCTCCTTTTCGGTCCGGTCGCAGTACGGCACCTGAACTCGAAGCTACGATCAGATCCGATTGGATCTGGTCCTATCCGACCCAACCCCAAAACTTAGAATGGTCGGCCTGTTTGGACAGTAGAACGGAGAGGGGGGAGTCGTGCCCATTCTCTATCCGGGAACGAGCAGGAACATAAGAAAATGGAAAACCGAATACATGTACATGATGTAACGACATATTCAAAAATATGTGATCTGATTTAATAGGCTGCCCGCAGAAAGGAAAGAGTTTACCGACCGCATAACAATTCATTCTTGTGTGTAGCACGTCCTCAATCATTATCAACAAGATGTCGTGACCGCTTAGGCTTGATTTATTTTGTCATAAAAGAAAGTTGGTTTTGTGGGTTCATTGATTAGTACACCTCCGGTGCTGGTAAGGCCGGGACCGTGGTTGTCCGTCTCCGGTTTGCCGGCCGATAAGATCTCTGAGATTGACCAGCCAGCTGGGGTGGTTTGGCTACTTCAATTAAGGTTAAGCAATTACGAAAATGATAGCATGACAATAAAAGAGGCAACAACTTCAGTTAAGGCACATAAGAGTTTAATTAGCAATAAGGGTAGAACATGAATCAATTAATTCAAAATAAGACATGTAAGGGTAAATTTAGTAAATGGGAGATTTAACATGACGAAACAACTTCATATCTAATGAACATAAGAACCTAAGAGCCATAAACGGTTAAATTTCACAATTAAACCTGAGTATGTACTCGTCATCTCGTATACACGGCCTTTACATAACATAATTAGCACAAATGACTCAAATCCTAAGGGATAGTTTTCCCACACAAAGTTAAGCAAGATACTTACCTCAAAGAAGTTAGACCGATACTCTAAAATGACCTTCGCGAGTGAAACAATCTCCGGACAGCTCGAATCTAGCCAAAATAACTTCAAATCATAAATAAAACTCATAGGTAACAATTTCGGATAATAAAGCTTTGATCTTTAATTAAAAATAAAAAGTCAACGCACGGGCCGCACCTCATAACCCAATAACATTTACAAAACCCGAACACTCATTCCGATACGAGTCCAACCATACCAAAATTATCAAATTCCGATATCAATTCGTCATTTAAACCATCATTTTACATTTTGAATGATTCTTTCAAAAATTCCCATTTTGTTCCTTTCAATCCACTAATTAAATGATAAAAACAAAGATAAAATTATGAAATAAAATCAAATCTGGGTAAAGATCACTTACCCCAAACAACCACGTGAAGGACCCCTCAAATGTCGTCCAAAGCCAAAGTCTCTAGCTCAAAAGATGAAAAATGGAACAAAATCCTCAATTTTGGAAATTAATATCTGCTGCCCAAGTAACATGCATCGTGATTGCGGAAATACATATGTGATCGCGAAGAAGAAAATATCAGCTGCCTAGAATATACTTCGCGATCGCGAGATAAGGGGTGCGATCGTGATGAAGAAATATCACTGCCCCCAAAAAAGGCACTACGCAAACGCGGAAGTCCAAATGCGAACGCGAAGTAGCAATACTCATACGCACGTGATCGCACACATAGTCGTGCGAACGCGAAAAGGAAAAAGGACCAGTCACCAAAACAGCCTTCGCAATCGCGACTACACATACGCGATCGCATAAAAGGACATAAGACACCAGCGACAACATTCCAAAATAGGAGGAAATGGCCCGTAGCCCATCCGAAACACATCCGAGGCCCCCCGGACCCCGTTGAAACATACCAACAAGTTGGATAACATAACGCGAACTTATTCGAGGCCTCAAATCACATCAAATAACGTTGAAACTATGAATCGCAGCTCGAATCGAACTTATGAATTTTCAAATCTTCCAAAACTCGTGCCGGAATAACGTCAAATTTTGCATGCAAGTCTCAAATGATATAACGAAGCTAATCCAACTCTCGGAATCGCAATCCGAGCCCAATATCAACAAAGTCAACTCCCGGTCAAATATCTCAACCTTCCAAAACTTCAACTTTCTATTTTTCGCCGAAATGCTTCAAATTATCCTGCGGACCTCCAAATTCAAGTCCGAACGCACGCTTAAGTCCAAAATTACCATAAGAAGCTATTGAAATCATCAAAATGTCATTTCGGAGTCGTCTACACAAAAGTCAAAACTCTAGTCAACTCTTATCGCTTAAGCTTCTAACACAAGAATCTTTCTTTCAAATTGACCCTGAATCGTCCGAAAACTGAACTCGACCACACACGCATGTCATAACACACAATACGAAGTTGCTCGAGACCTTAAGCCACCAAACGGGATACTAATTCTCAAAACGACCGGTCGGGTTGTTATAGAGTTTAAATCTGAAATTTCAACAAAAGCCAACTCGAATCTTCACCAAACTCCCTCAAAATTAAGATATAAACTCCAAAAGATATTGACAATTATTTGTAACAACACCAAATTTAAATAAATAATAATTTTATAAAATTTAATTTTAAATTCAAAATCTTAAAGTTTTTTTAATGATTGTCAATGAAGTTGATCAGAACTATGACCAGTTGCAATTTAATTTTATTCGAAAGAACGTAATCATATGATCAGAATAATTATAGAGATGAGTAATTGGATATGCTTACAGATTATGAATGCATTTGCAGATCATGTACTTGAATTGAATATTTTTTATGTTAGAGAAAGCATCACTATATGATAAAATAAAGAATTTAGAAAAAAGAGTTTAGGTGTACGAACAGTCGAACACTGGCGGTTTAGAAAATCTTATACCTGCTTGGGGTTAAATTGGTCACATGTATTTTACCATGACATGTACATTGTATGATACACCACTGAGAAAAGAAAAAGACAAAATACATGAGTTAGCCTTTAATCTATTGACCAAATTTCTATTACACACTTTCTGATCACAAAATTTATCTTACACATTCAACCTTTTCAGAATGTGTCTAACATATGCTTTTTTTTTCTTGACTATTTTATCAAAAGATGTGTAATGTCACGCACCTATAAATTCATAACATGTGTCATTAATTATTTTTTTTAAAAGAGATATTTAAAATTACTCTTATACCACCAATTTGAAAATCCTTTTAGCTTCTCCATCTTCTACTGCCGTGCGCCATCGATGGATAACCAGTGCTTCTTAGCTTCACCCATATTCAATTTTGTATTGATTCCTCCATAGCAAACCCAAGACCGAGAATAGAAGAGATGAAAACTGAAATTGCAACTCCTCTGTTTTTCATTTTCCTCCTTCATTTTCAGATCTCATACCACACCCAAACAAAGTAAATCAAAGTCAACTTTTCATTTTCATGAATTAAACAACTTCATTATGAATAGATCTCAAACCTACCTTTATAGGAAGGTAACTGAGTTGGGATTTTATAATTTCAGTCATTCTCATGAAACAGTCTCTCTATCCCAGGGTAGGGGTAAGGTCTGCGTGCAAACTATCCTCCCCAGACCTCACTAATGAGATTATACTAGGTTGTTGTTGTTGTCGTCGTCTCATAAAATATTTAAAAAAAAAATATTTATGTAAAGATTAAATGGTTTGTGGGTTTTAATGACAGAAAAAGAAGCGACAGAAGTTTGGAAGACAATTTTAAACAAAATTTATAGCACTTCCTTTAAATTATTGATCATGAGTTTTGCGAATTTTTGAAATTTCGGAGGAAGAGACGAAACAGAATGGGTGTTTGGAGAAGACCGGCGAGGAAGGAGGCGGGTCCTAATAATTTGGGTAAGATCGGAGACAGAGATTATTAGTTTGGCAACTTTTTTTATTTGATAAAAATAAAAAATAAAAGAAATACACGCGCTCATTTTTTTTTTGTTAAAGCACTCGCGAGCCAAGTATCGAAAAAGGTGTGTATTAAACACACTTTGAAGTTGAGTGCCTAAAATGATTTGGCCTATAGTTTGGGATAACTTATGTATTTTGCTACTGACAGACCCACCATTGTTCCTCTCTACTCTCTTCATTCTTGGAGACAAAAAAGATGCTATTCATCACGGAAGCTTGTGTGCAAGTTCCAGTAATTCATTTAGCAATCTAAGGATCACCTGTTCAAAATATTGCAACTACTGATCTGTTGTAATGTGGATTTCCGCAACTCCTGTCAAGCACTTCTGCAATATCAAGCATGACCAGATACTTCTTCTCTGGCATCCGAACACATTTTTCTGAAGAATTCTTACATTCATGTCAATTAGCTACATTCCAAACTCTCATCAGTTTTAATTTTATTTGTTTATTCAATATCTTTAAAAAGATTATTAAGTTTTACGGCTACAAAATTCTGCTTATTGATTTGATATGATTCACAACATTCAAGAAAAGCGCAAATGAATGGTCACATTCTTCGCGGATTCAATTGGGGAAAAAACTCTAACAAAACATGTTAATATTTACACTATGAATGCCTGTATCTTCGAGTGTAATTAACAAATTTAGATATATCTGATTATACATTCTTTTTTTTCTCTTAGGGAACCCAACAGCAGATCAATTTAGTGCGACCCTCAAGTTGAGTTCTTTTCTATTTTACTTTTTTGATGGACCTTTTTGAAGTTCGATTTGAAGAGATAGTACACGGATGCTTGCGATATCAAGAACTGTGGCCACTCTCTAACATGATTAAATGTGAAGCAGAGAAACCATTGGGTTTAGGTAAAAGAGGGAACCTCCCGATCAAGAGAAAAGATGATGGTATGGTGTGACCTTACTTCGTTCAATGATGTCTCTGCAAGTTGAATATTGATAGGTATAATAATTTGCTCTTGAATAAAGAAAAGTAATTCACTCAAAAATTAAAATGAAGTTGAAAAATTAATTGTGCTGAAGAGTTCTGTATTTTAGTATATTAATGTTTGATAATTTAGGTGTATGAGTTAATGTCATGTTCAACGTGAGTCAATTCTGTAATATGATACTCTAGACTAAATAAACATCCCTTTGATAAACTTTGTAGAACTTGTTTTTCCTCATTTCTGTACCAAGTTTTAATATATCAAAATATGTTATGGTGAAAGTCTATTCTCTTATTTCTAGCTCCCCGCTGTTGTATTGTGAAGCACAAAAAATGTTACAAGTCAACTGTCACTGGCTTTTTATTGCTTTTCTTCCTTTAAAAAATCGTGGAGGCAAAGAAACATGAGGATAGATATGTTGATAATCACTTTTGCATATAGTTAATCTTAGTTAGCACTATAATGTTATGGCTTGTGCTACAACTTTTAGTGATACTGATTATTTTTTAAATTGAACTATTGGATAATTCATATTTCAACGGATTCTAACTGGTAACCAAGATATCATCTTGATACAAGGACTTCTAAAATTCATCTGCGACCCTCGGGATGATGCAGTGCGTTTGGTATATATACTTCACTAACATTTTTTCATATTGCTTTAAATTTACGAAATTTGTGAGATGTGAATATAATTGTTGAACAATTAAATCAGATATATTTTGTGTAGCATGGAAAAATTATTACTCGCAGTAGGCAGAAATATACTTGTAAGATGCTAATCTTTTGCTTACGATGCTGCTATTTTCCTTTAACCTACCTGTCTTTTGAAGAGCAATTGGGCATCCTGTGAGTTCTTTCTTCCAGGAGGAATATCTTGCTTTGAGCTAATAATTAATTTGTTTTGTGATTGTGGATCATAAGTATTCAAACCGTATATTAGGCAGCAAAGATAGATGCTAATGAGATAATCTATCTTGACTATTAAATTCTGATGTCATTCATGATAGGTTTTAAATCGATCTACTTTTTATCATATTATTCTGAGTATGAGCACGATATTGCAGTAATGATAGATTGGTGCTCCACTTTTTAACATAAATTTATTTGGTAATTTATCTATGTTTTAAGTGTCTTAATATTTTTTCCCCCCCTCAAAAAGCTTCATGATGCTGAACATAGTAGCGTAGAGCACCTGTATACATTTCACCTTCAACTTTTCAGCCTAAAATTCTGACTTCACAATTTCATCATATTAATTAAAAACAATCAAGAAAAATAAAATACTCGAAAAATAAGAAAATATTTTTTTTCTTTTTGTTAAAGAGTTCTGTTATAAAAGAATCATTGTTGATGAGCATCATTAATTCATAAGTTTCTATTTTTCGAAAAAAAAAAAGTGTGCACGATTGTTTTAGTTTATGACTAGGTACTGTTACTTTATTAAGTTCTCAAAGATGAAAGAATGCAGTACTTCCTTTACTGAGTGTAGATCCGTGAATGTTTCATCCCATTGCAGGGCACATGAATGAGTCAAAGGCCCAACTTCTTATCTGAAAATTTGGAATTAACTATATATTTTTTAGCAAAAGTGTCTTACATGGTATGTTATGTTTATCATAGATATGTTAAATAAAATAATAGGCAGAATACATAAAATGACACCTGAACTTGTACCCAAATCTCTGTTACACACCTATTGACCATGAAAATATTGTCAAACAATCAACTTTTTAAAAGTGTATCTATTACATATATCTTTGCATGCATGGCAGGCACGTCCTTTACACACAAACTAAGGCCAATGAACTAAATAGTTTTGTATGTTAAGCCTCATAAAAACGCCACATGTCCAATTTTTTCCCATTCCTTCTTTTTTTCTTTTTTTCTTTTTATTCATCTCCTTCATTTTTCTTCCTCCATTAATGCTCACATAACCTCTTTCTAGTTTTTTTTTGTTACTTTCCAAACTTTTATTTCGTTTTTTCAACTAGTAAATAAAGCAATTTCGAATTATCAAAAGATTGGTGTGAAATTATTGGCTCGAAAAGTGCGATTTCAATTAGACCCAGAAATTTTTGATTCAAAAAGTGCAATTATTAGCCCGAAAAATCAAGAGAACAGTACTAAAATTGTTTATGTGAAATTATTTTTTTTTACTAAAATTGATGTTTGGATACTGAATTAGTTGTTGATTGGAAGCTTCATTTCAAGTTGGAACTCATTTGGGGATGAATTGAGAGTTGGATCGAAACTTGTTGAAGAAAACCAAAGAACATTGTTTTGAATTTAAGTGTTGGATCTGGGCTTGATTTTAAAAAAATTGATAGTTGAAATTAAGATGAAGGTGGGCGCATCCATGGTGGTTGGTCTTGGGAGGAAATGGGTTCCTTTTCTTTTTCTTTTTCTTTTTCTTTTGGCTGGTTCCTTTCCTTTTCATTTTTTAAAACTTTGATGGGGCCTTTTTTTAATTTTTTAACTTAATGACACATGTCATGATGATATTGGTGCGTGACATACACCTATTTAAAAGAAGTGGTCAAATATCAAAGTGGTGTATAATAGATACACTTTTGAAAGGTTGAGTATTTGAAAATATTCTCGTGATCAACAGGTGTGTAACATGGATTTGGGTTACAAGTTCAGGTGTCATTTTCTGTATTCTGCCTAAAATAATATGTTGTCAAGTTTTCTTCTGATGAAAACCTATATCTTTAGTTATTATGTTTTCTTAAAAAAAAAAGAATGTAAAAAGAAATTTAAAAGGTAAGAATATAGATGTCAGGCTTATAGCACTTGGTTAATCTCTCTCTCTCTCTCTCTCTCTCTCTCTCTCTATATATATATATATATATATATATATATATATATATATAATAGGGCCCAAAAAATATGATGTGGCACCTCTTATCAATAAGAATATAGATGTTATAAATATATTATATTATGGATGTTCATTTAGTACTCTGTTGTAAATAAGCTTCCTGAAGAATTTTATCCATATGAGACTCCGTCGTAAATATGTTTATCTATTTAGTACTCTATTGAAAATAAGCCTCCTGAAGAAGCTTATCATTTTGGTACTCCGTTATGAATAAACATTATCCCCGGTAGAAGATTATCTATATCTTGTACAGTAGCAGCTTACAAGCAACTTACAAGCAGCTTACACAGCAGCTTGCAGTAGCAGCTTACACAACAGCTTGCAATAGCAGCTTACACAACAGCTTGCAGTAGCAGCTTACACAACAACTTCCTTTCTTCTATAAATAGAGGAGTTTTCAGCTCATTATGTACATAAGTTTGAAGTTTAAATAATATATCAGTTTCTCTCTATACTTGTCTTTATTTTAAAGTCTTTATTTTATAACACGTTATCAGCACGAGACTCTGCCATCTCGAGCAAATATTTTGAAAGTATCAGAGGTACGAACTTTCTTTTTCTAAATAATGTCAAATCTTTCTAAATTTGAGTTTGTAGCCCTGGATATATCGGGCAAAAGCTACATGTCTTGGGTGCTTGATGTTAAAATTTATCTTGATGCGATGGGTCTGGCAGACACCATCATGGACAAAAATCAAACATCAAACTAAGACCGTGCCAAAGCAATGTTATTCATACTCCATCACCTTGATGAAGGCTTAAAAATGGAATATCTCACTATTAAAGATCCAGTCATACTGTGAAATAATTTGAAAGATAGATATGACCACCTTAAGATGGTCGTTCTTCCACAGGCACACTATGATTAGACTCATCTAAGGCTACAAGATTTTAAATCTATCAGTAAGTATAATTCTGCTATATTCAGAATTATTTTCCAATTGAAATTATGTGGTGATAATATTACTGATCATGATATGTTGTAGAAAACTTTTACCACTTTTCATGTCTCGAATATGCTCCTACAACAGCAATATCGAGAGATGGGATTCAAAAACGTATTCTGAACTTATCTCACATCTTCTTGTAGACGAGCAACATAATGAACTATTAATGAAAAATCATGAAAGCCGACCTACTGGTTCTTGTCCATTCCCTGAAGTGAATGGGACGAACTTCCACCAAGCTAAGCGTGGAAGAGGACGTGGCCCTAGTCGTGGTTGGGGAAGAAACTCTAATCATGGTAATAATAATGCATCAAAGAACCCTCCTCACCACCAGTAGTGAAAAAGAAAGGAACAAAAGCATGAAGCAGTGCAAGCAGCAAAGGCAGAAAATGCATGCTATAGATGTGGAGGAAAAGGGCACTGGTCACGTACCTGTCATACGCCAAAGCACCTGGTTGAGATGTATCAAGCCTCCCTGAAGAAGACGGAGAAAAATGCTGAAGTAAATTTTATTTCTGAAGATAATTTAAACTTCATGCATTTGGATGTAACTGATTACTTTGCACTCTCGGAAGGAGAAACAAGTCATGTGATCGGTGATGAATCTGTAGAAATGTAAATATTTTAATTTTTGTTGTTTGTAAAAGATAGTATAGTTATGTAATTATTGTACATAAATAAAAGTTATGCTTTGATAATGATGTTTACTATTATATTTATTTCGTTTATGTCATTTTGAAGAATATGGATAATCCTCAAATTATGTTTGGATCAAAGACCAATCATGAAGATATTTGTGCAATTGAGAGTGGAACAATACATGCCATATTCAAAGATCAGAAATACTTTTTTTATTTGCATAAAGAAAAAGCAAATATTTCAACAATTTCTAGTAATATAAGTTTGATTGAAGGCTCCGGAAGAGCCACTATATTTTTGTCTAAGGGAACAAAACTTATTATAGACAATGCATTATTCTCTTTCAAGTCCCGAAGAAACTTATTGAGTTTTATATATATCCGCCAAAATGGGTATCATGTTGAGATGATAGATGAAATGAATATGGAATATCTTTGTATTACAAAAAGTATTTCTGGCCAGAAGTGCATTGTAGAAAAGTTACCAACTCTATCTTCTGGCTTATACTATTCAAAGATTAGTACAATTGAAGCACACTTTATCGTAAACCAGAATTTACTGATTCAAATATTTTTATGCTTTGGCATGACCGTTTGGGCCATCCTAGATCACTAATGATGAGACGAATTACTGAAAATTTGAGTGGGCATCCATTAAAGAACCTGAAGATTCTTACAAATAATGAATTTTCTTGTGATGCTTGTTATCAAGGTAAAAAATCACTAGACCATCACCAATGAAGGTTGGCATTGAATCTCCTGCCTTTTTAGAACGTATACATGGGGATATATGTGGACATATTCACCCATCAAGTGGGCTGTTTAGATATTTTATGATCCTAATAGATGCATCTTCAAGATGGTCTCATGTGTGCCTACTATCATCTTGCAACCTGGCGTTTGCAAAGCTATTAGCCTAAATAATTCGATTAAGGGCACAATTCCCAGATTATCCCATAAAGGCTATTCGCCTTGATAATACTGGAGAATTCTCATCTCAAGCTTTTGATGATTATTGTCTATCAGTTGGGATAAAAGTTGAACATCCTGTAGCTCATGTTCATACTCAAAATGGCCTTACAGAGTCGTTTATTAAACGCCTGCAATTGATAGCAAGACCACTACTTATGAAAACAAAATTGTCCACTACTGTTTGGGGGTCATGCTATCTTGCATGCAACATCACTTATACGTCTCAGGCCGACACATATAATAAATATTCTCCATCACAATTAGTTTTTGGTCATGAGCCAAATATTGTCCATCTACGAATTTTTGGATGTGCTGTATATATGCCAGTAGCACCACCACAGCGCAATAAGATGGGCCGGCAGAGAAGGTTAGGAATATATGTTGGGTTTGAATCACCCTCTATTATTCGCTATCTTGAACCATTGATGGGAGATTTATTTACTGCTCGATTTGCAGATTGTCGGTTTGATGAAATAAATTTTCCACAATTAGGGAGAGAGAAAAAGGAAATCAAAAGAGAAATTGTGTGAAAAGTTTCATCATTATCTCATTTTGATCCATGTACCCCTATATGTAATCAGGAGGTCCAGAAGATCATCTATTTATAAAATATAGCAAATAAAATGTCAGACACGTTTACTGATTTAAAAAGGATAACTAAGTCACATATCCCTGCAGAGAATGTGCCTATCCGAATTGATGTCCCAGCAGGACCATTTACTAGCATGAGAGTTAGTGAACCTAAAGCATGCCTGAAGCGTGGTAGGCCTTTGGGTTCTAAGGATCGAAATCATCGGGAAAAAAAATCGACAAATGATCAAAACGATACTATAAAGGGATCTCGTGAAGAGACCCAAAATCTGATTAGTTCTGAGATTCCTGAAGAAATCACTGAACCCGAGACTCAAGTAAGCGAGAAACTTTTAATAATTTCTACTGGTAATGGGATTAATTTAAATCGATCTGAAATTGTGGTCGATAATATTTTTGCTTATAATGTTGCACTTAACATTATGCAAGATAGTGAGAATTTTGAACCCCGATATGTCGAAGAATGTCGACAAAGATCTGACTGGCCAAAATGGCAAGGGGCAATTCAATCAGAATTGAACGCATTTGCTAAAAGAGAGGTCTTTGGACCAGTAGTCCAAACACCTACTGGTGTAAAAACAGTTGGTCATAAATGGGTTTTTGTGCGAAAAAGGAATGACAAAAATGAATTTGAAAGATACAAGGCTCGCCTTGTCGCACAAGGATTCTCACAACGACCTGGAGTCGATTATGAAGAAACATATTCTCCCGTTATAGATGCCATAACATTTCAATATCTCACCAGTTTAGCCTTACGTGAAAGGCTTGAAATACATATGATGGATGTGGTTACAGCTTATCTGTACGGGTCACTTGATAATGAGATTTACATGAAAATCCCTGAAGGATTTAAAATACCTGAAGCAAATTCAAAATCTTGGGAAATGTATTCAATCAGATTACAAAGATCTTTGTACAGTTTAAAGCAATATGGGCGCATGTGGTATAATCGCCTTAGTGAATATTTGTTGAGAAATGGTTACATAAATGATGTTATTTGTCCATGTATTTTTATAAAAAAAATGGCATCAGAATTTGTTATACTTGCTGTTTATGTTGATGGCATAAATCTCGTTGGAACTCCAAAAGAGCTCAAAAAGGCAATTGAATATCTTAAGAAAGAATTTGAGATGAAAGATCTTGGAAAGACAAATTTTTGTCTTGGACTGCAAATTGAACATTTAGCAGACGGGATCTTTATACATCAATATTCCTATACGGAAAAGGTCTTAAAATACTTTTACATGGACAAAGCGCATCCATTGAGTACACCAATGGTTGTTCGATCACTTGAAGTGAATAAGGACCCGTTTCGACCTCCAGAAGAGGAAGAGGAACTCCTTGGTCCTGAAATACCATATGTCAGTGCAATTGGTGCACTTATGTATCTTGCTAATGCTACAAGGCCTGGCATAGCATTTTATGTTAATTTACTAGCAAGATATAGCTCTTCTCCTACAAAGAGACATTGGAATGGGATTAAGCATATTTTACGATATTTAAAGGGAACTCTTAATATGGGCTTGTTTTATGCTAACAAAGGTAGTGCAGATCTTATTGGTTATGCAGATACAGGTTATTTATCTGATCCCCATAAAACTCGATCTCAAACCGGGTATGTGTTTACATGTGAAGGTAATGTCATATCATGGCGCTCCACAAAGCAATCTATTGTGGCTACTTCTTCAAATCATGTTGAGATAAAAGCTATTCATGAAGCAAGTAGGGAATGCGTATGGTTGAGATCAGTGATTCATTTTATTCAAGAAAAATATGGTTTAGAATGTGATAAAAGATCTACAATTTTATACGAAGACAATGCTGCATACATAGCCCAATTGAAGGGAGAATTTATAAAAGAAGATAGAACGAACCACATTTCACCAAAATTATTCTACACACACGATCTTCAGAAAAATGGTGACATTGATGTGCAACATATCCGTTCACGTGACAATCCGGCAGATTTATTCACTAAATTTTTGCCAACTTCAACTTTTGAGAAGATGGTATACAAGATTGGAATGCAGAGACTCAAATATTTGAAATAAGGTTTTCATGAGGGGGGGTAAAATACGCGATGTACTCTTTTTTTCCTTACTAAGGTTTTTTCCCACAGGGTTTTCCTTATAAGGTTTTTAATGAGGCAGCTAGCAATGCGTATTACTAAATATGTGTACTCTTTTTCCTTCACTGAGATTTTTTTCCCACGGAGTTTTTTCTAGTAAGATTTTAATGAGGCACATTATCTTTTAATGAACATCTAAGGGGAGTGTTATAAATATATTATATTATGGATGTTCATTTAGTATTCCGTTGTAAATAAGCTGAATAAGTTTATCCATATGAGACTCCGCCGTAAATATGTTTATCTATTTAGTACTCTATTGGAAATAAGCCTATCATTTTGGTACTCCGTTATGGATAAACATTATCCCCGGTAGAAGATTATCTATATCTGGTACAGTAGCAGCTTACAAGCAGCTTACACAACAACTTGCAGTAGCGTTTACAAGCAGCTTACATAGCAACTTGCATAGTTTGAATAATATATCAGTTATCAGATTTTTTCTTTTTTTTCAAATTTCACTTAATTGCCTCTCTTAATTACATCTCTCCTATTTGTTCCAATACATCGGTTCACTGCCTCTTTCTTTTCCATTACGACGCTTCAGCGGCTTTTTCTTTCTCTTCTTAGCCTTCAACAGGTAAATCTCCCTTTTCTCTTTCTGAGATTTTTATGTTTTCTTTCATGTTTTCCTGGTGCTTTTTGAATATTTATATCAAATATACTCTCTTTCCGTTCTTGATTTTCGGTTAATTGTTGCAATCAAATTTTCTTCTTTTGGTTATTTTCTATGGTATTTTCTGCGATTCTTTAATCTTTGACGAAATACTCATAAATTGCTTTCTTACAATTTGAGGATTTTAGTTTTAATTTCAGTTGGAGTTTTCTGCAAACAAAAGTTTCAGACCCTTCCACTCCTCCATTTGTTCTACCAAAAGCAAAGATGAAAAAAGAATAGAGGAAAAGGAAAAGTTGTACCGATCTGTTGCCGAAGATTTAAAATAAATGTCGGAATATTTGGTAATTATCCATAAATTATTTTAACTAGAAAGGAAAAGTTGTACTAATTGGTAGCCAGGAGATGAAAAAAATCTCAAAAAGTCTTGTAATTGTCTATCCTTTCAAAATTTTATGACCTTTTGCAATCTATTTAGCTCTATTTCATATGCGAAAATTTTCATAGCCCAAAATAAGAAAAAAATCATTTTCTTAGAACTACTTTTTCTGATTAGTCTTAGTCACTTTTGTTACAGTATGAAGATCGAGAATGCTGGTTGTTCAAGCGCCACCAGCATTATGGTAAGCCACATTTGTTGGAGTCTTTTAGTTCTTTTTATTCAATCAATTAATTACGTCTCAATCTCAATAATTGAGGTCAATTAAATAATGCTTCTGTAGAACTGGTTATACTGTACATTACATAGGTGCATTAAATTTTTGACTCAGAATATCTGTAAGATTAATTTTAAATCCATTTTGATTAGTCCCAATCTCTTTAGTTTTTATGTCGTGATAGATATAATTTAAATTCTTACAAATAGGAACCTTCTAATCAAGGAAGCTTACATCTTCTATGATGGTCGATGGGTTGTGGACGGTGACCTCAGTTCATGGAACATTTGATTTAAGCGCATTTTCCTCAAAATAGGAACATTTTGGCTTAGGCTCATATGAATCCTGCTTGCAAACTTGACTTCCTTCTTTTCCCTCTCAACCCAAAAACTTTGTTGTGTGTATGAGTAAAAACATAGGTCTTAGAGTTTATCTATAGAAAAAGAATAGAGGACAAACAAAAATCAATAAAGGACAAGCAAAACGTAGGAGTCTGTTCGTGCTACATATCTATTATGTTCTTTTGTCTACATTCTGTGGAGAATTTGGTGTGGCATGTCTTCTTTGTAGTTTCTACTTCCTGTTAGCTATCTATTTTTAGACGTACTCTTGACATGTAGGTAAGAAGATAACTTTCATTTCAACGCATCTAACTGTATCTGATGAGATCAAGAAGAGTGTTTTGTGCTATTACTCTGAATGATTGTAGCTTATGTTTGGTTGAAACAGAGTGCCTTCGGAACGAAGGATGATCGCATAGTTCTGCATGTGCCAGTTCTATATATCCTTCCTTTAATCTAAACAAAAACTGACTTATCAAATATTTGATGCCAGGAAACACGCTGATGTCTCAAAAATAAAACAAAATGATTGTCAGCCTTGAAAGATCATCAATGCTTGGGAGGACATTATTTGCTATCATATTAACTCTCCAACCAGGCATAGTTGCTCTAGAGTTTCAATATGTTCTGTGGAATTTTCTAGCTAATAATTTACTTGCTGGAAATAATTTCCATGTTGTCTTTTTCTCTATTTTTTCATCATTCTTTTTATCTTTGGAACCTTAAAGTTATTTAAGAGTATGAATATGTTGTTCCCAAATTTTGTATGCTGGTGGGGAAAGATATAGGATAATTGTACTTTATAATGGGAGAGTGGGAACTTTATTCATAATTTTATGATTGAAATTTGATCACTGAGCAAAACCTTTATGGTAATCCTCTATATAAATGAGATTATTATTTCTGTTTGTTTCAATATTTTGCTATTTATTTTCTTTTAATGCATGTTTCTGTATTATTTTGGTTATTGGGGAAAAATTGTCGAGTACGTTAAAATATTTTTTTTGTTTCGTCTTTATGTATAGGAAGCATATATATTAGTTTAGTTTGACATCTTTCATAGAATTGAAAGTACGACATATGTTACTTTTTTGGTTCAAAGAAAGTACAGTGCAAGACTCTCTAATACTTTTATGAAGTACATTTTCTTACTTTAATATATGTTGCTAATTGATACTCCTATTTTATATGAAAAATTTATATCATTGTAGTTTTAGTAAGACTATTTTTTGTTGCCTTTATATTGTATGGTTGTTTTTTCTTTTAATTTATTAATTTACCCTCATAACTCATAGCTTTTCATCTTCTCCTCTTTAAAATACCCTTAAAGCTTCCATACTTTAGTCTCCATAACTCCCAAATGCTGGACTTTTTTGTTGTTTAATTAGTTTAGGAATATAACAATAGAGGGTTGAAATGTTATGATATTGTTAAAAGTTATAAAACAATTGGGACGGTTTGGTAGAAGGGCCAAAAAAGTTTTCTTATATCTTCAGAATTTTGTTTTTTCATTGACATTATAGATGTTATCATTGTTAATGTGAAATTAATTCTATGTAGTGTAGAGTGTTAGAGCTAATTGATCAGAAAGAATATTTATATTTGTGATTTCATCTACATTAAAAATTAATTTTTGTATGCCTACATGAAATTTATTTTTCTACCTTTACCAATTTACTGAAAAGATCAATAAAGTATTTTGTAAAAAAAAACTTCAATGACCGCGCGAAGCGCGGACAATGTTACTAGTTACTTTATACGCCATGCAGTTACTTACATGTATATTAACTAAGGAGCATTATAGGAACAACACAATGATAGAATTGTTCTAGGAGGAACTGTTAGAATATATATAGTTGATTTGACGGCCAACAATCGAAGAAAAAGGGTTTGATCTGCATAGTTTGTGCATATGTAATTTACCACTAACATAGTTTCAGCAATCCAGAGGTTGACAAAATCTTGAAAGAATACGATGATATTTTGTGAAGCCTCCTATAGTTGGTCTTCATTTGGAACTAATAAGCTATGATCATCTCATTTGGCAGGATGTTGGAGTTGATAATGGCGAGGACTTGAACTCTAGCAATGGTCCAGATTCTAATATTGAAGATGAGTTAAACTATTATGAGGTAAATGTTTGGGTGGATTCCTATGCTAGTTTAGTTGTGTTATTTTATATGTTTTGAAAAGAAAAATAATTAAGTAAAAATAATCCCTCTTGGTTTTTCTTACGACAACGGTTCTTTTCCAAGGAATGACTCTTTGAACCGGGTAGTAGTTTTTTTTTTTAAGTAGAATTTTGAAAAAGCTTTGAACTTTTTCCAACGATGGACTTCCTAGACAGTTTTCTTGAGCGTTTAAAGTCTAAAGAAAAATACAAAAAAGATTTTCTTTTTCTTTTTTTTTTCAACTGATAATGGAATGGGAAGATCTTGAGTATCTATGCTTTTTGACATGTTTTATGTTAGGGCATAGAGCTGGAGTATTTGCACTGAGTACTTTCTTCTTTATTCTTGTGACTATATGCCTTGAGAGTATATGTGTTTCTTTTGACGCTTGAGCTCGTCTATTGACTCCTTTTACTTCCTAGTGTTTGGATTTATGATGACTGTGCTAGTTGCTTTAACTTGAGAGTGTGGTCTGAGCTGTCCTGAGTAAGTCATATGCATTGTGTGAAGTGAGATTTTGGTTGTACTTTGTGACATCCCTTGTTAGTCTAGAACTTGCCCCGTGTGTGATTCGAAGCGAAATGATTAAGTCTTGTGAGTTTAGGAAATGATATAGGCGTTTCTTTGATTGATCCTTCAGTCTATTTGCCTACCAATGATAAAAATTATCCTTTGTTAGCCCATTTGAGCCTGTAAACCTTTTCTTTGGTACCTACATTACAAGACGAATCCCTTTTGTTTTTAATTAAATCTTGTTGAACCTTTACCTCTGAAAACACTTAAGTCGCTAGAAGAGAAGGAAAAGAGATTGGGTAGTTTTTGAGTGGAACCATAGAAATGCCAAAAAGTGCATGTGTGTATTGAGAGAGCCACTAGCTGGAAATACCAATTTATGGAGGGTGTTGAAAATATTTTGAAAAAAGAAAAGAAAATACAAAATAAAAAATCCCTCCAATTCACTTTGATATGTGCTAGTGCTTATGTAGATATGCTTAAAGTGAACGAGGTACATTATTTACAGTTTCGTAGCGATATGTTGAGTGATCATGCGGAGGATGTGCTTAAAAGTTAAAGTGTATTGTATTAAAAGTGCTTAGGAGGGTTAGTCACTATTATCTATATCTATCCTACTCGTCCCTTAGCCTACACTACAACCCATAAAGACCTAATTGATCCTAGACTTTGCGAGCTTAAATTAGTAGAGACTTACATTATGGGCAAGCCTATGGTACGAGCTTTGGGGGCACATGAGTTTCTTTGCGAGAGTGAGTGGATTCTTTCATTCTATGAGTCCTTAAATTATACTTGAATTCATATTTGAGTGTGCGGGCTGATTACTCTCTTTGTTTTGTTGGTGAGGGCGCATGCTTTACAACGGATTGGTAAGGAACTCGTATCTTTAGTTTGCACCAGAAGCGAGTCACAAAGAGGAATGTAGTGGAGTCAATTTTTGATGCTAGGATGTAAAAAGAGTCACACAAATATTTTAAATAGTCTTGGCATTGGTCTAAAAATGAGGAGAGTATGAAGAGCCCTTATGTCGGGTTCTAAGCATTGATATAAACCATTGTCATTGGTGTGATGCTTGAGTATGTTTTGAAATGTATTTCTTGCCGATGTGCTTAATTTTAGGTTGCTCGAGGACGAACAAGAGTTTAAGTGTGGGGTGGTGATAAATGATGAAAAATGCATATTTTTAGTATATTTGCATATTAATTCTTGTGTGAGTCGCAGGAGATTACATGGTTTTTGAAGTGAAATATGTTCATTATGTGTTTCTTATGTGTAGGAACGAGTTTGGATGATAAATGATCAAAAGATGATACTTTGACACATAAAGGAAGAGATTGAAAGAATTGGGAGCTCGTCCAATCTCGTGCGTGGCACGAAAACGGACGCGAAAAAGGAGAAAACTGAAGGCACAAAACAACAAAGTGAAGCGAAGTCACGGATCGCTTCGCGAACTGGAAAATTGCAAAAGCTGAGTCCGCGTCCATGGGTGCACGACGCGCGAAGGCAGACGCGGATTCCAGCTTTCCTATCCGAGATTGGATTGTATTAGACGGCCCCCACCCTACCCAGGTCATATAAATACATTCTAAAACGTAACTTTGGAGGAGGAGACACTACTTTAGGGTTACACAACACCTTTGGAGGCAAGAATACACTAGGAACAAGGAGGAAGATTCAATCATGAGTTTTTCCTTTCTTCTTCGTGTTTTCTATTGTTGGTTTTGAATTTTAGTATTGTATTTTCACATACTACTATGAGTAGCTAATTTATTATTTAGGGTTTTGATGGAACCTTTTGGAGGATGAATTCTTGTTAAGTTTCAATATAATTTAGCCTTTGAATTCCTTTACTTGTTCAACTACATGATTATTTCTGTTGATTGAATGATCATCAATTGACTGTGCCTATTTATTATGTATTGCTTGGGAAAGGGTACACATTTAAGTAGTTGTTGAACAACGTCACTCCTAACATATATGAGGAATCAATACAGCAGGTTTAAAGGTAGGTTTAGGAATAACAAAGCCTTGACGTAGTCATGGTGAGCGATAAGATTGTGCCAGCTAGTCTAGTTCGGGAGAATACGTCTAGTAAATTGTTGTAGTTGCTCGGGAGAGAATTACGACAACTGAAATACTCACAATCAGTAGAGAATAATTAGGCAAAATTATAAGAGACGTAGCGGGAAGAATTCCGATAATTGAGGAAATCATAACTTTAGACCTCCTTAATCTTGTCTCCAACCCTTAGTATCTTTAGTTGTTAATTTACTATTTTAATTTGTTAGTTAATTAGTTAGACATAAGAATCTTAATATTTATAACTTATGAATTGTTCAAGCTTGTCTTCTTGGTAATAGTGAACAGTTGTAGCTAAACCTTAGTTCTCTATGGGATTCGACTCCGGACTCTTAGACCGGATTATATTTGCAGTGACCGCTTATCTATTTTAGGACTAAAGTTGGGCAGGGAAAAAAAATCCCACACTTAAACTATCCATTTATCAGTAAACCATATTAATCGATAATTTACAGCTCATTCATCACCTACATCATGAAAACTATCCATTTGTTCTTTTATGACTAATTTATATATATATCTATGCTGCCCTTACTTCATATTAAATTTTTTTAAGATAAATTATTTTCCAACATGGACATCTATATGCTTGGAATTTTAGTGTATTGTAGAATTGTGTTTCTTATCCATAAACATTGCTTATGTTGATTCAGCGATCTTTTGGCAGATCACAGTCAAGAAAATAAAGAGGAAGTTCTATATTTGAAAAAATGCATGAAATTTACAAGAAATACAGGTGCTCCTTTTATTTGCTATATATTAACACTTGATGGTCCAAAAGCTTAGATAAGAAGATGTTGATGCACGAGATATAATATTGTTAACCTGCTTCCATGTATTGACTTGGTGCATATTAAGGTTTTAAATGTTTCTCCATGCAATCTCTTCAAAATTTGAAACAACGTTATCAAACTGAAGAAAATTGTCGTGAAAAAAGATAAGATTTTCTTCTGTTTACCCTAAAAATTGAGTAATAATTAAACTTATATTGTGATTTTAAGGATATGTGATTTAAACCAATACCAATTGATAAACAACGAATTAAATAGATAAATTGGACAATAAAATAAATCAAACCGGTCTACAAATAATGCCTCGACCTCGATTCGAGATAATCTCGAGGTTAGTTAATAAGAACAGTAGAGGATGGAACAAACAACGATGAGCAGTAAGTAAAACAAAGAAAGCAGCGTATGCGTATATTCTTATCTGTGAATAATGATTGTCCTCTTTACAAGTGAATGGGATCCCTCTTTATATAATAAAGGAATCTTAAATAAGGTACAACTCTAATAACGAAAGTAGATCCCATGATTGGCACTAATAACCTATTTGATTTGATCTATTCCGGAATTTTCGCCGTGATCTTGGACCGGTTACTGATATTTCACCATTCTGTTATTACGCCTTACTCGAAGTCAGTCATGCTTGATCTCGATTGTTGCTGGCCTCGATCTCAATTAACACTTCGATCTCCAGGCATGATGTTCTATCTTCGAGCTCAAGCCCGATCTATTATGAGGTTACCCTCGAGGCAACTCCCCTACCAACGAAATCGGGTATGCCCGATTTCGACCGTATACATATAGTCCCCTCGTTTTTTGGAGTGTAACGAGAAGAAACGAATTTGAGACTTCGATTTAATACCCCGATCAATTATGACGTCAATATCGTGACGTAAGCGATAGAAGCGAGTGAAGCGTCGCGTCTGCACAGTTCCCAAGGTCATTAATTAATGCAGTTGATTGTCGGCCACCAGTGCTTTCAAACCATCAAAGTGGCTATTATAAATAGATAACCTTCATAATCTTCTCAAACTTTACTTTCAAACTTCTTCTAATCTTCAAAAGCTCTTCTATTCTCTTTAAGTTCATCAACTTTGCCAGTTTCTGTTTGCCAATCTCTTATTAAAACACAAATTCCGCCTTCTTCTTCCTTAAACCTCATATAGCAGTGGCAAAAACATCAAAGACCGTTCCTCAAGAAGAAAAGGCCTCCTTATCGCGGCCGGTCGGTGACAAAACACCGGTGGAGCCACGTATCGAAGAGTGCATCCCCGGGCCATGTGAACTTACTTCAGACTTTAAAGTCGAAAAATCCTCTTCGGCTCCTGGCCGATGCGAGCCCATGTCTAGATACATATGTTCGATATCCGAAGTCGATCTCGAGCAGGTGAAAAAAGACTTCCACTAGGAGAATAAAGAGGTGGTGATTCCTACTCCCGAGGAGGATATCACGACTCATGTGAAAGGGTTCTTAAGTGTACCCTTTCACGCTGGGTTCAGTCAATCCTGTCATAATCAACTTCTGCCGCCAATACCGGGTAACTCTAGGCTAGATCTACCCCTCTTTTTGGCGCATTGCCATTTTGCTCAGATTCTTCTCGAGCAAGGTCGAGGGGATGTCTTTCACCCTCGATCATCTCATTAGGCTATACAGCCCCCCGTCTTTATCGGGGCAGACTGATAAGGCTTCAGCGCTGGGCCACAAAGGTGCTGTTCTCGAGCATAGACGAGGACAAGGACCGAGGATGGATGTGCCGGTTTGTCCGAGTCAGGACCTCCGACTTAATCCCCGCCGAGAAGATGCCATTCCCCGAAGAATGGAACATGAAGCGTAAGTAGAACCTCACCGATAACGTTTGATTACTTGTTATGTTTCCTTTACCTCTTTTCATCTATATTCTTCTTTATGGTGTAGCTTCCCCCTGGTTTTCTGGTGCAGTCCCGGACCTTGCAGGTTGGGTTCGACAATTGGTTTCAACCTCTTTGTATGTTGAGCTCTCGTGGCGCGATTTGGCCAAGGGTCGATGGGAGGCCAAAAATCATGGTAAGTTCCCCTGTCTGTGTTTGATGCTTTCCTGTGAAATACTTCTTTTTAACTTGATTTCTTCTCATACAGGTCTTGGAGATAATGCCGTCATAAGGCCTCCTCCCCCCGGGGAAGAGGAGGTCCCGAAGCCGACCAAAGACAAGAAAAGGAGAAGGGCCTCGCCACCAGATACCCCAAAGCCCAGGAAAAGCAGGGCTCAAAAGTCGAAGACTGATCCCGCCGTTCTGTCTGTCGATGTAGTCCAAACGCTACGAGATGAAGACGAGGATTCCGACTGCCTGCTGGTGGCTCGGAAGTGGGAAAGCATCGAAGTTTTGAGAACTGCTGAGCCGGTGACGGTCGAGGAGGTTCAGCCGCAGACCGAGGTGATCTCGGAGGAAGGTCCGAGCAGAGTTCCCGAGTCATCGGGTGTTGAGGATGCCTCCTGTCGTGATGAGCAACCGGCGGGTGTGCCTGAAGGGTCTAGTTTTGAGGCCCTTCAAAGAGAAGAGAATGCCCTAAGTGACTCGCTTGGGGCAATTAACATTGATAATTCGCCTCCCGGCCCCACGTTCTCTGAGGGGCAGTTTCGGGATGCCCGGTCCATGGGGACCCCCGATGTGGGGGAGGCCCCCGAAGGGGATGATATATTTCGCGGTGACTTTGCGGGGGTCGATGATGTTTCCGGCCTGGATGCATCACTCATTTTTGATGAGGCTCAGCGGCTTGTGAACCAAGTGAGTTTTACTTGTGGTCGATGATATTACCATGTTTGCGTTTGTTCTTATTTCTCTAAGTCTGATTTCCTTTCTTTATGCACAGGCTACGACGCTCCATCGAGAAGCGTCCTACAAATACCAGGCTAAGCTGGCCCGATATGAGGCTGATCTCAAAAAGCTTACGGAGGAGAAAGACGCCCTCAAACTCCTCTATGTGCAAAAAGAATAGGAGATCATGAGTATTCGAACCGAGCTGACAAAAGCTCAGCAAGATCAGACCGAGCTCATTGAACGGGTAATGTAAATGTTTGGGAGCTTGTTATATATTAACTTGATATTGGCGACTAACACTTTGATTCTGCAGGTTCAGTAGAAGGCCAAATTGGTTGAGCAATTTCGTGAGGAGGCCAAGATGAAAGAGGCAGAGACTTTGGGGTGGAAGCAGAACATGGACCGTCTCGCCTCGGAGAAAGATGCGGTTCGGGCCCAACCGTCTTCGGTTGAGCGTCAACTCCAAACTGTGAAGGAGGAGAACTTGGCCCGAGCCCAGAAGGTTGAAAAGCTCGACATTCGGTTGGCCGCTGAGCTTGCAAGGGCCACATCCGAGGCAGAGGCGTTCGTGGCCTCCTACCGAGCCGACGCTGAAGCCGCTAACACTCGAGCAAAGGAAATTTCTGACGCTGCTGAGGTTAGATTGTCCCGTGTTGCCGAGCATGCTAGGCGTCAGTTTTAGAGAGAGACTTTTGAGGAGGTACATGCTTGTAGCTTCGACCTCACGGCTGATATCGAGAGAAGGTACATGCTCGTGGCTCGTACTCAGAATAGAACAAACCCTTAGGTTTTTAGTTAAGCGAGGGCGAGTCCCCGAGCTCAATAATATGTTCGAGATTTTGATTTCGGATGGCTTGATCGAAGCCGTAATTGTACTGTTTTTATAGCCGAGTTTGAGTAAGTTTTGAACTCACAGTAACAGACCCCTTAAGGTTTTATATCAAATAATGATGAATCCTCGAGCTATATTCAAGTCAGTTTTATTTGAGCTCGGAATAGTGGAACCCTTAGGTCCGAATTGAGTGAGAACAAAATCTCGAACTCTAAGTGTATTGGCCCTTAGGCTCTTTATATTGGGCCGATATGGCCTCTAAAAGATGGTTATTTTCCCCTTTTTCGGCTTAGAAGACTTAGTACAAAATTTCTTTATGCCTTAACATGTATTCTTTACCCATTGGGTTTTTTGAGGGTTCGATGTCGATTGAAACCCCTTTGCTTTTTGTGCCTTAGCATGTTTGTGTTAAGATAATTTGATACCTCTTAAGGTTTTTCGAGGGCTGATTTCATTGAAGCACTTTTGATTACTTGCCGAGGGTAGCCTTTTTTAACCAATTTTTCAAAGAATTCGAAGGCCTATTTTTATTGCGGGATTCATACGTCTCCGAGCCACCTTAATTTGGCCGTAGCCTTTGGGTATGCCTCTTGGGCTTATTTCCCAATAACATTTCGAACTTGTTCGAAGTGTTAGTCCCCGAGAGTGATGTCCTTGGCCTATAGATCGAGGGGTGCCTCTTTGAGGTCTTATGAATTTGAGTTTAGATTACTCGAATATGTCGATCGTCGACGGCAGTCCCCGATTGTACGAGGTGTATTTGCACTTGGACCTTGAGCCATTTCTCACAAAATCATAAGTATGGAGGTTGTATAGTAGAAAATTTTCTTTGAGACACAAGATGTTTGATATAGAAAGAATGCTTCTTTGTATAATTTATACATGCGTACATGTTTTGCCATCGGGGCTCGACTAATCTATACGGACACGGTTCATTCGACCGTTTGGCCCATTACAAAGTTTCTCTATCGAGCCCTTTGACACGAAGTATTTTCCTCGAAAGTGTAATATCCGAGGGTAATACCTCCCAGTATTCGAGGTTGATTGTAAAGAAGCCTTGAATACTGTTGAATTGTCCTCATGTAGAACATAATTGTTGCCTTATTAAAAACCTCGCCGGAAAACACTTGGGACAAAAATCGATCTAAAGAAAAAAGAGTGCAACACGTGCTTTAAAACCTGAGGTCTCGATGTCTTCGATCGAACACCTGTAGTGAGTTAGTGTCGAATATATAAATGAAAAAGGGGATAAAGTCATAACTTAGCAATAATACCGTTTAAGAAGCGATATGCTCCAATTATTTGGTAGTTATTCGTCGTCCATCGTGACGAGCTTATAAGATCCCGTTCCAACGATGTCGAGGACTTGGTAGGGTCCCTCTCAATTTGGGCCGAGCTTCCCTTTATTAGGATCTCGAGTGTTGATGGTGACTTTCCTCAAGACTAAGTCCCCGACTCTGAAGTGGCGAAGGTTGGTTCTCCTATTGTAGTATCTTTCGATTCGTTGCTTTTGTGCAGCCATTCGAACGAGTGCGGCTTCTCATTTTTCATCCAATAATTTGAGGCTAGTATTCATAGCCTCGTGATTTGACTCTTCTGTTGTATGTCGATAACTGGCACTGGGTTCTCCGACTTCGACTGGAATCAAGGCTTCAGAGCCGTATACTAAGGAGAACGGGGTTGCCCCCGTACTGGACTTTGATGTTTTTTGATATGCCCAAAGGACTTCGGGTAAAATTTCTCTCCATTTTCCCTTAGCGTCATTCAACCTTTTCTTTAGGTTTTGAATGATAGTCTTATTCGTCGATTCGGCCTGCCCGTTCCCACTAGGGTGATACGGCGTTGATAATATCCTTTTTATTTTGTGGTCTTCAAGGAATTTTCACGTTGCTGCCAATAAATTATTTTCCATTGTCACACACTATTTCGGCGGGTATCCCAAATCTACATACGATGTGATCCCAGATGAAGTCTATAACCTCTTTCTCTCTTACTTTCTCGAATGCCTGTGCTTCAACCCATTTTGAGAAATAGCCAGTCATAAATAAAATGAACTTAGCTTTACCTGGGGCCGATGGCAGAGGGCCGACGATATCCATTCCCCATTTCATGAATGGCCATGGGGATAGGACTGAGCGAAGTTGTTCTCCAGGCTGATGGATCATCGGTGCAAACCTTTGACATTTATCACATTTTCGAACAAACTCCTTAGTGTCTTTTCCATACTATCCCAGTAGTATCCTGCTGTAATAATTTTGTGAATCAGTGATTCGGCGCCGGAGTGATTCCCACAAGTGCCTTCATGGACCTCTCGTAAAACATAATCGGTGTCTCCTGGTCCTAAGCATACTGCCAATGGTCCATCGAATGTCCTTCTGTATAATGTTCCATCTTCAACCAATGTGAATCGAGCAGCTTTGGTTTGTAGGGCCCTCGACTCTTTAGGGTCCGATGGGAGCTTTCCGTTCTTCAAGTATTCAATATATTTATTCCTCCAATCCCAGGTTAAGCTTGTAGAGTGTATCTCGGCATGACCTTCCTCGATCACGGATCTCGAGAGTTGAACGACAGTCCCCGAGCTGATCGCATCTTCCTCGACCAATGACCCCAAATTTGCAAGTGCATCGGCCTCACTGTTTTGTTCTCGAGGTACATGCTGTAAAGTCCATTCCTTGAAATGGTGCAAAGTTACATGCAATTTGTCTAAATACCTTTGCATTCTATCCTCTCGAACTTCGAAGATTTTGTTTACTTGGTTCACCACCAGTAAAGAGTCATACTTGGCTTCAATGACTTCTGCTCCCAAGCTTTTAGCTAGCTCGAGACCTGCAATCATGGCCTCGTACTCGGCCTCATTGTTAGTCAACCTAGAAGTTTCGATAGATTGCCTAATAGTGCTACCCTTGGGCGGCTTCAAAACGATGCCTAGCCCGGACCCCTTCATATTTGAAGCACCGTGTGTGAAGAGGGTCCATACCCCCGATGATGTACCCGATTTTAATAAGAGTTCCTTTTCAACTTCGGATACGAGGGTTGGCGTGAAATCGGCCATGAAGTTCGCTAAAATTTGAGACTTGATGGTCGTCCGGGGTTGATATTCGATATCGTACCCACTGAGTTCGACGACCCATTTGGCCATCGGCCCGATAGTTCGGGCTTGTGCAAAATATTAGGAAGTGGGTAAGTGGTTAATACACATATGGGGTGACATTGAAAGTATGGTCTTAACTTTCTAGAGGCGCTTATCAGTGCAAGTGCCAATTTCTCCAAGTGTGGATATCTAGTTTCTGCTTCTCCTACTGTTCGACTTACATAATAAACGGAAAATTGCGTACCTTGCTCTTCTCGAACTAGGACACCACTTACCGCGATTTTCGATACTGCCAAGTACAAGTAAAGTTTCTCATCTACCTTTGGAGTGTGAAGCAGTGGTGGGCTCGATAGGTATCGCTTCAATTCCTCTAATACATGCTGGCATTCCGGGGTCCAAGCGAAATCATTCTTCTTTTTGAGTAGAGAGAAAAATCTGTGGCTTCAATCCGATGACCTCAAAATGAATCGGCCTAAGGCAACTATCCGTCCAGTTAGCCTCTGCACGGCTTTTACACTGTCCACAATGGTGATGTCTTCGATGGCCTTGATTTTATCGGGGTTGATCTCGATCCCCCGATTCGATACCATGAAGCCAAGGAACTTGCTTGAACCGACCCCGGAAGCACATTTCTCGGGGTTGAGCTTCATGTTGTATTTCCTTAAAATCTCGAACATTTCCTGTAAATGAGCCAAATGGTCCTCTGCGCGTAGGGACTTAACTAGCATGTCATGAATATAAACTTCCATTGATTTACCTATTTGTTCTTCGAACATTTTATTTACTAGGCGTTGGTAAGTAGCTCCTGCATTTTTTAGCTCGAAGGGCATAACATTATAACAGTATGTTCCATACTTGGTGATAAATGAAGTCTTTTCTCTGTACTCCGGGTTCATTTGGATTTGATTGTACCCGGAATAGGCATCGAGAAAAGTAAGGATCTCGTGGCCGGCCGTAGCATCAATCGTGCGATCGATGTTAGGCAGTGAAAACGAATCTTTAGGGCATGTCTTGTTTAAATCCTTATAATCTACACACATTCTAAGTTTGTTCCCTTTTTAGGGACTACAACTACATTGGCTAACCATTCGGGATATTCCACCTCCCGAATGGACCCTATTTTGAGAAGTTTAGTTACCTCGTCCTTTATGAATGCGTGCTTTACCTCGGACTGTGGTCTTATCTTTTGCTTCACCGGTTTGAACCTAGGGTCCAGGCTTAGCCGATGCGTCGTTATCTCTGGTGGGATCCCTGTCATGTCTAAATAGGACTAAGCAAAACAATCTATGTTATTAATAAGAAATTGAATAAGCTTTTTCCTGAGTTCGGGGGTTAATCCCATTCCCAAGTATACCTTTCGCTCGGGCAGGTACTCGATCAATATAACCTATTCCAGCTCTTCGACCGTTGATTTGGTGGCGTCAGAATCTTCGGGAACAATAAAAGTTCGAGGGGTCAGAAAATCATCCTCTTCTTCTTCTATCTCCTGCTTCACCGATTCGGTCGAGGCTGGTGGCTGTGATTGCTATTTGACTTCCTGCTTACCTTTGATGCTCGACCTTTCCGAGGTTGATAGTGTCGATATCGGTGTTACCTCATCGACCGCAAACATTTTCTTTGCAGCATGTTGCTCCCCGTATACTGTGTTTACACCGTCCGACGTCGGGAATTTTATCATTTGGTGGAGAGTCGAAGGGACTGCCCTCATATTGTGGATCCAAGGCCTTCCAAGCAGGGCATTGTGCCCCATGTCGCCCTCATTACGTGGAACTTGGTATATTGAATGGTTCCAGCCACGTTCACCGGTAGAATAATCTCCCCTTTAGTTGTTTCACTGGCCATATTGAAGCCGTTTAAGATCCGATCTGTGGGCACGATTTGATTTTGTAAGCCGAGCTGCTCCACAACCCTCGATCGGAAGATATTCGCCGAGCTACCTGGATCCACTAAAACACGCTTAACTTGAACTTTATTTAATAAGATAGAAATTACCAGAGCGTCATTGTGGGGCTGAGAAATGCCTTCTGTTTCTTCGTTGTTGCATGATAAAGTGCCTTCGGGCACATAATCTCGGCTTTGTTTTTCCTTAGTGATTGATACCTTAGTGCATTTGAATATGGGTCCCTGTGGAATGTCGACCCCACCGACGATCATATGAATGACATGTTGGGGTTCCTCCTGTTCATTTTTCCTGTTAGAGTCCCTTTCTCTGAAATGATTCTTGGCTCGATCGCTGAGGAACTCTCGAAGGTGGCCCTCATTGAATAGAAGGGCTACCAACAACAACAACCCAGTATAATCCCACTAGCGGGGTCTGGGGAGGGTAGTGTGTACGCAAACCTACCCCTACCCTAGGGTAGAGAGGGTGTTTCTGATAGACCCTCAGCTCCCTCCCTCCAAGAACTCCCCACCTTGATCTTGGGGTGACTCGAACTCACAACCTCTTGGTTGGAAGTGGAGGGTGCTCACCACTAGAGCAACCCACGCTTGTCTTGTGACCATACGTGCCATGATAAGGAAGGGCTACCTCATCCCTTAATTGCCTGCAATCCTCGGTCTTGTGACTATGCGTGCCATGATACTTGCACATCAAATTTGGGTTTCTTTGGGAAGGATCAGTTTGTATGGGTCTAGGCTACCTAGTATCTCTGATCCTTCCGATTGCCGATACAATACCCAATGCATCGACGCTAAAGTTATATTCCGATAACCGAGGTGCCTTTGTGGGATCGGCATACTTGTCAAAACCACTTTTTCTCATAAGTCCACGAGAATTCTGTCCTCGATCACTTCTTCGATCGTTCCGAGCGGAATTGCGTCCTGAACCATTGTTCCTTCGATTTGCGGTATATGGTTGATATCGATCTCTGTACGACCTTGGCTCCCTGTCGGCGTCCCTCTGGTTTTTAATTGCCGACCTGTTTGGATGTACTGAACGGGAAATGGCTCCTAATTAGTCGTCCTCGAGCCTGATCTTCGATTGATATCGATTGTGCACATCTGCCCAAGTTACAACTGGATACTCGATCAAATTTTGTTTCAACTGACGTGATGCTATCGAACTCCGCTCATTCAACCCTTGGGTGAAAGCTTGAACGACCCAATCATCTATGACCGGTGGCAACTCCATGCGTTCCATTTGAAATCGGGATACGAACTCCCTCAGCATTTCATTATCCCTTTGTCTTACCTTGAAAAGGTCCGATTTCCTCGTTGCGACCTTTATGGCCCCGGCATGTGCCTTTATGAAAGAATCTGCTTACATGAAAAATGAGTCGATAGAATTTGATAGCAGGTTGTGATACCAAATCATTTCTCCCTTCGAAAGGGTCTCTCTGAATTTTTTCAACAGCACAGAGTCAATTTCATTATCTTCTAAATCGTTACCCTTGATGGCGCATGTATATGAAGTAACATGCTCGTTGGGATCGGTGGTCCCATTATATTTGGGTATGTCTGGCATACGAAACTTCTTCGGAATAGGCTTCAGAGCCGCACTTGGAGGAAACGACTTTTGTACAAACTTCTTCGAATCCATCCCTTTTAAGATTGGCGGTACCCCTGGTAGCTGATCAACTCGAGAGTTGTATGTCTTCATTTTTTTATCGTTGGCTTCAATTCTCTTCTCCCCTGATTCAATTCTTTTGGTGAGCTCCTCGAGCATTTTCATTACCACAGGATCAGTCCCTGATTCATTACCATTCGACCTTTTCGGTACTGGCTCGACCCTATTCGGAGCTCTATATTGATTTTGTAACTGAGCAATAGTGGCTTACTGAGCCTGAAGTATCTCGAATATCACTTGGAGACTGACTCCTTCGTCTCCTCTGCCATGTGTTCCTTGGCCACTAGATCGGCCTTCTCTACGTACACTCGCATCGAGATCTGCGCCTAGGTCCGCGTTTAGAGCAACGTGCGAACTGACATCGACTGGGTTGGCAACCGGTGCTCCCCCGAGATTAGCCTGTGGCACCTCGACTCCTGGAGCAATCACATTTTCGTTTTCACTGTGGAATCTAAGGCCATTGTCACCGTGTGTGGATGAGTTTTGTGAGTTTGACATGTTTTAACCTGAAAGCAAAGATACTTGAGAAAAAGCGTAAAATAGTGTGTAGAATGAGTACTGAACAATCACTATTATCCTTGGCCCCATGGTGGGCGCCAAACTGTTTACCCTAAAAATTGAGTAATAATTAAAACTTATATTATGGTTTTAAGGATATGTGATTTAAACTAGTACCAATTGATAAACAACTAATTAAATAGATAAATTGGACAATAAAATAAATCAAACCGGTTTGCAAACAATGCCTCGACTTCGATTCGAGATAGTCTCGAGGTTAGTTAATAAGAACAGTAGAGGATGGAACAAACAGCGATGAACAATAAGTAAAACAAAGAAAGTAACATATGTGTATATTCTTATCAATGAATAATGATTGTCCTCTTTACAAGTGAATGAGATCCCTCTTTATATAATAGAGGAATCCTAAATAAGGTACAACTCTAATAATGGAAGTAGATCCCATGATTGACACGAATAACCGCTTTGATTTGATCTGTTCCGGGATTTCCGCCGTGATATTCGACCGGTTACTGATATCTCGTCATTCCGTTATTATGCCTTACTCGAAGTAAGTCATGCTTGATCTCGATTGTTGTTGGCCTCGATCTCAATGAACACTTTGATCTCCAGGCGTGATGTTCTATCTTCGAGCTCGAGTCCGATCTATTATAAGGTTACCCTCGAGGTAACTCCCCTGCCAACGAAACCCGATTTCGACCGTATACATCTTCGCAGTTGAAGTCATCAGCCGTAAGATATGTCCTTTTAATTTCTCTTAACTGAAAAGTTTTTTTGTGTGGATTTTTATGGTATTTCGTAGAGAAATGTGTATTTGTCCAGCTTTTTCTCGCTTATCAAATGGATTATGATTTTATTGCTTTAAAGGAGCCAAAATACTATACAATTTTGGTTTCCTTTGTTAAATGCTTTCTTTTAATTCATCTCTTTTGTTCAGATTCTTTTCTTTTTTCTAAATCGAATACAAGTGCATTAGAATTTTCTGCTCCCAACTTCTATAATCTATTAAATTCTTGCTTCATGATTCTTCTTCTCTGTTAATTTTTTTAGGTGGAGTGAACTTGCTAAGTGTTTGTAGTGTATAGAGAGAAACGTATTATGATTTGATGTCTTTCTTTTTCTATTTGAAATGTAGAACAACATTCTGACGACGTTGATGAATGATTCGTTATGCTATAGCATAGATCTGTCAAGGAAATTTTCCGGACCATTATATATATTGTGAGATCATATATAGAGCTGTGTCCTAACTTCCACATGAAGGAAGCAATGATTCTTTGATTTTCCTTAAGGACTCAGAGAGTGCGGTTTTACCCTTTGTAGTTTGTGCTGCATTTCACATTCACATCATCCCATAGAGTTTGGCTGGTAACTATTTTTAATTGGCAAAAGGAACACAAAACAATGTCAACTGGTTATGTATTACTGATGTATGACTTTAGAATACATAAATCAATGACCCATTTTACACAGACGGAAGTAAGGAGAGGAAAAGATATGTGTACTATTTGTTATCTATCTATTCTTAAATGAGAGTACTATTTATTGCTTCTATTTCTTATTCAATTGCTATGCTACTGTTTGTTTATAAACATGTAGTCTTTATTGTCTCTATCATATTTATTTTTCCCCTTCTCCCTTCTAATTCATACAGAACATAATGTATTCATCATATCTTTGCTGCTAAATTCACGTATTGGCATATCTTTGCTGCTAAATTCACGTATTGGGCCCGTGCGTAGCAAGGACAACCTCATCTAGTATATAAAAAAGCAACATTGACTACCTAAATCAATATTTGTTTTATAACAACTACACCTGAGCTTCAACCTTGTAATTGTGGGTGATAGAGTAACTGTTATTTTTATTTTTTTGGGCTTTGTTTGTTTCAAATGTATGAAAAATATTTGTGATTGCAAAAATGTTGATTGGCATCAGTTTTTAAGTATAAGAAGGAGAGAAATATGGTAAAATTGAAGTCTAATACATTATTTTTTATATAAATAGTAAATTATATATGCTAATGTAATTAACTGTAACTCTTCTAGGAAGGGTAAATACATTTATAATGTAGTATAAATAAGTAAGAGAATCTTATAGGAATGTACCCAAAAAAAGATACTATTTACCAATAACTAACAATTTTAGTCATGTTCCCAAAAATAGCCAAAATATTATCAATGACATGCAACATTCAAAAAACATAGGCAAAAAAAGATCTTTTTCAATGAGTATTGTTGCGAATCATCAAAAACACATAGATGATGCAATACATAAATTTTGACGAAGTTTGAAGGTGAGTTAGACTAGTTTGGAGTCAAAATTCATTACCAATGATATACAATATTAAAAGCATTAGGCAAAAAAGAATTTTTTTTCAATGGATATGGTTGGAATTGTTGAAAACATGTAGATGAGGTAATATACAAAATTTGAGCAAGATTGGAGGTGATTTGACCTGATTTTCTATCAAAATTCGTAGTTAAAATTGAGTTTAATTTTTTTTATACGACACATGTATCAAACTTGTATCACACATGTATCTCGCACACACATATATATGGATATACACGTGATACACAAATGAAACACAGTATGATGCATTTACTTTTTTTTCATGTTCATCTTCTAGTGTAAATTTTCAATTCAAACCACCTCAAAACTTCACCAAATCATCTCAAAACAGAGATTCAAACTCCTTAAATAAGATGTACTCAATATATTTTCAACAATGACCACTCAAAAGAAAGTAAAAAATTGACTTTTTTTTTGTTACTAATAGCTAATTGACTAATATTGATAATGTTTTATAAATTAATCAATTTTTATACTAATTTACTTATGGGCGGACATAACTAGTAATTTTCCAACAAGTAATGTTCCAAGTAAAAATTACTTTATTTATCCAATTATTTAGTAAGCCCAGACCGGAACGACCCCATTAACAAGTGAGGGTTTATAGAAGTATTTATTACAATCAGAGCTCTATAATATTCATAAGTTTTTATCGGCACTAAATATTATATTATGTTATAAATTTCGAAACGAAGATGGTGTTATGATACAAAGAGGTAAACCCCGAAGGGAGGGGCGGGGTGGGGGGTCAAAATATCAAAGTCCTCGGTGGAACATTGCAGTACCATTAAATTAAACTCTACATATAAACGGGTCTGTCCACCCTTATCATCATATAACTTTCTCCCTCATTCTATCTTCTTCCTCCCTCCCTCCCTCCCTCCCACCTCCTTATCCCCTTGAGCCAGCCATGGCCTGTTCTTCTTCCATTATAGGAGTTCCCTCCATATACCAAACCAACCCTTCACGAAGACCCATCCCTACCCCACTTCTATCCCTTCCTTACTCTAATGAAAAATCCCATTTTATTAATGTTCGTCTCAGACATGCTTCTCTTGTGGCTTCTGCTGTGGTAACTCCAAATTCTTCTGTTCTTAGTGAAGAAGCGTTCAAGGGAATTGGGGGTTTTGGGAAGGACTCTTTGAATGTTAGCAGCGAACCTGAATACGATTCTGAGTTTGATGATGACTCAGGAGCTGAGGATGAACTTGCTATTTCTAAACTGGGTTTACCTCAGAGACTTGCTGACTCTCTTGAGAAACGTGGAATTACTCATCTTTTCCCTATTCAGGTTATTCCCATCTTTAGTTGGTTTTTTTATCCAAATTTTCTTCTTCTTCAGCTGTTTTGTCAAAACATTTTCTAGTATATAGATAATTGCTATAATTATTGTTTGATATTCTAATGGTCAAATTTGTAATTGATGGCTAATGTTGTCCCTTACTTATGGGACTAGGTATATTTTTGTCCCTTAAACATCTTTAATCCCTTAAGTTTGATAAAGTGGAGTATTTTGGTCTAACGGACAAAAAGGGGTTAAAAACTAATGGTCACTTCCCATGCCACTCACTCACATGTCCCGGGTAAAACATCAAACCTAGCAGTAAAGCTAAGCCCATTTCCTCTTTGCAACTAACAGAATAGGGTTCATAACTGGTGTTCAACAGCTGCAACACATTCTTCACCTGCAATGATAGTGGTCACTCCTTTCCCACTAAGTTCTGCAAGCTTCTTTGCAATTGCCTATCACTACATTAACATGCTTTTCTCTTTACTCTTCAGTTACCGAAACAACATAATCAGAATTGAAGGAAAACACTAACAACATACACAAACATTAACACTGCTCCCTCGCCAAAAGATTAGAATAATAAGTAAATACTAAATTAATGCACTTAGTGATGTGTCAACTCAGCTTATTCATCTTCCTTTTCTTTTAAAAAGCCACGTAAACTAGTTGTATTCACTTTTCCTTTCTATATAAAGCTCAGCAGGTCAGCGGACACAAAAGGCACTAGGTGATTGCTTCCCATTTGTCCAAGCTTTGGTGGATAGAGTTACCTGGTACCTGTTGCGGGTGGGAGGTAGCACGTATTCCGTGGAATTAGTTGCAGTGCATGCAAGTTGACCCAGATGCTACGATTATCAAAAAATAAAATATAAAGCTCAGTAGGTGGTAAACAAATACGAACGAAAGATTGGAAATTGGTACCTCTGTTCTAACAGAAAACTTGTCAAATTCAAACACCCCCATTGGTCCAATCCAGATCACTGTTTAAATAGTTTCCAAGGCATCACTGAAAGTCTTGACAAAGTTTGATCCAATGTCCAACCCCATCCAAACCGTCTGGGATAGCTGATGGTGGCACCCTTAGTTTTTTTACCCCTTTTTGTTAGTTAGACCAAAGATGCTCCAGTTTATCAAACTTAAGGGATTAAAGATGCTCATGGTATATTTAAGGGACAAAATAGACATACTCCCATAGATAAGGGACAATTTTGGCTAAAAGCTCGCTTTTAAATGTTAGCTTGTAATTTCGAAAGGTGGGCGAAGTAAGCCTTTTTACTGCAAATATAGATAGATTATCCTAAATCATGTGTCCTTACTATGTAGAGAGCTGTTCTAGTGCCGGCACTGGAAGGCCGGGATATAATTGCTCGTGCAAAGACAGGAACAGGGAAGACACTTGCCTTTGGTATTCCAGTATTGAAAAAGCTTAGTGGAGATGAAGAAATAAGAAATACTCTGAGGTAAAGGTTTTTAGCATGATGGTTAGAGTTTTTGTTAGTCTAATTATTGACAAGTGTGATTATTTCCTCTTTTAACTTATAGACGTGGGCGGCTTCCCAAAATTCTGGTACTTGCACCTACTCGAGAGTTAGCCAAGCAAGTAGAGAAGGAAATGAAAGAGTCGGCACCATACTTGAACACTGTCTGCATATACGGAGGTGTTTCTTATGCTACACAGCAAAATGCACTGACCCGTGGGGTTGATGTTGTTGTTGGAACTCCAGGTAGACTTATTGACCTAATAAACAATAACACCTTGAAACTGGGGGAGGTGGAATATTTGGTCCTCGACGAGGCTGATCAAATGCTCGCAGTTGGATTTGAGGAAGATGTGGAAGTTATTTTGGAAAAACTTCCATCACAGAGGCAGAGCATGCTTTTCTCGGCCACCATGCCTGGCTGGGTAAAGAAACTGGCTAGGAAGTATTTGAACAATCCTTTGACAATTGACTTGGTAAGCCTTTGTTCTTTCTCAGCGTTATTTATCATCTTGATATATGCAGTATTGCGATGTGCCCCTGAATGATCTCTTGGTTCTTTTTTAATAGCAAATTGTTGTTGCTTCTGATTAGAAGTGCAAATGTTCACTATATTTCTTTACTTTTCCTAAGAAGTTATGGATAATTGGTTTTGATATAGATTTAAAAAGAAAACATATAATTTCTTTTCTTCCCTGTGGTTGTCTTACCTGTTGTTCCGTTCATTTCAATTACTCATTTAGGTTGGTGATCAAGAGGAAAAGCTGGCAGAGGGGATCAAGCTTTATGCTCTATCAACTACAGCAACATCAAAACGAACCATACTCAGTGATCTTGTTACGGTATGTATTAACAGCTATTTTCTTAGCTTTCTTTCACTGATGCAGATTTCAGAGTGTCAGTTCTCAATTATTGTGCGAAATAAATCGTCAATAGTACTCAAGCACTCAGAGCCTCAAAGTTTTGCTTTATACAATTTCTCAGGTTTATGCAAAGGGTGGAAAGACAATTGTTTTCACACAGACAAAGCGAGATGCTGACGAGGTCTCAATGGCATTATCAAACAGCATTTCTTCTGAGGCACTGCATGGCGACATTTCTCAACATCAGAGGGAAAGAACTCTAAATGGCTTTAGGCAAGGAAAATTCACCGTGCTAGTTGCGACTGACGTTGCATCTCGTGGTCTTGATATACCGAATGTTGACTTAGTAAGTTCATATGGCTGTTATATATCCCCCTTAACTACTGGAATGTATTGTTTTTATCTTCTGTTATTTATGGTGCGGTTTATGTGATCAGAAAATTGAGATTTCGGGCGTTTATAAATTGGAATTCTTACGACATCTTATAGCTGGGAGTGTGAACTGCAAATACCAGAATCCATTGTCTTTGTTAGAAAGCGTGCAGTTGTAACACCTCTTTCATGGATTAAATGAAACGATAAACTTTGTCATATCTATTGCTTAATAGGTTGTTGCATGTTTTGACTGTTTGTATAATAGCCTAAAGCTGTATATAGTATATTGGTGACAATGTGGAGGAAAAATGGCCTTGATCAATCATGCCACTAATGTTATTGTATTTCATTGGTATGATAAAGTCAAACTTGTTGTTCTGCTTCTTTCTTTCTTCTTTTCCTTATTCTCATCCCCCTGCTTCCTCTTCTTTCGAAAAATTTCATGTTTTTCCTTCTGACTTCTGAAGCAGATCTTGGAGAAGGGCCTCATTTGTTTGCACTTAATGGGCGTCTGAATCTGAATGGTTCAGATCTCAGTCCATTAATTGCATTTTTTTTACATTTTAACATCTCTTAATGGGTCTGAATGATTCATATCTGTGACAGAGTCTTGACGGCATTCAGACCTTAAAAATACACGTTTTTTTTCTCTCTCAAATTCACGTTCTCTTTTCCTTCCGCTAAAGAACTTCACGGCTTGCATCACTCTCCAACCATCAACTAGTGCATCAAATCTTTTCCTCTTGTAAGATTTCAACCTTTACCGGGCAATCTAAACTTGTGATTCTCCAACTTGACTCCGTTCTTTTAATAGTAATTTTCAGTTTTGAGAGTAGGGTTTAAAAAAAGACCCCTTTTGGAATATTATTTGAAAAAACCAAACAGATGTAGAGAGAAATATCAGATTTATGGGGTCTTATATCATTATAGAAACAGTATAATAATGAAAAATTGCAGTATAATTGACCAATGCATGATGATTCTGTCATTATGGTTGGACAACTATGGGTTTAATTGATAAGAAAGTGTTGGCTACTTCCTCGTGTGGTTTACTCAAGTTTGGACAAATCACTTAACAGTAAAAGAAATTTTAGTCTTGGCTTCATTTCCTTGTTCATGTTTTACCACTATTGTTTGTTTCTTTCCTGTTGTAATGTTGGATGGGATAAAGGCATCTTCTAGGAGACGACAAAAGAATTACATTTTGTTACAACAATTGTTGTTATTGATATATAATTTTTATTTTTAGTTCAGATAGTTCAATAATTGTATCAAACATAAAAATATTCATTTCTATCTTTAAATACTTCAATTTATCTCAAATAATGAACTTCTTGTTCAAGTTAATATTGTTTCTAGTGTTTTATTGATATATTATTTAATCACTTTTATTTGAATTATATATTTATCATGTTTAAATATTGATATATTATACGCATTCAGATGTTGATAACAAACCATTTTGGGACCCAAAAAGCTCAATCCAGAGTGTAGAAATTTTTATTTAAAGTTTTTGAAATTGGCTACTTCATTTACTTACTGGGTCTAACTTGGGTTCTAAAAAGCTTATAAGGAGGTTTCTCAACCACATTTTGTTTCTTCGATTGATGAATTTCTGGTCCATTCTGGTTTTTTTTAAATGACCTGTCCATAGTGGCATTTCTTTGCACTACTGATAAAGTCTTTAATCATCCAGTGTTTAGATCTAGATACCACATCTTAATATCCAGATGTGCATTTAGATTCAGACATTATAATCTTAATAAAAACAAATGGCCAAGTGTTATACAATATCTGGAACCTTTTCTCCGAATTGCACATTGATGTAGAATTGCTGCTTAGAACTATTTCACATTGAGATGATACTCTTCCTACTGTGTCGATTGTGAGTAAAATTATTACAACTATAAAATCAGTGTAGGTCTTCTTTTGGGAATTTTGGGGGGAGGGGGGGGTGTTGATATTTGTATTTATCATACTCCCATCTTTCTTCTTCCTCTTTTTTCTTCTTCTTTTTCCTTTCTCTTCTTCACCTTATCATGAGCCGAGAGTCTACCGGAAATAGCCTTTCTACCTTTACCAAGTAGGGGTAAGGTCTGCCTACACACTACCCTCCCCATACCCCACTTGTGGGATTAAATTGGGTTTTTTTGTTGTTGTATACTCCATCTTTTGCTACTGACCACAATTATCTGTTTGATTCTGTTCTGCTTGAAAAGTGCTACTTAGTGCATTTACTTGGTCATTGTATTTTCTGTGATTCTAAGCTCTGTATATGGGCATCAGTTAACAGTAATAACCCTTTGGATATCCACTTTTTTATTTAGGTAATCCATTATGAACTGCCCAATGATCCAGAGACTTTTGTTCATCGCTCTGGTCGAACAGGACGTGCTGGAAAAGAAGGCAATGCTATTCTGATGTACACAGGTAATCAAAGGCGAACTGTCAGATCTCTCGAACGTGATGTTGGGTGCAAATTTGAGTTCGTTAGTCCTCCATCTGTTAAAGAGGTTTTGGAGTCATCAGCTGAGCATGTGGTGGCTACACTTAATGGAGTTCATCCCGAATCTGTTGAGTACTTCACTCCAACTGCGCAACAGTTGATGGAGCAACAAGGAGTAAATGCCCTTGCTGCTGCACTTGCACTTTTGGGTGGGTTTTCCAAACCGCCATCTTCTCGGTCTCTAATAACTCATGAGCAGGTATGACTAGCTATTGAGGTATTTATGTTGATTGATAAAGCTTAATGGTTGCCTCTGTTATTGAGGTATTTATGTGTATTGATAGATCATAATGGTTGCCTCCCATATTAGGTATTTTTGTGTATTGATAAATCTTAATGGTTGCCTCCCATATTGAGCTAATCAGCACTTAAAAAGTTCCGATCGTACTTCCTTTTTCCCTCCTTTCTCGTTTCTCCATCCATTATGCTGCCGACTGAATAACTTCTTCTGCATGTAAGTTGTAATGGTTAATTGAATGGGCAAGTGAGGTTCTGAATTGATGACACTCACCTTCATCATATATATTGCTCCAATCTCTTTTCATCAGCTGTTTTGGCAGTGTTCCCTTGTCCCAACCCCCTCATGGGCTGTCATAGTAATTGCATATGATATCCTCATTGTGGTGCAAAAATGTTGTAACTGCTGCAAGCCCACTTGGCAGGCCTTGTTAGTTGGCTATGCTCTATGGCCTGCAAATGCGCAGGGGCAAATTTATAGGGGAAATTATGGGGCACGTGAACCCATAGTCTCTCCGCAAAATTAGATATTTTATGTACGTACATATTTTCGACAATTGGTATAATGATAATTGTTGGCACCCATCCTTCAAGAAGGATGAATGGTGCACTTAGTTGAAGGTTGAGTTATTTACTAAGAGGGACAGATCAATTCCCATTTAATGCATTTTTCCTCCTTTTTTTTAGTAGTGTACCCATATACTAGAAATTCTAGATCCGCCTCTGCAAATGCGCCATGTCATTGGCCTATTCAACTGCCCAAAAGTCTTACCTAGTTGGTTCATGATAGCAGTGCCAACTAGATCATGTATGCTGCTTTTATTTTTTCAATCTTTAAATTGCTGCCCCCCCTCCTTTTTGTTTCGGTCTCAAAAATTGCTAGTCTAAGTAAGCATGACCTGGGAGTTTGATCCCTTTTTTAATTTTTTTTATACCTCCGTTTAAAAAAATTCCCATTGCATATTTTGTGATCAGCAAGCATATTTCCACTGCAGGGGTGGACAACATTGCAGCTGACACGTGATTCTGTAAATTCCAAAGGATTCCTGTCGGCAAGATCGGTTACCGGTTTCCTCGCTGATGTTTATTCACCAGCTGCCGATGAAGTTGGCAAAATTCACCTAATTGCAGATGAAAGGGTATGTAACCAATATGCTAATGAGTTTACTTTATATTCCACATTGCTGACGCCGCTAGGGGGATGTGATGTTTGTTCTTCTGATCCTCTTCTCAGTGTCTTTGCTCTAACCAGATCCATTTGACGTATTTTGAGATCAGGTTCAGGGGGCTGTATTTGATCTTCCTGAGGAGATTGCAGCAGATCTACTAAATCAGGAGTTACCACCTGGAAATACTATTTCCAAAATTACTAAGGTTAACTTAATTTTGCTTCTTACTATGGTACTTGTATATGTGATTTATCATGCACACAGTTTTTTTTGCTGTTAACTGTTAAATCTGAGATAGGATAGATGTAATCTTTGCTATCCTGTGTCTTGCAGTTACCTGCTTTACAAGATGATGGGCCAGCTAGTGATTTTTATGGGAAGTTTTCAAGCAATAGTAGGGGGGCACGAGGAGGTTTAAGGGACCGTAGAGGCAGAAATTCCCGGGGTTTGTCTAGTGGTCGATTCTCTGACAATGATGATGATAATTGGGGGAATGACTTTAGGCCGCGAGGTGGCCGAACAAGAAGAGGAGGAAGTGATTGGCTCATTGGTGGTGATAGGCGCACTAGCAGGTCTTCATCGGGAGGAAGCAGAGACAGGTTTGTTTCTCATATGTGTGTGCATACAATTTAATTTGATTTTTTATTTCTATTATATATCTTATTTCTTTTCTTTCTTGCATCAACTGCCTCTTTTGAATTGCATCGATAGCTTAGTCCTGTGAATTTAATCCAGATAAAAAAAAAAAAAAAAAAAACAGTTTTTGCTGGAATTATTGTATGAGGGAAAGGATTATCAGCATTACATTGTCAATTGCTAACAGTTCCATCATATATGAGACTTGATCTAACATGATAACATTTTGGTTTCTATTACAGAAGCTTTGGTGGTGCATGTTTCAGTTGTGGACGCAGTGGTCACCGAGCATCTGAATGCCCTAACAAAAGGGACTATTAGGTCTGTAGGTTGCGCCATCATCCTGCCTGCCGGATGACAATTCCTGCCATCCCTGAACATCCTATGCTGACCTATTTCCTGACAAAGCCAGCACTGAAGGTAAAAAAGATGGAGTATAATGCCTGAAGCAGCATATCATCAGAGCAACTGCAAGATCCTAGATTGTTCCCTCCAGCACCATCTCCTCAAAGCTTCACATGGCCCTCCTGATGGTTTAATTTTTTGCCATGTCGATTTATTTTCTATTTTTCAAACTTGTGTATTTTTGGTACTCAGTTCCAGTAATTTTCTCCTAGTCGTTATAGTTTATTGATGTTGTAGGTGAATGAGGTGTAAGATATAAATCTCCTACTGTCCAAATTTGTTGCACTGCAGATTGTTCCCAATTTGTATCATGTTTTTTGTTTTTTTGAAGAAACAGATGCAGCTTTCGATCTATGCATCCTTAAGAGCTGGCGCGTTGATGCGCTCTGATATTGTAAGCAAGATGCATTTTAGTAGGACTAGTACTTGTGGTAGTGAACTAAATAGCCTCCATTTCTGCATGGGTGAAAATCATTTGCATCTCTCATTTTGTTAAAAATCAATTTCCTTCCCCAACATTGATCAACTGACATTTTCATCCTGCAATGACCCTTGAAAAGTAGACCTTCATCAAAGAGGTAAAATTTAATTTTCTTTATAATATTAACTAGGGGATTTGCTGCGCTTCGTGGAGTTATAAACACCACCTTATATGTATTTTTATATGATTTTTATACATTTAGTTGAGATATGATAGATACTTTTTTAAGTGTGTGCATGAAAAGCCAATTATGTAATGATGAATACATGATTATTAAGTTTTATTTTTTACCTTTTTACTTTCTTTTCTACTACCATTTTTGGTATTACATTTTATCTTCCTTCTTTCCTTTTGTGTTCCTTCTTTCCTTTTCTCCCTCAATCCTACCGTTACCCAAGGAGAAAAACATTTGCTCCCTTCTTCATGCGTACAAATCTCTATTTTCTTCTCTCAATTCTCGGCAAAATTTCAAAAGATTTGTTTCTTTCTATTTTAATATTCCTCGAACTCAGCTTAAATAGAGAACAACAACTCAATAAATTAAGAGAATAATAAAAATATATCATTTTGAAATTTCTTCTGCCTGCTTACAACCGGCTTATGTTTCTCTCTCTTTCTTTAATACCAATGAATGAACAATTTATTGTGTTACCCCTCAAGTATCAAGATTTAACGTTCAATACTTTTAACTAATTTCAATGACTTTGAAACACTCGAATCCAACAAAAATCTTATCTTTTTTTTTTGTCACATAAGAAGAAAGGAGTATCAAGAATATTTAAAGTTTAAAGCTATTTCAAAGACTCTTGAAACACCCTCAAACACACAAATTAGTTGTTGTTGTAAAAAAAAATCTAAAGCTCAAAACTTTAATATTAGAACTCTTAAAGTAACACCATGTAACAACCCAACCCCTTTTTGAGTATTTGTGTGTCGTTGCATATTATAAGACTTTTCAGTAGGTACATATGATATTTTGGGACTTGCACGATAATTGATTTAGAACTCGAGAGGTTCGGTGGTGTTTCGGCACCATTGCATGTAAATTAGAGTTTTTAGGAATCCTTATGTTGACCTAGTTTTTGATTTGAGTATTTGTGCTTCGTTTCATGTTTTGAGACCTTATATAGGTCAGTATTGTGTGATTGGACATATCGAGATTTTTGAAAGTGTCCTAGGAGGCTCGAGTGAGGTTCGGGATCATTCGGGGAGTAATTGGTGAAGTTACCAAAAATTACAGAGACCGAGACATGAGTGTGCGTCGCGCACACATACCCATGCAGTGACTATACTGCTACCCTTCAATAAAATGAGCATAAAATTTTGTACGAATATCCAAATGACAAATGCTTTGAACGTCAGATACTAGAATTGAAAGGCTACAATTTTTGTTTTGAATCATTTCCAAATTCGTTATATAATATGAGACATACTCATTTGAAGTCAATCTAAATTTTTAATCGTGCATGAGGCTGAGTGGACCTAGGCGTGCGGCGCATGCTCATTTTGTAGTTCTGATTAATTCTATACCATTTTGCCTCAAGGAAAAAATCCCAAACTTCTTATAAATAGCCCTATTTCATAATTTTAGTTCATTCTCTACCATTTTTGAGACTTGAAAGCTCAATTTTGAGGTTTTTTTTTTGCAAGATTAATATCTACAATATGAAGGTAAGTGATTCTAGCTCGAATTTTACCTAGAAGCATGAAGTTAAGTTGGATTTTGTGAAATTTTGAAGATAACCTAAAATTATCTAAATGTTGATTTGAGTATATAAATGGACTTAGAATAGAAACCTAAGCATATATTTGGACTCCTGAGGCTATGGGTCAATAGATTGAGGTCATTGGAGATTGTTTGAACAACATTTGGTGTTTCAAGTGAAGATTTGAAGCAAAAGTTTGCCATTCTCAAGGAAAGTGAGACTTTAATTCTTAGGTTACTTGCTTTTCATTAAAGGTATTCTATACATGTTATTTGTATGTATGCAAACTATCTAGTTATATGTGTGGCAAGTATGATCTAGATATTCTAGTTTTGAAGTATCTAAAGTAGATTGTTGGGGTGGGGGGTAGGGGGGGGGAGGGGAGGGGGGTCCTAGCATGTGTTATTACAATAATTAATACTTCTAGCAGTTTCTTGACATGTTGTGATGCTTGTTTATGATTTAAATTCTATGGGTTCAACTTTTAATATATATATATATATATATATATATATATTTCCCCCCTTCTTTTAAGCAAGAAAGTAATTCGAGTTCATAAATATATATATATATATATATATATATGATATATATATATATACTTCCTTGTTAAGTTGTTTACCATGTATTATCACATAGTTAGCATTATACACAACTTGGGCACGATGTATGTCCTCATATGTAGACAACAAGTTGAGTTTCAGAGATGAATCACGGCTCCATAGATAGCGGGTTGAGCTTGATTAGACTACTTATGACTCCATAGATGGGCTTGAGCTTGAGTAAGCATAATCATGACCCCAATAACAGCTTTAACAGTTCTTTAGTCTGTATCAGCATCATGATTACTTTTATTTGGGAGGGGGGAGGGGAGGGGGGTCCTAGCATGTGTTATTACAATAATTAATACTTCTAGTAGTTTCTTGACATGTTGTGATACTTGGTTAGCTATTTAGAATACTTTATGGGGGGAGGGGGGGGGGGGAGGAGGGTCCTAGCATGTGTTATTACAATAATTAATACTTCTAGCAGTTTCTTGACATGTTGTGATGCTTGTTTAGCTATTTAGAATACTTTATCGCTCAACCAACTTTCAATATATATATATATATATATATATATATATATATATATATATATATATATATATTTCTACTTCCTTGTTATACTTGTTAAACTGTTTACCATGTATTATCACATAGTTAGCATTATACACAGCTTGGGCACGATGTATGTCCTCATATGTAGACAACAAGTTGAGTTTCAGAGATGACTCACTGCTCCATAGATAGCGGGTTGAGCTTGATTAGACTACTTATGACTCCATAGATGAGTTTGAGCTTGAGTGAGCATAATCATGACCCAATAACAGCTTTAACAGCTCTTTAGTCTGTATCAGCATCATTGATTACTTTTATTATTTGTATTTATAATCTTAGATTCAAATGTTTTATTTGTATATTATTTTTACACTTGTATTGCTTGATATTATGTTGTATGTATGTACTGCCAGCGATTTCTAAAGACTTGCCACATGGGTAAGCTGGGAGACCGAGCCGATTAACTGATAAGTCAATTATTTATGGATATTCTTGGTCCTTTTTAATGCTAATTGTGTCACGACCCTAATTTTCTATCTAAGGATGTCGTGATGGCACCTAGTATTAGAGGCACAGGTAATCCTAACATATGCTGATTTAATAACAGAATTGAACTATTTAATCATTTATCATAAACCATTAAATGACATACATAGCCACAAACGGCCAATAGTTATACATTTCCCAAAACCGGTAGTACATAGTCATAAGCACTACTAAAACACACTATAATTTCTAAATACAATACAGTTTTGAATTACAATTTAACAGAAGCATAATGAAGTAAGATGGTAACTCCGAGGCCTACGAACATCAAGCAGGTATACCTTGAAATCTCCTGCCGCGCAGATGCAACTCTCAACAACACAATTAGAATATCTGGATCTGCATAAAAATGTGCAGAAGCGTAACATGAGTACACCACAACGGTACCCAGTAAGTATCAAGCCTAACCTCGGTAGAATAGTGACGAGGCCAAGTCAAGACACCTACTAGACATAGAAACCTGTTCAAGATATACATAAGCTAACAATGGAAAGAACATCAATGTAAGACCAACAACAAAAAAATTATTGATTTACAACCAACAATGAAGTAATAGAAACATAAATGACAGCAAGTAGTAAACGAGTAATAAAGAAACAACATAATCAGAACGCCGATGTGATGTAAATGAACTTAAATAAGAAAATTAAATGGATGACAACTCAAATAATCAAATCGCTTCCAACGCATGGACTTACAACAAGAATTACCTTGAGGCATCACACCTCATAAACCACAAGTCATGAACCACAATTTCCAAATCTTACACATATGGCACCTCGTGCCCACAATAACAATCACCTTCGCACGTCAAAACCCCCGTGCTACCATGTACTTTGCAACCGTGATAAATATTAATTTAGATAAACGAAAGATATATTTAGACACCATAAAATATAATAACAATCTTGAATAAGGTAAGGTGTCAAATGAAATAATGAGTTTATTTTAGAAATCAAGTAAAGTAAAATAATATACAATTTGTACGAAATATAATATAAGATGGGTTTAGTTGAGAAATCAATAAAATTGAGTAAAAGTATCATTTTTAAATAAAGTAAAACATAGGTTAAATTAATGCATTAAATATAGAATTTGTTAAAGAAGAACATGATAAAAACTTTAAGTAAGGAAAACATCTAACATGGTGATGAGTATAATTTGAGAAATCAATTATATTGAAAGTGCGACAACCATTTAGAATAATAAGGTACCGAGTGAGATAACGAGTTCTATCTTAAGAGGCACATAGAATAAATCATGTTAATAATTCTTTTATTAAACCATTATGTTACCAACAACTTAACAGAATATGATATAGTGACTCCACGCAATAAAATTCACATTGACAACCAATTCACCAAGTTATAACGGAGGCACAGATTGGCATGTTAAAGCAACACAATAAATCACGTAGAATGCATGAGTCACACAAGAAATCACAATCGTTCCAACACCAAGATAACAACGAATAATCAAACACAATCAAAATGTGGATAAATGATTGAAGGAAGAACAATGACCGTTCAAATCAACAAGTTGTTCCAACATGGAATGTACAATAAAAATCACAACCGAGGTACCGCCTCGTATTGACATTTCACAATTTAAATCATAATCTTTACTTATATCACCGCGTAAGCCTTATATTTAGTTTTGAAAATTATTTTTCCCGAAATAGCTACACGCATTTTAGCTCACCTCATCTCACCGCGTGGCTTCAAGTAGTTCCCTTACTAGCAACACACGTATCAAGCCCATCTTATTTCACCGCATGCGTATTAAAACCTAGCATTATACTATCACATGCGTATCAATATCACAATACAATCACAACTCGCACCACAAGTGCCCATATGTCACAACTTGCCACAAAGTCAACAACACCAATATTTTCACAACAAATAGTACATGGCTCAACCACAATGTGTACAAGAATTTTAACAATAACAAAATGAATGGGAATGCTCAACAAGGAAAGGTATCTCAACAATTAACAACTTCGTCTCAATGTTGTAAAGCCATTACAACTTTAACTCCAATAACTCAACAACATGATATTCCACGAAATAACAATTTCAATTAAACGTGATTCAACAATTAAGAGGTAACAAGACAATAAGGAAGGCAACAACTTCAACTAAAACATATAAGAGAAAAATAACAAGTAAGAGGTAGAACAAGTACTAACAACGTCAAATAGAGCATATAAGAGTAGATTAACAATGAGAGATATAACATGTTATGCCAATTCAATTAAAGGCATGGAAAGAGTCTAGATAATCTAAAGCGGTCAAATACCATGTATAGCCCGTGTACCCACTCGTCACTTTGCGTACACGGCTTTCACATAACATAAATAGCACAATCAACCCCAAATCCTAAGGGATATTTTCCCCCACACAAAGTTAGGTAAGATACTTACCTCAAACAAGTCCACTCGATACACTAAAAGCGCCATCCCGCTCAAATCATCCTCTGAATGGCTCAAAACTAGCCAAGAGCAACTCAAAATTATCAAATAATGCAATAGGAAGTAAACCAATTTGATAAAGGTCGAATCTTTATACATTTACCTAAAGTCAACCAAAAAATCAAACCTGAGCCCGCACATCGGAACCCGACAAAACACACAAAATCCGACAACCTATTCAATTACGAGTCCAACCATACTAATTTCACTCAATTTCTACTTTAAATCGGTGTTCAAAACTCAAAAATTTGCTTTAGGAAAGTTTAGACAAAAACTCCCAATTTCTCTTTTGAAATCATCAATCAAATGCTAAAAACGAAGATGGAATCACAGAATATAATCAAAACCGAGTAGAAAACACTTACCCCATAGAAGAAACTTTAAGAACATCATTGAATTCTCCCAATACCAAACTTTCAAGATGAGAAAAACTCCAACAACATTAATAGCCAAAAATGCCCAGCTGTTCTGCCTCGTTTCTTGTGCCAAATAATCCCGAAACTCATTTTTGATGCCTCCAATGAATTCCTCGTGAAATTCTAGTCAAGTTAGGCTTTTGAATCACTCCATTTGACCAAAACTTGATGATTTCAGTTGCTATGGCTCCAAAATTACGATACGGATATAATGGTTTAGTCGAAACACAAATCAAAGGCCATTTGCTCAATATAGTAACCTTTATGCTCAAATTGACGTCGAAACAGAAAACAATCACCATACAACCAAACTTATCCAAAACTCATCGAAACTTAACCAAACTTTATGGACATGTCCAAAATTATCATACAAACTTATTGGAATAATTAAAACCGATTCCGAGTCCGTTTACCCAAAAGTCAAACCTTGGTCAACTCTTCTAACTTAAAGCTTCTAAAACGAGAATCATTCTTCCAAATCAATCCCATACCGCTTAAAAACCAAAATCAACCATACACGCAAGTCATAATACATAATATGAAGCTACTAAAAGTCTCAAACCACCGAATAGAACGCTAAAACTCAAAACGGCCGGTCGGGTCGTTACATTCTCCCCTACTTAAACATACGTTTGTCCTCGAACGTGCCAAGAGTCATTCCTAAGCCATCAAATCGTCATATAACCTCACCATACACATAACCATGGGTGATACCACGTCACCCCAATCCATATAATCCCGACAACACCACCTAACAGAGGATCCTTACTTCAACCTTAGTCCATAAACCTTAAAACCCAAATCTCCAACATTCGGAACTCATTATATGACCCGATTCTTGCATCTATGCACCGTATAAATCTGAACAAGCTGTATAAATCCATAACCATATCTCAAGACATAATCACATGATATACCACATAACTCAAATACTCATAGCAATAACTTCCGACCGCAATAGCTACTCGATAACCAACCCGAGACCGGTAGCAAACCTCATATTACCTAAAACCTTGTTCTGAACCTTAGTACACTGCCAATGATGAAAGAAACATACAGAAACTCATAACCACCCATCAAATTAATAAGTCGTGGAGCTCTCTTGCCCGATAAGAACTATGGCCAAAATCTAAGCCGATAAGTGACACAATTCTTGCAAACATACCTTAATAAAATCTGATGGCACTCATTTCAGACCCAATAACCTCACCTCATCCAATACAAGATACTCGACCGACCTGTCACACAAATCATACTTAGAGCCACATACCATGCAATCCGTGCACCAACGAACAATAACTCAAATATACCGAATGATGGAAAGAGAATGGAAATAAAGAAACTATCCCTCCAGCTCAACAAATACCACCACGAAGCTCAATGCTATCAATCCACCACACAAGGGGAAACATAAAACACGAAATAGCATAACGCCATTGCGACGCATGACCCAATCCGACATCGGTCCACCTGGAATATGTCGAGCCATGATACTCACAATCAACAACCATAAGCATATCAACATCAAACACACGAAGAGCGTGACCATAAGTATGGAGATATGGATATCACTATATACCATAAACAGGAAGACCATAACCAAGGCACAATCAACCATTCAACACCCCAAGAGAAATCTCGCTCGAATTTCGCTACAAAGCCCAAACATAACTGCATCGGTGAGCAGATAACCAATAGATCACAACCCATCGCAACATAGGAGAGTAACACATGAGACATATCAGAACACGAATGTGATCCACCCTAACCGATAACATACCCCTCCACAATAACTTTTTTGAGTAGATAAATCTGACCCGATTTAGAACACACATCTTTATTAGACCTACTAGTAGCCTCCAAATGAATTCCGATCCTTCCGAAGTGGGTAGATAGCCTCCGAAAAGCCCACAATAACATATCTATAGTACATACCATCAGTTGCCAACCTCTTAACATACCTTCACCATTCATAATCATGGAACAATCTACCTTGAAAACCCTCTCAGTCTTCAAATCCCTAGAATACTAGAATCTCCATATCCGATCACAACTACACTACTCAAATAACTGACACATTCCTCACATACGGTCAGCCCACGAGAAGTACTTCTATAATTCTTTCGTGCCATAAAGAAAAATCTGGACATCAGCAGTCGATCAACCAGGTGATTATCGTAATACCAGTCAGGCATTCACAAGTCGAAACACAGTGCGCCTTCTGGAGTGTGCACCCTTCTTAGGTGGTATCAAATAATGTTAGCATTCTTTTAAACATCTGAAATCGTTCATGCTATCTAGAACTGATGACCCCATCCAGGCGAAATTCATAACACACAACACGTTCCTTATACCGGTAGCAGACATCTAGCTCAAGTTGTGGTCGATACTATCAAGAACTCTTCGAGGCCAGTCCACACATCACCAAGCCATCATAACTGAACTTCCCCAACTCAACCAAGTCACGCAAGCCGTCAAACCCTAGAGTATTGTCACAAAATGCTGGTGAAGCATTACCATACCAAAAGACTAGTTACCTTTGTTGCTATGCTGACCCAACACCACCGAGCTGACCCATTTCTTTTAATCCTCCTTGACTTGTATTCAGGTCAACACTTTCCCTAATTGGTACACAATGATCCTAAGTCAAAGGTTCCTGCAGAAGACCGTCCGAAAACCCATAAACCGCTGTTTTTCCTCTGGAGCACCCAACAATGCTACAATCGAGATACCAACTCTGAAGAGACCTTCTATGAATCTAAAGATGTTTCTCTAACCTCTCTGATACTGGAATGTAGATTTAGCAATGATACAGATATACCGCAAGTTCTTGCACCATCCCATGAAAATCTCAAATCTTAGTCATGTACAATTCCGGGAACCCCTCAACACTGTGTATATACCTGCGTCCATACCATCGCAGGTGTGATTGCACCAGAACTCGGCAGGCATAGAAAATCTTCCAAGGACAAAACGTATCTAGATTCTATCCGAATCACACCCGGGGCCCCCGGGACCCCGTCCAAACATACCATCAAGTCCCAAAACACATAAGGGACCTTCTCGAGGCCTAAAATCACATCAAACAATATCAAATCTACGAATCGCACCCTAATTCAAGCCTATTGAATCAATGAACATTCAACTTCCAAAACTAATGCCGAATCATATCAAATCAACTCCGAATGAGCTCAAAGTTTTGCACACTAAACCCAAATGACACAACAGACCTATACCAACTCCCAAAATTATAATCCGAACCCGATGTCAATAAAGTTAACCCTCGGTCAAACCTATCAACCTTCCAAACCTTCAACTTTCCAACTTTTTCCAAAAAGCCTCAAACCAACCTACAGACCTACAAATCAATATCCAGACATACGCCTAAGTTCAAAATCACCAAATGAATCTATTGGAACCATCAAACTCCATTCCAGAATCGTCCACACAAAAGTCAAACTCTGGTTAACTCTTTCAACTAAAGCTTCCAACTTTGGGACTAAGTGTCCCAATTCACTTCGAAACTCACCCGAAACCAAACCAACCATCCCGGCAAGTCACATAGCCACGATTGAACATAGAGGAGGCAATAAATAGGTGAACGAGGCTAAAAGACTCAAAAAAACTAGCCGGATCATTACATTCTCTCCCTCTTAAAACAAATATTCGTCCTTGAATAAGTATAGAGACATACCTGAATTGCTGAAAATGTGAGGATAACGGCCACGTATATCATGCTCGGTCTCTCAAGTCGCCTCCTCCATTGAACCTTCATTGAAGTAATGTCCTTTGACCTCAACTTTCGAACTTGCCTGTCCAAGATGACCATTGTCTCCTCAACATAAGTCAGATCCTTTTCCAATTGGACTGAGCTGAAAGCTAAAACATGTGACGGATCACCGTGATACTTTCAAAGCATGGAAACATGGAACACCGAGTGAACTGAAGATAAGTTGTGTGGTAATGCAAGCTTGTAGGCCACCTCCCCCGCTCTCTCAAGGATCTTAAAAGGACTAATATACCTAGGGCTCTACTTGCCCTTCTTCCCGAATCTCATCACGCCCTTCATGGAAAAAACCCTTAGCAAAACCCTCTCTCCCTTCAAAACTGCTACATCATGAACCTTCCGATCAGCATAACTCTTCTGCCCTGTGTTGTACGAAGTCGATCCTGAATCAATTTGACTTTATCCAAGGCATCCCAAACCAAATTAGTTCCTAACAACCTAGCCTCTCATGGCTCAAACCAACCAAATGGAGAACGTCACCGCCTTCCATATAAGGCCTCATAAGGAGCCATCTGAATTGTAATACCCCAGAAAATTTTGAAGAACTTAAGTGTAAAGCCCGGTAAAATTTGCAAAGAAAATAATCTTTCATGGTGCCGGACTAGGATTACATTTTTGAGGATTGTAGAACAATGCACGGGAAAGTAAAGAAAAATTTTTGGCAGAAAGGTGCATTTCTGCGGTCCATTATACGACCGAAGAATCACTCTGCAGATTACATAATGGCCGCAGAGTGAGGCAGTTAATTGGGTCAGTTGGAAGCAATTATGCGGTCGACTATGCGACCGCATAACTATTATGCAGTGTACTATGCGACCACAGAACAGTTATGCTGATCACATAGTGACCGCAGACTCAGGCAGATTTTTGGTCATTTTGGACACCAATTATGCGATCGATATGCGGTCCGCATAACCATTATGCGGTCGCATATGCCATCGCAGAACCTGTTCCGGAGCTTCATTTTTGGGTTTTTAAAATCCGACCCTATTTCGTTAAGTACACTCTTTGGGTCATTTTTGAGGTATAATCTGATATTTTAGAGTGAGAGAGAGTGCCCTAGAGTGAGAAGGTGTTCCTCAATAATTGATTCTTCAATTCTTGCTCAAGTTTTGGAAGATTAAGGAGGGAAACTCACTAGGTTTTCATCCTAGAGTTAAGATTCTACACCCTAACCCTCAATTTCAAATTTTGTCTAGAAATGGGTAATAAGCAAGATAATTTCTGGGCAAGAGGGTTGTTTATTTTACATGCATGTGTTATCAAAGGGTGTAGAAAGATTGTTGAGCTAAAAATGGTAAAGATTGGGTTATGGGATGATGGAATCCTCCATAAAAGGACCTTGAACCTTAATCTACACTTAGTGTTTGATAAAATGCTCAAATGAGCTGAGACCATGAATATCTTCCTAATTATGGTTCAATTTTGTTATGTCTCAAATAGATTGGGATTGCTAGAATTTCTGGAACGTTGTAGTAATTTAAGGAAAGCTCAATTGAGGTATGTTGGCTAAACTTTCTCTCTTAGAATTGAATTCCATAGTGTTTCCGTGAGTTTCAAAGTATGGGTTGCGTATTAAAATGTGGTGGCTTGAATCGTATTTCAAATGAAAGCTAGTATGCCAAATTATGTGAGAAAATCTCAATATTCTTAAGACTCTTAATTGCTCATATGTGTACCTAAAGTCTTGATTGGGAATGTCTTATTATTGATAACCTATAACGATGGTTGGAAGTGAAATCAGTAAATTGGGAATATAAAGTGTGGCCAACGTGCCAATAGTGAAAGTATACTTGTGACCAATGGTGCCAATGAAATGAAATAATGTGAGAAAGATTATGAAATGAGCTTTGACTCAACTATTCCAAAATTGACTTCGACAATATAATCGGCTAAAAGTTTATGAAATCAAGTGATGCCCATATGTGGCTGTTTTAGCTAATGCTATGCTTTGTAAGTAATTTTCAATGTGTTTTGCATTCTTACATATTCGTGAGTGGAAATTGTGTATGATTTTAACTTGTACTTCGATTTCCAATCATTTTACTCCATTTATTGGAAAGAAATCAATTGTTTTTAAAGCCTTCATTACTAATGAATTTAAAGTTGTGATTTTCGGAATATTCTACTTGTTGATAATTATGATGATGATCTATGAAAGGGAAGAAATGAAAGTGTGGAATACGAAATACGGCCATTGCGCCATGAATAAAGAATCATATGTATGGCTAAGAGAGCCAATAAAATAATAATGTTGTAAGTGGTTGAAAGTACGGATTAGGTGATATGTGGTGTGAAAGGTTATGAGATGTACGTATTTGTACTTTTGTTTCCAATGTGTTATGAAACCCTATGGACGGTCTATGAAACGCATAGGTATATTGTGTTATGAAACCCTATGGACGGTCTATGAAACGCATAGGTATATTGTGTTATGAAACCCTATGGACGATCTATGAAACACATAGATATATTGTGTTATGAAATACTGTGGACGGTCGATGAAATGCATAGGTGCATTGTGTTATGAAGTACATTGTATTATGAAATCCTATGGACGGTCTATGAAATGCATAGGTACATTGTGTTGTGAAATCCTGTGGACGGTCTATGAATGCATAGGTACATTGTGATATGAAATCCTGTGGACGGTCTATGAACGCATAGGTACATTGTGTTATGAAATCCATTGTGATATGAAATCCTGTGGACGGACTATGAAACGCATAGGTGCATTATGTATAAGAGGTATAGATGTATGGTATGAATAAACACTATGGACAGTCTATGAAACGCATAAGTGTATAATATGATATGTGAACACTAAGGACGGTCTAATGAGACACATTATTAATGCAGACAATAGGTGCCCCTTTTGTTGTCCTTGTTTGTACAGGTTATTTCAATTACATTATATTATGTGTTCCACGTATAGATCATATGGGCATTCTATTTTGAAAGAGGATTTATAGCTATACATACTAGTACTATTTGACAGTACTAGCATCCCTTTTACCGGGGGCGCTGCATCTTTAATGGATGTAGGTGGTTCTATAGCAGGTGGCATTGATCAGTGATAGCAGTACACTCCTTTCAGCCAATTTGGTGAACCCCACTGCATTTCGGAGTCATGTATCTTTTGTTTCTCATATACTTTGTGGTTGAGGTATAGCCGGGGCCTTGTTGCCGGCATTTCCATATTACTCTTCAGTTGTACTTAGAGGCTCCGTAGACAGGTAATGGGTGGTATTTGATGTTGGGAATTGGATTAGAACTGTTAGTATTTGGCAACATATTTTTCATTAAATCTATAAACTCGTACTATTTTGGAAATATTGAATGATGCTATTAATGGGAATGAAATGGAAGCAGGTTAATGAAATCTCTTCAGTATTTTATTAACGGAGTACATCTCCTCTTTATTTACGAATGAATTTGGGTAGAATAAAATCTAACAGGCTTACTCAGTCGGGTTCACTCGGTTGAGTGCCGGTCATGCTCCTCGATTTTGGCGCATGACATGAATACTTGATTGTTAGCTGTTGCTGTAGGCAAACTCTGCAAGTGGCAAGAACCGATCCCAAGAACCCCCAAAATCCAGAATGTAGGCACGTAGCATATCCTCTAAGATTTGAATGGTGCGCTCGGACTGCCCGTCCGTCTGGTGGTGAAATGTTGTGCTCAACTCAACCTGTATTCCTAACTCTCGCTGCACGGCCTTCCAAAAGTGAAATGTAAATTGTGTGCCCCGATCAGAGATAATGGACACCGGCACACCATGAAGACGGACAATCTCACAGATATAGATCTGAGCCAGCTACTCTCAAGAATAGGTAGTCACAATCGGAATGAAATGTACCAACTTGGTAAACCTATCCACAATCACCCACATTACGTCAAATTTCTTCAAAGTCCGTGGGAGCCCAACAATGCAATCCATGGTAACACACTCCCTCTTCCACTCGGGAATCTAAGTCTCTGAAGCCAACCAACCGGCCTCTAATGCTCGTACTTCACCCGTTGTTAGTTCAAGCACCGAGCCACATAATCCACTATATCTCTCTTCATTCTTCTCCACCAATAGTGTTTCCTCAAATCCTGATACATCTTAGTGGCACCCGGATGAATGGAGTACTGCGAACTTTGGGCCTCCTCAAGAATTAACTCAAGCAACCCATCCACATTGGGCACATATATTCGGCCCTGCAACCTCAACACCCCGTCATCTCCAATAGAAACCTCCTTGGCATCGCCGTGCATCACTGTGCCCTTAAGGACAATCAAATGGAGGTCGTCATACTAATGCTCTCTGATGCGGTCTTATGAAGAAGACCGAGAAACCATGCAAGCAAGAACCCGATTGGGTTCCGAAACATCCAATCTCACTAACTGATTGGCCAGCACATGAACATACAATGCTAATGGTCTCTCACTAACTGGGATATATGCAAGGCTACCCATACTCTCCGCCTTTCTACTCAAGGCATCAGCCACCACATTGGCCTTCCCGGTGTGATATAGAATAGTGATATCATAGTCTTTCAACAGCTCTAACCACCTTCGCTGCTTCAAATTTGGGTCCTTTTGCTTTAACAAGTGTTGTAGACTCTAATGATCTGTGAATACCTCGCAAGGCAATGCCTCCAAATCTTCAATGTGTGTACTATAGTTTCCAACTCTAGATCATGAACGGGGTAGTTCTTCTCATGGGGCTTCAACTGGCGCGAAGCATAAGCAATCACCCTACCCTCCTGCGTCAAGACACACCCAATACTAATCCTCCAAGCATCACAATACATTGTATATGACCCTAATGTTGAAGGCAAAACTAGGACTGGAGTTGGGGTCAAGGTAGTCTTGAGCTTCTGAAAGCTCTTCTCACACTCGCTAGACCACCTGAATGGAGCACCCTTCTAGGTCAATCTGGTCAAAGGTGCAGCAATAAACGAGAAACCCTCTACGAAACAACGGTAATATCTGGCCAAACCAAGAAAACTCCGAATCTCAATAGCTGAAGACGGTCTGGGCCAACTCTGAACTGCCTGAATCTTCTTCGGATCTACCTTGATCCCCTCACTTGACACCACATAACCCAAAAACACTACCGAATCAAGCCAGAATTCACACTTTGAGAATTTTGCATACAACTTCTTCTCCCTCAAGGTCTAGAGCACTATCCTCAAATGCTTCTCATGATCCTCTTGGCTATGAAAATACACCATGATGTCGTTAATGAATACGATGATGAAAGAATCAAGATATGGATGGAATACACTGTTCATCAAATGCATAAATAATGTTGGGGTGTTGGTCAGTCCAAATAACATCTATAGGAACTCGTAGTGACCATACTGTGTCTTGAAAGCAGTCTTTGGGATATCCAAGTCCCGAATATTCAGCTGATGATACCCTGACCTCAAATCAATCTTTGGAAATAATGTAGCACCCTATAGCTGGTCAAATAAGTTATCAATGCACGATAATGGGTACTTGTTCTTGACTGTGACTTTGTTCAACTGCCTATAATCAATGCACATCCGCACAGAGCTATCCTTCTTCTTCACAAACAGAACCGAAGCACCCTAAGGTGACACACTAGGCTAGATGAAACCCTTATCAAGCAACTCTTGCAGTTGTTCCTTTAACTCCTTCAACTCCACCGGTGCCATACGATATAGTGTAATAGAAATGTACTAAGTGCCCGGCAACAAGTCAATGCCGAAATCAATATCTTTATCAGACGGCATGCCCGGAAGATCTGCTGATAATACATCTGGGAAGTCTCTCACTATCGGAACTAACTCAACAGTAGGAGTATCGGCCCTTACATCTCTCACAAGGGCTAGATATGCTTTACTCCCCTTCTCAACCATCTAATGTGCCTTAAGAAAGGACAAAACCCTACTAGAAATATAATCCAATGTACCCCTCCACTCCAACCACAGAAAACCTAGCATATCCAGTGACACAGTCTTGGCGTGATAATCCAAAATAGCATGATAGTGCGACAATTAGTCCATACCCAAGACCACATCAAAGTCTACTATGTTGAGCAGCAATAGATCAACTCTGCTCTCACAACCACTAATAGTGACTAAACACGAATGATAAACACAGTATACAATAATAACATCTCCTACAGGCGTGGACACATATACAGGAGGACTCAAAGAATCAAGTGAGATATCCAGATACTGAGCAAAGTAAGATGACACATATGAGTAAGTGGAGCCTGGATCAAATAAAACAGAGGTATCCTTGTGACAGACTGGAACAATACCTGTGATGACAACATCTGAAGTGGCAGCCTCCATCCTAACCGGAAAATCATAGAAACAAGTTTGTCCTCCCCCTCTAGGGTGACCTCTATCTGCCTGGCCTCTGCCCCTACCTGACGGTGCAGGTGGGGCGGCAACTGGAACTACAACCATGTCCTGTGAACCCTGTGGAATCCATGGAGTATGTGTAGTTTACGGAGGTGCACCCCTCCTAAATCTGGGATAGTCCCTCACCATGTGTCTGGTATCGCCACACTCAAAACAAGCTCTCAGTGGGCGTAGCTGCTGAAATTGACTTTGGACTGGTCGGCTGGACTAACCGCTAAAAGCACCCCATGCAAGAGGTGCACTGGACAGTGGCGGTGCATAATGGGAAACCTAAAACCTGAAAGTAGCGGGAGCACTGCTAGAAGCTAGAAGTGCTGAATGAATTGGCTAACTCACATATACCCTTCCATGACGGTTGTAGCTACAATGTGGCCACTACTAAATCCTCCAGCACCTCGAGGCCTCTTGGCCTCCTTATCCTCTCTCTCTCTTTGCCCCGAATACCCTCCAATCTCCAGGCGATATCCACCACCTGCTGAAACAAAGTGTCCGTCTCCAACTCTTGAGCGATGCTGAATCTAATACCATAGTTGAGCCCCTCGATGAATCTGCGGACTCGATCTCTGACTGTGGCAACCAAAGCAGGCGCATGTCGGTATAACTCACTAAAACTAACATAGTACCCCGGAGAAGTTGCTCAAACTCTGTACGCGATGCATCCCGAAGGGTCTGGGGAACAAACTCTCTCATGAACATTACTGAAAATTGAGCCCAAGTGAGTGAAGTTGCATCGGCTGGGCTACCCTCCACATAAGCTTGCCACCACCTGTAGGTTGCTCCAAACATCTGAAATGTTGTGAAAGTAACTCCGCTCGTCTCCATAATACCCATGGTGCGGAGAATACAATGTCACTTCTCTAGAAAAACATATGCATCCTCGGTAGCTAGGCCACTGTAGGTAAGAGGATAATATTTATTGAACCTCTTAAGTCTCAGCTACTCTTCCTCTAATGCCACTGCCCTGACCTCGGACTGAACCAGAACAATAGACTGCACTGGCATAACCTCCGAAACCTGATCAACATGGACCCGTTGCTCTGTAGTATGGGCCACAGGAGTTTGAGCTCCTCCCCCAGCCTGAGATGTAGCTAGTACAAGGGGAATCAATCCCGTCTGAGCTATTATGCGAAACATGCTCAAAAACTATGCTAAAGTCTCTTAAAGTGCAGGACTGACAACAGGCACCTCGGGGGCCTGCTTCTTGACCGGAGCTACTGGTGACTCGTCAATCGCTGCTCGGGCAGGTGCTCTGGCTGCACCACGTGCTCCTCCTCAGCCTCTACCTGACCTCGGCCTCTCATGGCTTAAGCAGGGAGCGCGGGTGTTTGGTCATCGAATACAGCAATGTGTCTCCTCACCATCTACGAGAGAACAGAAAGACGAAAACTCAGATTTCAAAATCAACAACTTCGCGCAATAAAGAATCAAAGAAGTGGAATTTTTCTAATAGTTTTGTAGCCTCTCGAAGATAAGTACAGATATCACTGTATCGATCCACGAGACTCTACTAAACCTGCTTATGACTCGTAACACCTATGAACCTAGAGCTCTAATACCAACTTATCACGACCCTAAAATCCCACTTAAGGTAGTCGTGATGGAACCTAGTCTCTAAGACTAGGTAAGCCTAACATTCATGAATAACTTAATAGAATTTAGCAACTAGATAATAAGATAATTCGATAGAACTCATAATAACTCTAAAACAGAACTTATGTAACAAGATTCCCAAAACCGGTAGAACTGAGTCATAAGCTTTATAGAGATAGTCTAAAAACCCTCTAATACAACATTGTCTGAATAGAAGATAAACAACAGTAAAAGTAATGACTGAAGGTGACTCCGAGGCCTATGAGCGCAAGCAAGTATACCTTGAAGTCTCCGGGATATATAGCCAAATCACTGATGCCTAGCCTGAGATGAGGTACTTGGATCTACACAAAAATGTGCGAAAGCATAGTATGAGTAAACCACAACGGTATCCAGTAAGTATCAATCCTAACCTCGGTAGAGTAGTGACGAGGCTAGGTCAAGACACCTACTAGGATAAGAAAAAACTAAACAAGTATAGTATAGTCTGATAATAAAAACGAAGAAATAGTGTCAATAGAGCAATACAATAAGGTAACTTAACAAATGAATTTAAAGCATTAAAGGCAAAAAGGATGGAACACATGATAAGAATATCAAGAAAACAATGCGGACAAATACAAGTGAGATAAATAAGGGATAACAACAAGAATCACAACCGAGGTACCGCCTGGTGTCTTCATTTCATAAGCACAACCACAATCTTTCCTTATACCGCCGCGTGAGCCTTGCATTTAGATAGTTTTGAAAATATTTTTTCCAATATAGCTACACGCACTTTAGCCCACCTTATGTCGTCGCGTGGCTTCAAGTAATTTTCTTAATAGCAACACGCACATAAATTCCACCTTATACCATCGCATGCACATTAACCCTATCCTTATATCGTCGCATGTGCATCAACATCACAACATAATAACAACCCGTGCCATAAGTGCCCATATGCCAAAACTTGCCAAAAATCAACAATATCAAAGTTTCCACAACATATAGCCCACGACTCAACCACAATATGAACAAGAATCGTAATAATAACAATATGAATGAAAATTACTCAACAAGAAAAGATATCTCAATAATTAACAACTTCAACCTCAATATGATTTTGGCTTTCATAACTTCAACTTCAATAACTCAAAATGAAGGTATTTCCACGAAAAGATAATTTTCACTTCAAAAGTACAACGTAAGCTTAACAAAAAAAGAGATCGTATGAAATAGTATCTATATCTAACTACATGGAATAACTCAACACGGAAGGGTATCATTAAATAACAACTCTAAATAAGAACAACTCGATAATAAAAGAGGTAACATGACAATAAGAGCGATAACAAAGGCAATTAAAACTTATAAGAGCATGTTTGATAATAAGGAATAGAGCATGTGATAAAAACATCAAGTAAAGCATGTAAGAGCTATTAAATAATGGAAAATATAACATGATATTACAATTTCTAATTTAATGCATGAAAGAATCTAAGATTCTAGTCCGTTCAAAATACCACACATAAGCCCGTGTACACACTCGTCACCTCGTGTACACGTCTTCCACATAATCCAAATAACACAAATCAACCCAAATCCTTAGGGATAGTTCCCCCACACAAAGTTAGGCAAGATACTTACCTCAAACAAGCTAAATTAATCCACTAGTAATCCTTTTCCACGAAAATTCGACTTTGGACTGCTCGAATCTTGTTAAAATAACTTAATACCATAAATACAAACCATAAAAAATAATTTCGGATAATAAAGTTGTAATATTTAAAGAAAATAAAAAGGTCAACTCTGAGCTCGCATCTCGGAACCGACCAAACTCACAAAATCTGAACACCCATTCCGATACGAGTTCAGCCATACTAAAATTATCCAATTCTGACCTCAAATGGGCCTTCAAACCCTTAATTTATAGTTTAGGGAGTTGTCACAAACTTTTCCAATTTCTCCAACTCAAAACACTAATAAAATAATAAAACAATGATAGAATCATGAATAATAAGCAAATCTAAGTTAAAAAAAAACACTTACCCCGATCCAATCCTTGAAAATTTCCTCCAAAATCGCCCAAAACCGAGCTCTCTAACTCAAAGTGTGGAAGATGAAATAAAACCCTCGACTCTAATCTTTTCTGTGCAGTTATTCCGCTTCTGCAGATATTTGGTCGCTTCTACGACTCCGCATCTGCGAAAAACGCGTCGCAGATGCGGCTACACTAAAGCCCAGCAATTTATGCTTATGCAATCCACACAACGCTTTTGTGGACCAAAGGTGCTTTAGTGCGTCCGCTTCTGCAGAAAGAGCTCGCACCTGCAGTCCGAAGACATCATGCAAAACTCCGCTTCTGCGGAAGATAACTGCATCTACGGTTGCGCACCTACACATGAACCTCCACACCTGCGAACACAGTTCACTAGGCACAATATCGATTCTAAGGTGCTGCACCTGCAGCCATACTATCGCAAGTGTGATTGTACCAGAACTCAGCAGGCATAGAAAATCTTCCAAGGCCAAAATGAATCCGAATTCAATCCGAATCTCACCCGTGTCCCTCGGGATCCCGTCCAAACATACCATCAAGTCCCAAAACTCATAACGAACATACTCGAAGCCTAAAATCACATCAAACAATATCAAATCTATGAATCACACCAAATTTAAGCCTATTGAATCGATGAACATTCAACTTCCAAAATTAATGTCGAATCATATCAAACCAACTACGAATGAGCTCAAATTTTGCACACTAAACACAAATGACACAACGGACCTATACCAACTTTCGAAATTATAATCCGAATCGGATATCAATAAAGTCAACTCTCGGTTAAATCAATCAACCTTCCAAACCTTCAACTTTTCAACTTTTGCCAAAAAGTCTCAAACCAACTTACGGACCTCCAAATCAATATCGGACATACGTCTAAGTACAAAATTATCATACGAAACTATTGGAACCATCAAAACTCTATTCCGAAGTCGTCCACACATAAGTCAAACTCCGGCCAACTCTTTCAACTAAAGCTTCTAACTTTGGGATTCAATGTCCCAATTCATTCTGAAACTCAACCGAAACAAACCAACCACCCCGGCAAGTCACATAGCCACAATTGAATATAAAAGAGGTAATAAATTGAAAAATTGGGCTAAAATAATTAAAACAGTTGGCCGGGTCGTTATAGAAACCGTGGAATTCGTCTTGAGTTCTTATTTTTCCCTTATTTTCTAGATTTTTATCTATTCTTGGGAATTATTTGAGATTGCTATCATGAATATGCATGGCTAAACTCATTTATTCTGGGGTTATGATTTTACATGAATGTTAATATTCGAAGATTGATTGACGATTTAATTTATCATATTAGGTTGTTGATTCATATCTTGAGCCTAATTATTTTACTGCCTAGATAACAGTGAAATACTATATATGAATCTTGAGTTGAACTTGAAAGATGTAATTTTTTATTGCAAAAGGATTGAATAGAGTGTGATCTTTGCTCTAGTCATTGGGGAATTGATTTGCGAATACAGATAAAAATATACTTATTTGTCGTGCTTAACCAATTGTGCAAGAAATTACTAATGTATTTTTTTTTATCTCTAATCTCATAGAATATAGGGGTTAGAATAAATTGAATAGGCGAGTAGAAGTTGTCAAATTTCTACGAGTATTATTGTCCTTGTATGTTATTAACCCAGATAAATTAATAAGTCTAGTTGATTGAAGAATTTAACATGATTGTTTCCTAACTGTGCTAGTTAATTAGTTTTTCTTTTAATTAAAATTATCATTGGTAGAATTAATTAAACAAAAATCACCTTGAACTTGTTCTTAACCCGATAAATTAAAAATTACTTGATTTAGTTTATAATTGATCACAAGTCCTCGTGGGAATGATACTCTACTCACTCTTTATTACTTGATTGACTGCGTATACTTGCGTGTGCGATTTAGGGCAACAGTAAGTGTCAGTATCGACCCCTCGTCACTACTTGTTTGAGACTAGACTTAATACTTGCTGGGTATCGTGGTTTTATACTCATAATAGATTTTTGCATATTTTTATGTAGGTTCTGAGACTTGTATTAGTGGTACCCTTTGAGCTGAGTAGGAGTATTTAGGAGACTTAGCGATGAGCTTCTTTACTTGATTCGATCTGCAGCACATGGAGTCCCCTTCCCTACTCATTTATATATGTCTATGTATTTTTATTTCCAAACAAATGTTGTTATTTAGTTGAGAATATATACTCTTATTATATGCTCATGACGATGTTGTGACACCAGATTTTGGAAGAGTTTGTGGGACTGTTGCGGTCGTATTTAGACCCTGTCTGAGATTCACATATTTTTGATATAAATTTAAGACTTATTTCGTCTTGTTATTTATATCATGAATTAGTTAATGACCTAACAATTGGATTCTATTATTGTTGTTGAGTATTGTCTTGCCTAGCAAGCAGGTTAGACGCTATCACGACGTTTGAAGGGATTTTGGGCCGTGACAAAAGCACTAGGTTCGAGAGTAAAAATTGGTGGTGGATCTTGAGTAGTCATTGGATGGGGGTGGATGAGGCTCTTTAGATTCCCTGGGATCGACCTCATTGGGTAATACCTCTTCTAGAGTATCCGAGATGAGAGGTGCTCTAGTTGGTAGACGACCTCGGCCCCTTATTTGGACACCCGCAGCGTGGGGTACCTAATTTAGATGCCACTTTCGGAGCAACAATAGTCTTTTTGATATCCTTGGTCTTTCTCTTTAGCTTCACTTTTTTATAATGCAAGAATTAGAAATCATTCCTAGAGTAAAGCTCTATCGCACGATCTAAAGTACTGAAGTAGGGTAGCATTCTTAAATGTTCGTGTAGTCTCCCAATTATAAATGTAATCGACAAAGCATCGATAGGGAATCTATTAGACATAGCACCAAAATATCCTAGGACACTTTTAAACTTTAGACTTCAATACAAAGTTGTTACGTCTTGAACTTGGGGGATAGACACGACACTCAATGCCTTATATTTATTCGGCTAAGCCGGTCACTCTCTAGCCTTGTTGAAATGAAATCGGCATCCAGACCTTCTTCTTTGGTCGAGTGAACCAACTTACCATGACAGAAGGAACAGTACAATGCATGACTAAAAGGAAGTTTAATGATTTCTGAAATTTTTAATAACTTGAAAAATTGTCATTTGATAAAACAATAGTTATTCTTACATGTCACATGAGACCTCAACCGAAATGATAAAAACATAACGTAACTTACTTTGTCTATGGAGCCTCTATGACATTACGAATTAAAATAATATTGTTGGCAGGGGTCGATAATAACCAAAAAAAATGTAATTGTCCCAATAGAATAGAAAATTGCCCCATGCATGAGATGGGGCTAACTAGAAAATGGGAGGAATAAGGGAGCAACTAACGAGTCCCCAGTTCGTCTGGAGCATCAAAATCTGAGTCCATGAACAAATGTTTCTCCCTCGACAAGAATGGACGTAAGTACATAGAGAAGAGCACTCGTGTGAATGGCAGGCTCCCCGTATATAGCATTGGGGACAATAATACATAGGGTACATGGGAAAGACAATATGCACCATTTCTTTCTCATAAGCATACAGAAACTAAAACTTCAAATAACTTGATCTTGAGGTGGGACTTCGTTATTTACCGACATAACCATCGCCACCATGTGTATCTCATAGTGCTTCGTACTTTGGCCCGTAACGGACTAAGCGTCTCACCACAATATCGTATGGAATGATATTACTTTCTAGAAATTTTTCATCCCCTACCAAGGGAGACTATCTTATCTTACCGAACCAGCGGTCCAACCATAGCACTACACCAACACGTGTAGCTACGGGTATTCGGTACTCTTGACCTATACTTTCTCGGTTACTTAAAAAAAATCCTAAAAACATTTTTTTCATTTTGTTATTTTCGGCACCCTTGGCCAAAAATTATTTCTTTTATGGTTTGGCTCAACGGCCATAAGACATATTCATGGAAAGCTTTAACATTCATTTTGATTACACTTGGAAGCTTAAAAACATATTTATCAATGTTCATTAAAGCTAAAACCTACAAACAAGGAAACAAGGCACTTGGAAAATTACTTAATCATGAGGGCACATTTTAAAACATGAACCGAATAAAAGAAAGATTCCATGAGAGGATTTTATCTCAATATACCTTGGGTGCTCAAGGTAGCTTAGTGCCTTGAGTTCAAATCAATGTTGTGAGATCTTACTCACTTTGGTTCAAGAACCCTAGCTTAGATCTTGGTTGAAATTCTTGAATCTAGGGATGAAATTCTATATTCTGCTCATAAATGGTATTAGGATAACATTAAATGGTGATAGGGTACCATAAATACAATATAAATACTAAACTTGGTGAGTATTTATGAGAGAGATGTTCCTTCTTCTCTCTAGAATAAAGTCCTCTGTAGTAAAAATATTTTTGTTTCTCTCTCTTTATGTCGTATAACTGTCTTTATATAGTGACATGGGGTTTCACGTAAGGTTTCATCTTGATACATGTAGGATACTCCAGTCAATCGGACAGTCGAAAGAAGGTCCGGATACTCGTGGAATGTGTCTAGATTCTCCCCTTATGGTGTAGATGAGGCATCCTCCGGACCTTCTCTCTTATCCAGACTCGTCTTTGGGGCTTTACCGGTCTATATAGAATTTAGGACGTCCCTGGGTCGTACATCTCCCTAGAACTTTCAAGTACTAGAAGAAAAAAACTTGAAGTCATGTTAAATAATAAAATAAAAATAAAAGAAGCAAAAGCAAATACATAAAAGAATAACCATAAAAAATTTATACTTATACGAAAAACACCAAGAATCAACCAATTGACACTTATTGCCGGTCTACGATAATGGCGCAAAAATTTGACAAGTGAAAATATAAAATTAAAGTTCATTTTCGTAAAGTTCTAAAACAAGAATTTAAAGTGATCTAAAGTGCAAAACTAAAATCGAAGAGTTTACCAAGGAAGAAGACAGGGAACTTGAGTTGAGATGATTAATTTATACTTTGTTCCTTGAGTTAATATTTTTTCTTGAATAGAAATATTGATTATTTCTCTACAATGTTATTCTCAAAATAAATTAAACTAAGTCTTCTCTCGAATAACTTTAGTCTGACGATTCTAGTAATGCATTAAGAGTTCAACAGGTGTATGGTCATTAAGTGACGGATGTTAGGATATTGGAACTTCTCGTGAATATCCCAATGCATAAAGATGCTTCCCCAACCAATTCTTCTCTCGAATAAATGGGTTATAGAATATTAATTCTACAATATATTCTTCTCTCAGATAAATAAAGTACGAGAATCATTTCAAGCTCATAATCGACTTTAGTACTTTTTTTAAATATAATCGAAGGATAGACCGCCAATCATACACAACAAATTTTAATTCAAGAAACTAAAGCCTAAACTAAATCATCATCAAGTTCCTCTATAAAATTACTCCACGAAGGAGTACATGTTAAAAATCATAGAAAAAGGAAGAAGAGAAAATAATACAATCAATTTCTCAATCCAAACTTTCGTATTGAATTAATTCATTTATATAAACTCTCAAAATCCTTGTGTTGCCACACTCTAGCCGTCTTCTTAATTTTAAAAATAATCCTTTTAAAATTATTTTTTTCATGTATTTATATCATACAAAAAATAACCTTGCACTAAAATACCCTTCATAAACCGAAAGAGGACTGCACATGCCCGAACATAGCCTAGCACGGCATGTTGTACGGCGCATGGTATGCCATGTTAAGAGGGATCTTTCAGAGAGTTATATTTATTGCCAATCTAGCCAAAAATTGTCGTGGCACCCCGTGCCACATGGTGCATCGTACGTCGTCATAGGCAGTTTTCTGGGCTTATTACTTTTTCATCAATTTCTCTCCTTCACACTTGGTTCTCAACCCCCAAACTCAATTCCGGTTGATTGTTTTGGACTTTTACTCAAACTTTGAAGCTCCATTTTATCGGTTTTAACTATAAATTGGTTTTTATAATTGGAATCAGGTCCTAGACAATAAAAACAACCCAATTAGTCGCTATCCATGTAAAATTTCCATTAATTTACTAACAATTTGCAATGACCTGACCGGTCGTTTTGAGATTTAGCATTATATTCAGTGATTTGAGACTTTGAGTAGCTTCATATTATGTAATATGACTTGGGTGTATGGTTGGTTTAAGTTTTAAACCAATTTGGGATTGATTTGGAAGAATGATTCTCGTTTTAGAAGCTTTGGAAGAGTTGACCAAGGTTTGACTTTTGGATAAACGGACTCGGAATCGGGTTTTAATTATTCCAAAAAGTTTGTATGGTGATTTTGGACATGTTCATAAAGTTTGATTAAATTCCGATGAGTTTTGGATACGTTTGGTTGTATTATGATTGTTTTCGGCTTCGACGTCAAATTTGAGCATAAAGGTTACCATATTGAGCAAATGACCCTTGATTTGTATTTCGACTAAACCATTATATCCGTATCGTAATTTTGGAACCATAGCAACTGAAATCATCAAGTTTCGGTCAAATGGAGTGATTTAAAAGTCTAACTTGACTGGAATTTCACGAGGAATCCATTGGAGGCATCACAAGCGAGTTTCAGGATCGTTTGGCACAAGAAACAAGGCAGAACAGCTGGGCATTTTTGGCTATTAATATTGTTGAAGTTTTTCTCATCTTGAAAGTTAGGGATTGGGAGAATTCAATGATGTTCTTAAAATTTCTTCCATGGGATAAGTGTTTTCTACTCGGTTTTGATTATATTATGTGATTCCATCTTCATTTTTAGAATTTGATTAATGATTTCAAAAGAGAAATTGGGGGTTTTTATCTAAACTTTCCTAAAGCGAATTTTTGAGTTTTGAATATCTGTAAAATTTGAGTGAAATTAGTATGGTTGGACTCGTAATTGAATGGGTTGTCAGATTTTGTGAGTTTTATCGGGTTCCGATGTGCGGGCCCGGGTTTGACTTTTTGGTTCACTTTAGGTAAATGTATAAAGATTCGACCTTTATCGATTGGGTTTGCTTCCTATAGCATTATTTGATGATTTTGAGTTGGTCTTGGCAAGTTTCGAGCCCTTTGGAGGATGATTTGAGCGGGATGGAGCTTCTAGTGTATCGGTTGGGCTTGTTTGAGGTAAGTATCTTGCCTAACTTTGTGTGGGAAAAACTACCTCTTAGGATTTGAGTTGATTGTACGATTTGTATTATGTGAAAGCCGTGTACGCAAAGTGACGAGTGAGTACACAGGCTATATGTGGTATTTGACCGGTAAGATTATCTAGACTATTTCCATGCCTTTAATTGAATTGTCATAACATTTTATATCTCTCATTGTTAATCTACTCTTACATGCTTTATTTGACGTTGTTAGTACTTGTTCTACCTCTTACTTGTTATTTTGCTCTTATATGCTTTAGTTGAAGTTGTTGCCTTCCTTATTGTCTTGTTAACTCTTAATTATTGAATCACTTTTAATTGAAGTTGTTATTTCATGGAATATCATCTTATTGAGTTATTGGAGTTGAAGTTGTAATGGCCGTTACTACATTGAGGCGAAGTTGTTAATTGTTGAGATACCTTTCCTTGTTGAGCATTCCTATTCATTTTGTTATTGTTGAAATTCTTGTATACATTGTGGTTGAGCCATGACTTATTTGTTATGGAAATATTGGTGTTGTTGACTTTGTGACAAGTTCTGGCATATGGGCACTTGTGGTACGCGTTGTGATTGTGTTGTGATATTGATACGCATGCGGTGGTATAAGGCTAGGGCTTGATATGCATGCGGCGAGATAAGGTGCGCTTGATACACGTGTTGCTAGTAGGGGAACTGCTTGAAGCCACGCGGTGAGATAAGGTGGGCTAAAATGCGTATAGCTATTTCGGGAAAAATAATTTTCAAAACTAAATGTAAGGCTCACGCGGTGATATAAGGAAAGATTGTGATTTAAATTGGGAAATGTCAATATGAGGCGGTACCTCGGTTGCGATTTTCATTGTACATTCCATATTGGAACAACTTGTTGATTTGAACGGTCATTGTTCTTCCTTCAATCATTCATCCACATTTTGATTGTGTTTGATTATTCGTTGTTATCTTGTTGTTGGAACGATTGTGGTTTCTTGTGTGAGTCATACATTCTACGTGATTTGTTGTGTTGCTTTAACATGCCAATATACGCCTCTGTTATAACTTGGTCAATTGGTTGTCAATGTGAATTTAATTACGTGGAGTCACTATATTATATTTTGTGGAGTTGTTAGTAACATAATAGTTTAATAAAAGAATTATTAACATAATTTATTCTATGTGCCTCTTAAGATAGAACTCGTTATCTCACTCGGTGCTTTATTATTCTAAATGGTTGTCGCACTTTTACTATAATTGGGTTCTCAAATTATACTTATCACTATGTTAGATGTTTGCCTTACTTATAATATTTATCATATTTTTCTTTAACAAATTCTATATTTAATTCGTTAATTTAACCTATGTTTTGCTTTGTTTAAAAATGATACTTTTACTCAATTTTATTGATTTCTCCACTAAACTCATCTTATACTCTGTTTCGTACAAATTGTATATTATTATACTTTACTTAATTTCTAAAATAAACTCATTATTTCATTTGACACCTTACCTTATTCAAGATTGTTATTATATTTTATGGTGTCTAAATATATCTTTCGTTCATCTAAATTAATATTTATCATGGTTGCAAAGTACATAGTAGCATGGGGGCTTTGACGTGCGAAGGTGATTGTTATTATGGGCAGGAGGTGCCATATGTATAAGATTTGGAAATTGTGGTTTATGAGGTATGGTGCCTCGAGGTAATTCTTGTTGTAAGTCCATGCGTTGGAGCGCGATTTGATTATTTGAGTTGTCATCCATTTTTTTTTCTTATTTGAGTTCATTTACATCACATCGGTGTTTTGATTATGTTGTTTCTTTATTACTCGTTTACTACTTGTTGCCATTTATATTTCTATTACTTCATTGTTAGTTGTAAATCAATAATTTTTCCGTCGTTGGTCTTACATTGATGTTCTTTCTATTGTTAGCTTATGTATATCTTGAACAGATTTCTATGTCTAGTAGGTGTCTTGACCTGGTCTCGTCACTATTCTACCGAGGTTAGACTTGATACTTACTGGGTACCGTTGTGGTGTACTCATGCTATGCTTCTGCATATTTTTATGCAGATCCGGATATTCTAATTATGTTGTTGAGAGTTGTGTCTGTGCGGCAGGAGACTTCAAGGTATACCTGCTTGACGTTCGTAGGCCTCGGAGTCACCATCTTACTTCATTATGCTACTGTTAAATTGTAATTCAAAATAGTATTGTATTTAGAAATTCTAGTGTGTTTTAGTAGTGCTTATGACTATGTACTACCAGTTTTGGAAAATGTATAACTATTGGCCGTTTAAGGCTATGTATGTCATTTAATGGTTTATGATAAATGATTAAATAGTTCAATTCGGTTATTAAATCAGCATGTATTAGGATTACCTAGTCTTCGAGACTAGGTACCATCACGGCATCCTAAGGTGGGAAATTAGGGTCGTGACAAGTTGGTATGAGAGCTCTAGGTTCATAGGTTCTATGAGTCATAAACAAATTTAGTAGAGTCTTGCGGATCAGTACGTAGACGTGTGTACATATCTTTGAGAGGCTACGAAACTATTTGGAACCACTCCTTTCATTCTTTATCGTGTGGCATTGATTCAGCTTAAAGCATATATCTTATATCCCTTTATATCCACTCGTATATGATGTTATGTGTTCGGTATCAGCTATGCTCCGAGGGTTTGTAATGCTGCGGATGGGCTACCAGGAGGCCGTAGATACTCGATCAGATTCTCGAGGTATTGTCCAAACTAAGGACGTGGACGTGTTGGTAGATCTTCAGTTGTTCAAGTGTGGGATGCAACTGGTTCGTGTATCTGATTGGTGTTATACAAGCTTATGAAGGTTGGTAATGTGGATCATCGGATGTACTTCCCTATGACTCTGCGCCAAGTGGGGGAATCTACTATCGGCGATCAAATTGTATGGGCAAGTGTCATATCAGTCTTGGGGGTGTGGTACCGGAGAAGTGGCCTTTGAGCCATAAAAATGAGACTGGACCTGGTGAACTATGTCCGCATGTGTGGAGGTTCATGCGCAGGTGTGCAACCGTAGAAGTGGAGTTTTGCCTGATGTCTTGGGACCACAGGTGCGGGCTCTTTCCATAGAAGCGAACGCGCAGAAGAGCCTTTGGTCCGCAGAAGCAGAAGCGTAGAAGCGCTGTGTGGATCGCAAAAGCATAAATTGTTGGGCTTTAGTGTAGCCGCATTTACGAGGCATTTTCCGCAGATGCGGAGTCGCAAAAGCGACCAAATGTCCACAGAAGCGGAATAACTGCACAGAAAAGGTTAAGGTCGAGGGTGTTATTTCATTTTCCACACTTTGAGTTAGAGAGCTTGGGTTTGGGCGATTTTGGAGGGGATTTTCAAGGATAGGATTGGGGTAAGTATTTTTTACTCGGATTTGCTTATTATTCATGACTCCATCATTGTTTTATCATTTAATTAGTGTTTTGAGTAGGAGAAATTGGGGAATTTTATGAAAACTTCCTAAATTATAAATTGAGGGTTTGAAGGCCCATTTGAGGTCAGAATTGGATAATTTTAGTATGGTTGAATTCGTATCGGAATGGGTGTTCGAAATTTTGTAAGTTCGGTCGGGTTCCGAGATGCAGGCCCAGGGTTGAATTTTTGAGTTGACATTTAGATTTTCTTTAATGATTGCAACTTTATTACCCGAAATCATTTTCTATGATTTGTATTTATGGTATTAAGTTATTTTGGCTATATTCGAGCTGTCCAGAGTCTGATTTTCGTGAAAAGGGCTTACTATTGGGTTGATTTAGTTTGTTTAAGGTAAGTATATTGCCTAACTTTGTGTGGGAGAACTATCCCTTAGGATTTGGGTTGATTTATGTTATTTGGATTATGTGGAAGACGTGTACACGAGGTGACGAGTGTGTACACAGGCTTATGTGTGGTATTTTGACCGGACTAGACTCTTAGATTCTTTCATGCATTAAATTAGAAATTGTAATATCATGTTATATTTTCCATTGTTTAATAGCTCTTACATGCTTTACTTGATGTTGTTATCGCATGCTCTATTCCTTATTGTCAGACATGCTCGTATATGTTTTTATTGCCTTTGTTATCTCTCTTATTGTCATGTTACTTCTTTTATTGTCAAGTTATTCTTATTTAGAGTTGTTATTCCATGATACCCTTCCGTGTTGAGTTATTCCATATATTTAGATATTGATACTATTTCATACCATCTCTTTTATTGTTAAGCTTACATTGTACTTTTGAAGTGGAAATTATCTTTTCGTGAAAATATCTTCATTTTGAGTTATTGAAGTTGAAGTTATGAAAGCCAATATCACATTGAGGTTGAAGTTGTTGATTATTGAGATATATTTGCTTGTTGAGTCATTTTCATTCATATTGTTATTATTGAGATTCTTGTTCATATTGTGGTTGAGCCGATGGCTATATGTTGTGAAAACTTTGGTATTGTTGATTTTTTGCAAGTTGTTGCATATGGACACTTGTGGTGCAAGTTATTATTGTATTGTGATATTGATGCGCATGCGGCGGTATAAGGATGTGGCTTAATATGCATACGATGGCATAAGGTGGGATTTATGTGCGTGTTGCTAGTAAGGAAATTAATTAAAGCCATGTGGCGACATAAGGTGGGCTAAAGTTTGTGTAGCTATTTCGGAAAAAATATTTTCAAAACTATCTAAATGTAAGGCTCACGCGGCAGTGTTAGGAAAGATTGTAGTTGTGCTTGTGAAATGAAGTCACGAGGAGGTACCTCAGCTATGATTCTTGTTGTTATCCCTTATTTACCTCACTTGTATTTGTATGCATTGTTTTCTTGATGTTCTTATCATGTGTTCCTTCCTTGTTGCCTTTAATGCTTTAAATTCAATTGTTAGCTTACCTTATTGTATTGCTTTATTGACACTATTTCTTCATTTTCATTATCATACTATACTATACTTGTTCAGTTTTTCTTATCCTAATAGGTTTCTTGACCTTACCTCGTCACTACTCTATCGAGGTTAGGCTTGATAATTACTGGGTTCCATTGTGGTGTACTCATACTACGCTTATGCACATTATTTTGTAGATCGAGGTACCTCATCTCAGGCTAGGCATCAGTGATTTGCTGATACATCCCGGAGACTTCAAGGTATATCTTCTTGGCGCTCGCAGGCCTCGAAGTCACATTCAGTCATTACTTTTATTGCTGTTTATCTTCTATTCAGACAGTGTTGTATTAGAGGTTTTTAGACTATCTTTGTAGAGCTTATGACTTAGTTCCACCTGCTTTGGGAATCATGTTACATAAGTTCTGTTTTAGAGTTATTATGAGTTCTATCGAATTATCTTATTATCTGGTTGCTAAATTATGTTAAGTTATTCATGAATGTTAGGCTTACCTAGTCTTAGTGACTAGGTGTCATCACGACTAACTTAGGTGGGATTTTGGGGTCGTAACAGTTTTCGAACTCTGTGATGGCTTTTTTTTCCTACTTCCAAGTGTGTTAGATGACCTAAAGGAGGAGTTTTTAACTTATATATTGCATACAAAAGTCGTGGACCAAAGTTTTTCTTTTTCTTTTCCGAGTCAGCTTTAAGGATTGATGCCAAGATGGATGCTTCGCATCCACTTTAGCTTGAACTTCTCAGTGGATGCTTCGCGTCCACCCTTTGTTCCTTCAACTTTGTTGCGCCCAGGTGCGGATGCTAAGGTGGATGCTTTTTTGAGACTTCACAGCCAAGGGTGCTTCAAATGGCATTTTCTAGATTGGATCCGACATATCCAACCTCTTCTCCTATAGCTGGAGCATCGTTTCTTCTTATTTTGCACTCCAAACGTCCTAAATCATCCACAACTTAATTAGTCAAAAAAACTAATAATTAACATATGTTGGGTATTTTCAACACCAAATAGCACCAAAAAGCGATTAAAATATGGGTAAAGTAACGTTAAAACATGCAGAAATTTGCCCAACATCACCGCCCCACACCTAGACCTTTGTTCGTTCTCGAGCAAAGTAAAATCAACCAATAATAGACCGAACAAAATTAAGCTCATAACTATCAAGCCACAACTTTTCAATTATGCTGAAGCACACCCATGACTTTGGTTGATATCACCAATTAGCCCTTTGCATATACATTCTTTAACTTACGTCCCCATGTTCATACATGCCAATCACAATACTGAACAATTCAAAATAATCAACTAGTAAATTCGGGACATCTCAACCTCAGAAACTGACTTCCGAGCATAACTACTTCCAGGCAACTTACTTACTCTGACTGAAGAGCCCAATAAAGTTACCTATCCATCATGAAACACGTGCCCTCACCACAAAATAAAGAGAGACAGTCCACACACTCAAATATAATTCTAATGTTATTTAAGGACTTCAAATAATGGAAAATATCACTCACTCTCTCAAAGAAGTTCACATGCACACAAAAGGTACCATAAGCTTGCCCGTTATGTAAATCTCTACTAATGTAGGCCTGTTCAGTCTAAAATCAATTAGGACTTAGTAATGTAGGCTAAAGAATGGGTAGGATGAATATGGATACTAGTGACTAAGCTTCCTCAAGCACTTACAACATAATAAATAACAACACACTTCCTCTTCTTCAAATACCTCCCTTTTATAAAATTTTCCCAATACCAAATCTCTCCCTTTATTTTTTTTCCTTCTTTCACTTTTATGCAACAAGGATGACCTTCTTTTGTTTCTTTTTCAACACATTTTTTTCTCATGCAATTTTTTTTCTATCTTTTCTTCTTTTTATTTCAACAACTTGCATTCCTCATTGCAAATAAAATTTTGTTTTCCTTAGCCTTCCACCATTACATGGTTTAATTTATAGCTCAACCAATTTTTCACTTCAGCTTTAACTATTAGCTCATTATGCTTTTATAAGTTCTCAAAGAAGTGGGGTTCAAAATATAGATAATTCAACACAATAAAGGTCAAAGCTTGTAACATGGCTACCAAATAAAAGGGAATTAGGCTCAACGGGGCTGACTAGGGTCAAATAACACAGGGTAGGCTAGCTAATCTCAAACGGGTTAAGGAGGTTCAAAAATTACTTTTTAAACTGAGCAAAATCTAGGATTTCACTTCAAATCACATACAGGATAGGTTTTAGACACAAATGCACTACATGGAACTACACAACAAATTTCACCACACACTGGCACATGATTCAATTAAGATGGCTACATTCCAACTCTCATTCAAAGCAAGTATAGAGCTAGGATACAATTTTAATGTACAAGGCACAAAAATTAGCACAAGAGTCTTGAAAATGAGCCTAAGCGTCACAAAATAAGCTATTTTATTTTTCAAGGCAAAAATAGTTCTTAAAAGTTCATGGAAAAATTTATAATCCACATGCACAGGTCTAACTATGTTGGTATCAAATAAGTCATTGAGTATACCGAATTCAATCTGAGTCTCTATATCTTATACTACTCTAACAATAAATAAAAAAAAGTACCCGATTTAAAAATTCATCACTTGAAAAAGAACCGATGTCCAAAGAAAAACCAAGGGGGGTTATTGCCTAATAGATTAAACCTAAGCCAACTACTTAAAGCAAAAAGAAAATATTTTTGTGTTTTTGTTTTCCTTTTTCTAATTTTTTCCAAGATTTCCTAATACTTAATACCAAGAATACAATGAAAATCTTTTTGTATTTTTCTAAGGACCTTAATCCGTCGAGAAAATTGTCCACGTAATCTGTCATTGGGAAACGTCTACTATTATCTCTCTCTCTCTCTCTCTCTCTCTCTCTCTCTCTCTCTCTCTCTCTCTCTCTCTCTCATTTTGTATGACTACTCACTACAAATAGAAACGGTCAAGGACTATGAGTTACTACTCATAAACTAAATTACTAACTATTACAGGCCATTAGTTCAGTGAATATTACAGCCCCAAAAATATCAAAAGCAAGATATATAGTAATAGTTAACTATATTCATCCACAAAAAATGAATAATCCCCAACCCATACTTAGAATCGTGAGTTATCCCTAATGCATACAAATAAAGTAGAGTAGGGTGATAAGAAACTCCCTCAAGTCGATGTGGAAGGCTCCTTCGTGGTATGTGGAGGAGAATCAGAAGCAGTGGTTTGGGAAGCTGGGCCTGCACTAGTAGAAAAAGTCGGGATGGAAGTAGTAGCAACAATTGAGTGAGTGCTTGAACCATCCACGACATCTATCTTGGCCTCCTCTGGCATAGCAACAACACCTCACGACTAGGGGGCTCGGTCACGGCCCTATCAACTCCATGTGGAGCTATAGCTGTAGAATGTGGTACGGTGGTCTCAGTGGGTATGGTGGATATAGACCCCGGGACCATAGGAATAGAAGAAGTAGATGGTCCAGTAGTGGATGGTGCAAGCAACTATGAAGTATGTATGCCTATATGCTTAACTAAAGTATAGAGGAGTAGTGATACCTCCTCCATCGTAGTAGCTTGCTTAGCCTGGACTCGGCTTAGATATGCACGAGCCTGAATCAACTTACCTCTTGTAGCACTCAACTCTGCACAAGTCGCTATCAACTCGGCCATGTTCTCTTGCATTTCAGTTGTCATTTGCTCAAATAACTGTTGAGTGGTGAATTTAGAAGTTCTCCTCTTGTTGTTTCCTGGACAACAATAGCATCATATGGTCCTGTACAACAGTAACATCAAATAAGCCGATAAGGTATTTGCATAAAACAACCTCCACAGGTGCGCTGCATTTGGTCGTGCATAATGGCTCCTACGTTGGGCTGGATCCCCTCCAATAAAGCATACAACATTAGTGCTCAGTATTGAGGGACATAGGTTTTGTGTTGGCATGGCATCAGGCGATTGCATATAAAATTCAACACCATACGTGCTAGTGCGCTCATGAACTCCTTGTCCAAAGAATGGTAATCAACACTTCCATGCTTCTATTTTGCATCTTTCTTGGTAAGACATACGACCGACTGAACATGTGAGTAATCAGGCTCTTTGCATATAGATTCATACTTGTATGTCGGCGAGTGTGAACCCCTAAGAACTTGTTTAGAGTCTCAGTTGAGACATTCATATCCACCCCTCGTACTCTCACAATACTGCCCCGCGAATGACGCCATTTGGCATAGAGCTATCTGACAATAGTGAGGTTGGCCTTGTCGTGGCCCTTCAAGATAGGTCCCCATTGTTGCACATCTCGGAGTGATTTCAGAAGGTCTGGTAATTTTTCTTCAGTGTTCCAATGTTGATTGGTTTTTATGGAATGTATTTCTTGGAATTCAGGATTTTCTCATAAGCCCGGAATGCTATTTCACTCACAAAATTCTCCCCCCAAGCAGCTCAGTCAACTTGTTCACCCTCATCTTTATCGCTCATATTGATATTTATTAGCTCATAGTCCGAATTAGACTCAGACTCAGATTCTGAAGTAGCCTTCTACTTCCCTTTATCTTTTGGATTAACTTGCTTTGCTGATTTGGATTTGGTCTGCTTCGGCACAGGTTCTCGAAACTCTATCGATGTCATTTGTGGTGTTTTGAGCCTCTAGTTAAGTTTGGATAATGTATTTGGACTTATTGGTATGATTGGATGGAGTCCCGAGAAGCTCAGGTGTAATTCGGGGTGGTTTCGGACCATATCTAGGCCCTTTTCAATTGTTGGTTTTTGGCTGCAAGAGTATACATCATGATCGCAAAGCTCTAGGCCGTGTTTGCGAAGAGTAAAAGCAATTTTGGTCTTTTGAATCGCGGTCATGGAGGGCTAGTTCATGATCGCGCAGAAGAAATTTCTTCTGTCATTGGGCTGATTTCGGGAGCTTATATCATGCAATATATAAGGAATTTGAAAATGATCTAAAAATAAAAGTTGTAGCCCTTTGTGTCTAATTTTCAAAAAATCAAATTGTTTATCATTTGGATTATTGTACAATAATTTAAGGCCATTATACTAGAGGTTGTCTAGAAAGAGCTTAGCAAGTTGTTCAAGTTTGTTCATCGCAATCGCGGAGCTTTTTGGCTGCGATGGTGAAGGCTAAAATCATGCTGGGCATTTTGTGAACTGCAATCACAAGGTTAGTGAACTCGATCGCAAAGCAAGAGGCCTAGCAGGGATATTTAATGCCTAATTTCAGAATTTTGAGCTTATTTTCACAAAATTTGAAGCTTGGAGAGTGGACCAAGGCAATTTTGGAGATAGATTTCACCTAAATCATGAGGATAAGTGTTTCCAACTTGAGTTTAATTATATATCATGAATCCCCATGGATTTCTACGCCTACACCATGCAATTTCAAAGTAAAATTTGAAGTTTTTTACTACACTTTAAAAGATTGTTTTTTTTTATGATTTGACCACCGATTTGGACCCAGATTTAAAAACTAATTATATATTTGGACTTGGCAGGTTATGGGTCACTGAGATTTTGTATTGGGTTCGGATTGCAGGCATGCGAGTCCGAGTTGACTTTTTTGACTTTTGGGAATTTCTTCACAGATCGAAGATTTTGGATTGGGATCGCTTCCTATGGTATTGTTGACTTCCTTGGATGATGTTTGGCTTGGATTTGCACGATTGGAGGGGTAGAGCAAGGTTTTTATGCGATTTAAGGTTGAAGACTGGCCTAGAAGAGGTAAGTATCTTGTTTAAGGTTGGATTGAGGGTATTTTCCCGTTGGCTATGATATTTGTTATATGTTGGGGGTTGCGTATATGTGAGGTGATGAGTGTATATGCGTGAACCATGGTTATTCATGATCCGGGTAGACCTTAGGCCATTAAATGCCTTGTATTGCTATCATGCCTCTTTGATATTGTGTTTTCTCCACTTGTATGACTAGGTGAGCTATTATTCATGCTAGAAATCATGTCTAGGCTATTTGCTTATCCGTTTGAGCCATGATATGGGCTATATTTGCTATGTTAAGCCATTTGTCGTAGCCGTAGTCATACTTTTCAGTCATGATATTATATCCGTATTTTGTATCTCTATTTCTATGCATTCTTTATATGTTATCTTACATGTTTCTAGTGTCCTTGTGTGTGTGACACGAGTTTGAGCTGAGTTATGACACGTGGGTATATTCTTTGCGGTATTTTTGTTATGGTACTTGGAGATGTGAACATATTGATACTTAAGCGGATTGATGGCTAGTCTTGGGCCATAGAGCCGTGTTGATATTGATTGTGAGGGGATGTTTTCGTCCAAGCCCCATATCAGGCTAAGTGGCATTGGTTTTTCAGTATTGATATTGATGTGAGGAGATGTTTGCGTCCAGGCCCCATATTGGTCTGAGTGGCATTGATTGTTGAGAGTTGACATTGATTATGAGGGGATTCTGCCTTAGGCCCCATATTGGGCTTTGTGATATTGATCGCAAACTTTAATCTGATCACTGCTTAGGCTAGGATCTATCCCTATGGAGTTAGGTATAATCCTGTGAGTGCAAGCACTTGATATGTGCTTAGCGAGGGGCATTATGCCAGGCACTCATATAGTGATGTGTGTGTGTGTGTGTGTGCTTGTAATAATTTAGGGGCATTTTGCCAGGTACTCGTACAGTGATGAGTGTGTGTGTGTGTGTGCTAGTGATGATTCAGGGGCACTTTTCCAGGCACCATGAGTATGATTGAGGGAAGCTGTGTCAGGCGCTTTGATTGTGCTGAGATTGTGTATAATTAATGACTAAACTGTGATATTGTTGATTTGACATGTATATTTGACATGCATATATTGAATAGTACTTTCCTCATGCTAAAAGGTACTTGATACTTCTATTTGTTGTTTAGAGCTTGAAATTACAGTTTACCTTGACACTTTTTTTGCTTTCTCGGTCCTGGAGTTTTAATTTTATAGAAGGTGTAAAAAATATACACTTACATTTGCCTCTCTCTCTCTCTCTCCCTGTATGCCAGTAACGTCTGCTCTCTTCATCTGATTTTAACACCACCGGCTACCACCATCGATGACCAGGTAATACCCTCATTCTTTTTCCTCTCCTCTCCTCCCCTCTATCTCTCCCCCCTATTTTTCCCCCTCTCTCTTCTCTCTCTTTTTGTTTCTTTCTTTCTAAACCCTAAACCAGTGGTGGTACCAGCAACCCACCAGTGGCTGCTACCACCGGTGACCCACAGCCAGCAATCGCCCTTTCTTCTTCACTCTCTCCCCCTCCCTATTCGCTCTTCCCATTCATGTAGCCTCTACCACCAGAGGGTTCTCCTATCCCCTCTCCAAGACTGTTCGCTTCTCTCTCCTCCGGCAAGTGCACAAGTAAAGCCGAGAATTTTAGGCGGCAACCCAGGTAGTCAGACACTATCCTTTTTCCTTCTTGCATTATTTTCCTTCCCTTTCCTTATTTCCTTCTCATCCTTCGCGGCCATTCCCTTTTTATTTTTTAGGTACTCGCTTACGGAGCAGGCGAAGAGGCGGGCAAGACACACATACCGGCGAGAGGATAGATTTGGCACATGGCAGTGATAGTATATAGGGGCACATAAACAATCCAGAATCGACAGAGGCTACTGCAGCAACACATTGACATCCACGACAAGCATCCAGGTTGTATCCTTTGGATTTGGTACCTCATGTTAGCCTATCGACTTTCTATCTCTTTTCTTAGTTACGTACCTTTGATTAGTGCCTTCTATTTTTAGTTTATATCCAACTACTATAGCCCTTTTATAGATTTGTTGTTGCTTCGCTTACTAGTAGTTGCTCTCTACCCTTAGTTTCGACTCGTTTATTTAGCTGCTACTTTTGTGCCTTTTAGCTTCAGACTATTTTCTGTACTTTAGTTCATCGCTGGTTTTGTTGTAGCTCTTACTATGTCTTAGATTATTGTGGTTGTACTGAATGATGGTATGGTAAGGTCATATCCTCAGGGGGTCCTCAGAGGGGTAGGGTTTGGGGGCAAAGGGTAAGGGTGGTAATGGAGCATCCATGCTAAGAGTTGGGTCTTGGAACATAGGGAGTTTGACAGGGAAGTCTATAGAGTTAGAAAAGATCCTCCATAAGAGGAAGATCAGTATAGCTTATCTCCATGAGACTAGATGGGTGGGAGATAAGGCATGGGATGTTAATGGGTTTAAACCATGGTACTCTGGACACTTGAGAGGCAAGCACGAGGTAGGTATTTAGTTGATCGGGATCTCAGGGAGCTAGTGGTGGAGTTTAGGAGGGTGAACGATAGGCTGATGACTATTAAGCATGTTGTTGGGGGATTTACTTTAAACGTAATTAGTGCGTATGCACCCCAAGTGGGCTTGGACGAGGAGATCAAAAGGAGCTTCTGGGATGATTCGGATGAGGCTGTGCGTGGTCACATTGGGTCGACGTTCGGGGGTTACGATGACGTGCACAGCGGCTTCGATTTTGTAGTTAGAAACGGTGGAGAAACTTTACTGCTGGATTTTGCTAAAGCTTTTAATTTGATAATAGCTAACTCGAGTTTTCCGAAGAAGGAGGAAAACTTGGTCACTTTCCAGAGCTCAGCGGCCAAGACCCAGATTAATTATGTACTCTTCAGAAAGTCTGATAAAAGTCTTTGCATGGATTGCAAGGTCATCCCGAGTGAGAACCTCACGACCCATCATAGGCTCCTAGTCATAGATTTTGAGATCATGAGGATGAGAAGAAAGAGGGCACTGTATGGTCTACCTAGGATCAAGTGGGGAGATTTGACTAAAGACAGAGCCCAAGAGTTAGGGGATAAGTTATTGGCCATGGGAGCATGGAGGAATAGTGGGGACACAAGTAGTATGTGGACCATGACTGCGAATTACATTAGGGAGGCTGCTAAAGAGGTTTTAGGTGACTCGAATGGCCCCTCTAGTGGTCACGAAGGGGACTGGTGGTGGAGTAGTGAGGTCCAAGGTAAAGTGGAAGCCGAGAAAGCACCGTATTTGAAGATCTTGGAGAGCATGGACGAAGAGAAGAAGAGAACAAATAGGGAGCGGTACAAGATGGCTAAGAAGGAAGCGAAGTTAGCAGTTACGGCGGTGAAGACTGCATCGTTTGAATAAATGTATGAAGAACTTGGATAGAAAGGTAGAGATAAGAAGTTGTGCAGGTTAGCCAAGGTGAGAGAAAGGAAGGCCCGTGACCTGGACCAGGTGAAGTGCATCAAACACAAAGAAGGCAGAGTTTTGTTGGATAAGGCACTTTTTCGATAGAGATGGCAGACCTACTTCTATGAACTCTTGAATGAAGAAAGGGATAGGAACATCATGTTGGGTGACTTGGAACACTCTGAGGGTCGTTGAGACTTTAGGTATTGTCAGCGTATAAAAGTTGAGGACATAGAGAAGGTTATGCATAAGATGAACAGGGGAAGAGCGACCAGGCCAGATGAAATCCCGATGGAATTTTGGAAGAGCTTGGGTAGGGCGGTCTTGGATTGGCTCATTGGGGTATTTAATGTCATTTTTAGGATGAAAAAGATTGTCAGAGAATGGAGATAGAGTACGATGACCCCTTTGCACAAGGATAAGGGTGATATCCAATATTGCAACAATTATCGGGGCATCAAGCTACTAAGCCATAGTATGAAAATCTGGGAGAGGGTGGTGGATTTGAGGGTGAGAAGGAATGTGTAAATTTCCAAGAACTAGTTTGGATTTATGCCGGGACATTAGACTACGAAATTTATTCACCTTGTTAGGAGATTGATAGAGCAATATAGGGAGAGGAAGAGGGATTTACATATGGTGTTCATCGACTTAGAGAAGGCTTACGATAAAGTGCCGAGGGAGGTTCTGTGGAGATGCTTAGAGGCGAGAGGTGTCATTGTTGCATACATTAGGATTATTAAGTACATGTATAATGGATCTAAGACTCGAGTACGGATAGTGGGAGGGGACTCGGAACACTTCCCAATTGTGATGGGTTGCACCAGGGGTCAGCCCTCAGCCCATTTTTATTTTCCCAGGCGATCAACACACTGATGTGACATATTCAAGGGGAGGTTCTGTGGTGTAGGTTATTTGTAGATGATATTATACTTATCAACGAGATGCGGGGTAGTGTTAATGCGAGGTTAGAGATTTGGATGCAGACCCTGGAGTCTAAGGGTTTCAAGCTAAGTAAGACCAAGATAGAATATTTGGAGTGTCAGGAAGTGGATGAAGACATGAGGCTTGATTCACAAGTGATCCCTAGGAGAGAAAGTTTCAAGTACCTTGGATCAGTTATACAAGGGAATGGGCGGGTTGGATGAAATAGAGGCTCGCTTTCGGTATTTTGTGTGATAAGAATGTGCCACCAGAACTTAAAGGTAAGTTCTATAGAGCGGTGGTCAGACCGACTATGTTATATGGGGCTGAGTGTTAGCCAGTCAAGAACTCCCATGTCTAAGAGATGAAGGTGGAAGAAATAAGGATGTTCAGATGGATGTGCGGGCATACAAGATTAGATAGAATTAGGAATGAAGCTATTCGGGACAAGGTAGGTGTGGCCCCTATAGAGAACAAGATGTGGGAAGCAAAACTTAGATTGTTCGGGCATGTGAAGAAGAGAGGAACAGATGCTCCAGTGAGGAGGTTTGAGAGGTTGGTCTTGGAGGGCCTTAAGAGAGGTAGAGGTAGGCCGAAGAAGTATTGGGGAGAGGTGATTAGGTAAGACATGGCGATGCTCCGGCTCACCGAGGACATGACCTCTGATAGTAAGGTGTGGAGGTTGAAGATTAAGGTAGAGGGTTAGGTAGACAAACTTTGTTCTTGCTCATGCCAGTAGTGTAGTGCATTACCTAGTGTTAGTCTTGTAATTTCTTACTCTTAGATTTCTGTTATTACTTTTAACCTCTTTTGCTTCAATTTTCTGATTACAATACTTAATGTTAGTCTTATATGATCGCTTCGATTTTCTGAGTGGTTGGCTTGTTGTTTCTCCTTCCTTTTATCTTTCTGAGCCGAGGGTCTCCTAGAAATATTCTCTTTGCCTTATTAAAGGTAGGGGTAAGGTTTGTGTACACACTACTCTCCCCATACCCCACTTGTGAGATTACACTAGGTCTTCTGTTGTTATTATTGTTGTAAGTGATCTATGTGGAAATATTGATGCCTTGACTGTATTCTTGAAAAGCATGACTATTTATCCTCTTATCATGTTAGAGTTGAGCTCATGCACTCGGCGACACCAGATTTTAGGGTGGATTCAGTTGTATTGATATTACAACTTCAGTTATTTATGCTATTCTGTTGTTTGATGTAATTTCTTACTATTGTTGAAGTTTATTTCCGCATATTTGTTGTTGACCTGCCTAGAAAGCAGTGTTAGGATTCATCATGACTCCAGTGGATTTTCGGGTCGTGACATATAAATCTCAAAGTAAAGTTCACAAAGATTCAAAAGAACTCACAAAAATAATAATGTTGTAATTTACGATCAAGAATTAAGCACCATTTATAAAGAATCCTAGAATGGGTTGGTCAAAAAAATAATTAATAGGAATGATATTCTCTAGGGCATAGAAGACTACCCACACTTTGTTAAATAAGCTTTAAAGTTGGTCAACCTAGAATAAAGCAAGTCTTAAAGATAATTTCTAGAAACTAAGTCAAATAAATACTAGTTTTGGGTTGCTGCAGTTGCTCCTTTTTGGGGAAGATTTGGGGCCCATTCTACATTCTCTTGGACTTTCATGGCCTCTATATAGTTGTAAGACTTGGCCAAATGATCTTCCTTGTGATGGAGCTCTTATTCTACCATAAGATACTTTTTTAATTTCCAATTAAAGCCCATTGAGTTTGTCTTGAAATTTTCTTTGTTTGATATCTTGTCATGGGCCTTCTTGGAACTTTCAAAGCTTCATCCTTCTTATATAATGACTTTGAGCTGCAATGGATGCTATTACTCCCTCTTCTTGAAGAAAATTCTTCCTTGAATTCGAGCTTACATCAAACAAGGAAAGATCAAAAATATTGAAGGTAGCATTAACTCGATATTCACTAGGAAGATCAATTTATAAGCATTGTCTCCAATTCTTTCAAGGACTTCAAATGGCCCATCTCCTCTTGGATCTAATTTGTATCTTAGTTTGGTAGGAAATCTTTCCTTCCTAAAATGCACCCAAACTAAATCTCCCGGCTTAAAAATAACTATTTTTTACCCCTTATTTCTTCGTAAGGAACTTTGTTCATTCTTCCTTTCAATTGCAAGCCTTGTATGTTTATAAATCTTCTTCATCATTTCAGCCTTCTTTCTACCATCAATTTTAGCAATATCATTAGTAAGTAAAGGTAGAAAATCAAGGGGAGTGAGCGGATTAAATCCATAAATAACATCGAAAGGAGACTTACCAGTAGATAAATGGATAGTTATATTATAGGCAAACTCTACCATGGGTAAATGTTCTTCCCAAGAAGTTAATTTTCTTTTAGAACATCCCTCAACATATTCCTCAGGGTCCTATTAACTACTTTCGTTTGCCCATCAGTTTGCGGTGACAAGATGTAGAAAATAAAATTTTAGTTCCCAACGTTTCCCAAAGGACTCTCCAAAAATGACTTAAAAACTTAGCATCCTTACCACTAACATTAGTTTTAGGTATGTCATGTAATTTAATCACTGTCACGCCCCAAACCTAGGAGCGAGACAAGCACCCGGTGCTTCATCTAACCTGGCGTACCAAATTGCGACTAAGGGACTCTGAACATATAATGTCATACTTTGGCCATGGGGCCACCTTGCAAGACAATTTGCGAAGCAAAATATAAAACTGAATGGAAACTAGCGCTAACTAAACATCAATATAAAACTAGGCTGAAAAGGCCGTCATAGCTACTACAGCTGACAAACCACCAAATTATACATACCAGGCCTACAAACCCAACATACTGCACTAACCAACAGGATATGTCTACAAGCCTCTACTGATAGATATATTGTGATCGGAATAGGGCCCCGACCTACCCATATTATATATATAAATACATACATAAGATGCACACAAAAACTTAGACCCGATAACTCCGAAGGATGTGGAGCTTACCGATCAGGCTAAACTCTGGAAATACCTACTGAGGAGGTCTACTCGTCTGTCTATCTGAACCTGCATGCATGAAATGCAGCGTCCCCAAAAAAGGGACGTCAGTACGAAATAATGTACCGAGTATATAAGGCGATAACATAACTGAAAGTTGAAACTGAACTGATAATATAATAACTGAAAATAATTGGGAGTCAAAGATGATCTGGAGATATACTTACCTGTTGATACTGACTCAACTCCTTCAATATAGTAAGTAAAATAATTGTACGGCCTTATAAGGCTCGGTATATATAACTGCTCTGCCGTAGTAGGCTCGCTCATAGGCGATCGGCCATACTAGGCTATGTATCTCGACCATGCTGGGCTCGCTCATAGGCGCTCGGCCACAGTAGGCTCGGTATATAACTTTCCATCTGATCAGAGGTTGCCCAATAGGGGCCTGCCCATCGATTATAGCTCGATGGTAATGAAAATACTGTAATACTGTATATATAGGCTTGCTGCTCTCTTGACTGGAAGAAGACAATACTAAATTGAATATAGAATCTCGATAAAGAATAATATTGTAACTTATGAGACTAGAATAGTGTGAATAAATTCATGAATATGAACTTCTCTTTTTGTCTCATTACTAACACATGTAGTTACGAGATCATGCCAAAATGAAGGAAGGCTTAACCTTAACATACCTTATCATAATCTTTCCAATCACCAAGTTGAACTCACCTATTCGCACCTTAATCTACAAGAATGATAATAATACTATCGTTAAGTTACGAAAGTTACAACTATCGCACAACGAACGACAAACTTATTTTGTATTAAAACGGGCAGCATCTCCCCTATAATCCTTACTTCCTCCAAATTCAAGATAATACCAACAATACAAGAACAGAACAATGACAACATATATACATCATTTTCCAGCCCTATATACACCATCAAATACTACAAAACAGTCCAACACACCCCAATCTCTTCATATACAAAACGACCACCGTAGTAGTGTCAAACGACCAGAAAATGTTATGACGAACGACCAGCCAACCACCCTACATTTATATGGTGTTTCTACACCCCCTTCCTCCTCCAAAACTCCACAAAACAGTAGTAAAACATGCAGCTCAATAGCAACATAAAACAGTTCACAAAACAGTCCGCTACAAGTGAATAACTCGAACTCACGGCTTCCGATCACCGTCCCGTGAGTTCTCACAAGTATAGAACGACTTACCATGAATTTATAGAAGAAAAACTGGATGAAAGAGAGCAGTAAACTCACCTTATTTGTTGGATAACTCAGCTCCTATCTTGGTTCTTCAAACTCTAGGTTTTACCTCCAATTAGAACTTGAAAGGGAGAGAAAATCAATTAGGGTTTGTGGGAAATATTTGGGAGGATTCTTTGCAGAGCTTATGTCTGGTTATTATGCTCTATTTTAAGTCTAATATATGAAGAAAATAGGCCTTTAAAAGGCCTCTTTGGACGACCCGAAATGGCCCATTTTTGGGCTTTCATTTAAGCAAGTAGGTGACACACCTACTTGTCACCTAGCAGCTTGTGCAGTATCGCAAAAATGCCCATATCTCACTACTCCGATGTTGTATTGACAAATGGTTTAATGCATTGGAAAATAGACTCATATATCTTTAATTTGATGGGTGGAACACCCCATAACTCTAAGTATACTTGGAGAAAATTGCAGTTAGATTTGACCCAAAGTTTCAGTAAAACTTATGAGTGTAACTTGTGATGACTTTCATCGACTTTTGTTCCACAACTCGCTTGACATTAAAACATAACACACGGATGTCATACGACTAATATAAATCATAACATAATCTCCTTATTATGTTAATCACCCTATTCTCACCCCAAAGGTACATGTTACAACTTTCCCAACTTGTCGACTTTCGACGAAACATTGTTTTATTCAATTGCTTTAGCTTCTGAACTGTCCAACCCTCTTTGTACTTGTTGTTCATGATCTTCAATATTTGTAACCTCATAGGTAACATGATTAACTTACTTTATATACTTTTAAATATTATCTCATTTTTGGTCCTACATTAGTTTGCTTACGACGCATTTTTACGTACAAAAATATAGGGTGTAACATCACTCCCCCCTTGGGAACATTCGTCCTCGAATGTTTACTCTTAGAGACTTTGGAAAATTTTGCCAGAGTATCCTTCGTACACTAGGTTAAAACCAACCTGCACGCAGCCAGAAAACATACTATGCATGCCACACATGGCCAATCTTTATAAATAGCAGCAATTTGCCTCACCGACCGTAAATCATAAATATTGAAAGTGAAAAATAAAAGCTTACCTGATGACCTGCTAGCCTACATAGAGCTATGTTGTAGCGTCCCATCTCAAACCATATCTTCAGTTTGAAATAGGTGGGGGTATTTAGACTTCATTTCTTCCTCCGATTCCCACGTCATCTCTTCTGCATTCTTGCTCCTCCATAAAACCTTCACGGAAGCTACCTCCTTATTTCTTAGCTTGCGGATTTGTCGGTCTAGGATGGCAACTGGAATTTCCTCGTATGACAAGTCCTCTGTAATCTGTACATCATCTGTGGTCACCACTCGGGTAGGATCGCCAATGCACTTCCGTAGCATAGATACGTGAAAAATCTGATGGACAGACTCCAATTCTGAGGGAAACTCTAACTCATAAGCTACTTGGCCCACTCTCCGAATGATCCTATAAGGCCCAATATACCGTGGGCTAAGCTTGCCTTTCTTGCCAAACCTCATCACGCCCTTCATAGGTGATACCCTTAAGAATACCCAGTCATTAATCCTGAACTCTAAGTCTCGTCGCCGCACATCAGAATATGACTTCTGACGACTCTGAGCTGTCAACAGTCGCTCCCGGATAAGCTTTACTTTCTCTATGGCCTGCTGAACCAGGTCTGGCCCATGTAACCCAGATTCTCCAACATCAAACCACCCTATAGGAGATCTGCACTTACGCCCATACAAAGCCTCGTACGGAGCCATCTGGATACTGGAGTGGTAACTGTTATTATATGCAAACTCGATAAGAGGTAGATGTTCATCCCAACTTCTTTTAAAATCCAACACACATACTCGTAACATATCCTCGAGCGTCTGAATTGTGCGCTCGGCTTGTCCATCAGTCTGTGGATGAAAAGCTGTGCTGAGATTCACCTGAGTCCCTAGACCTCTCTGAAATGACCTCCAAAAATATGCTGTAAACTGAGCCCCACGGTCAGATATAATAGAAACCGGTACTCCGTGTAGCCGCACTATCTCCTTAATATATAACTTTGCATAATCTTCTGCTGTATATGTAGATCTGACCGGTAGGAAGTGAGCTGATTTCATGAGCCTATCGACTATTACCCATATGGAATCAAACTTACGATTAGAATGAGGTAAACCCGTGATAAAGTCCATGTTTATCGCCTCCCATTTCCATGTCGGGATCTCTATAGTCTGCATTAGCCCTCCGGGCTTCTGGTGCTCTATCTTCACTTGCTGGCAACTAGTACATTGGGCGACAAACTCAGCAATGTTCTTCTTCATATCGTTCCACCAGTACACATCCTTAATGTCATGATACATCTTCGTCGATCCAGGATGCATGGAATACCATGAATAATGTGCCTCTGACATAATCCTGTCTTGTAGCCCTGCTACATCTGGAACACACGAACGACCCCTGTATCTGAGAACCCCATCTCCCTTGAGCTCTAACAATGGCTTCTTCTGCTGCGGAACTCGCTCTCTCAACTCGACCAACTCTGGGTCCTCGTACTGCCTTTCCTTGACTTCAGCTATGAGGGATGATTTTGCAGTGTTTTGGAGTACAACTCCACCATCCTCAGAATCTACTAACCGAACCCCCAACGAAGCCAATTGATGAATCTCTCTAGCTAATTGTCTTTTCTCGGGCTCTACATATGCTAAGCTACCCATAGATCGGCGACTTAAGGCATCTGCTACAACATTAGCTTTCCCTGGATGGTAGAGAATGTTAACATCGTAATCTTTCAATAACTCAAGCCATCGCCTCTGTCGCAAATTCAACTCTTTCTGCTTGAAGATATATTGTAGGCTTTTATGATCAGTAAATACATCAACATGAACACCATATAAATAATGCCGCCATATCTTAAGTGCATGGACAACCGCAGCTAACTCGAGGTCGTGGGTCGGATAATTCCTCTCGTGCTTCCTCAACTGCCTTGAAGCATACGCAATTACCTTCCCATGTTGCATCAGGACACATCCTAACCCGACACCTGATGCATCACAATACACAGCATAACCCTCTAGACCCTCTGGAAGTGTTAGAACTGGAGCTGAGGTCAACCTGTTCTTAAGCTCTTGGAAACTCCGCTCGCAAGCCTCTATCCATTGAAACTTAGTTTCTTTCTGTGTCAACTTCGTCAATGGTGCCGAAAGGGAAGAAAAACCCTCTACGAACCTCCGATAGTATCCTGCTAAGCCTAGAAAGCTACGAACCTCTGTCGGAGTGGTAGGTCTAGGCCAAGATTTCACGGCCTCAATCTTCTGAGTGTCTACCTTTATCCCTTCATCTGATACAATATGCCCCAAGAATGCTACAGACTTCAACCAGAACTCACATTTAGAAAACTTAGCATACAACTTACGATCACGGAGGGTTTGGAGTACCGCTCGCAGGTGGTCCGCATGCTCATCCTCTGAACGGGAATAAACCAGAATATCATCAATAAATACTATCACGAACAGATCTAAAAATGGCCGGAATAGGCTATTCATCAAGTCCATAAATATGGCAGGTGCATTAGTCAACCCGAAGGACATGACAAGGAACTCGAAGTGGCCATATCGGGTCCTGAAGGCTGTCTTTGGAATATCTTTTTCCCGAACTCTGACCTGGTGGTACCCCGACCTCAAATCTATCTTTGAAAAGCATCTAGCCCCCTGCAACTGATCAAACAAGTCATCGATCCTTGGAAGTGGATACTTATTCTTAATAGTTACCTTGTTCAGCTGCCTATAATCGATACACATCCTCAGCGAGCCGTCTTTCTTCCGCACAAATAGTACCGGTGCACCCCAAGGTGAGGTACTGGGCCTGATGTAACCTTTCTCCAGCAAATCTTTTAACTGCTCCTTCAACTCCTTCAATTCGGCAGGTGCCATTCTATATGGAGGGATGGATATTGGTTGAGTTCCTGGAAGCAAATCGATGCTAAAATCAATCTCTCGCTCTGGAGGAATACCTGGAAGCTCATCTGGAAACACATATGCATACTCTTTGACTACGGGAATAGACTGAAGTGTAGGTATCTCAGCATCTGCATCTCTAACTCGCACAATATGATAAATGCACCCTTTTGCGATCATTTTCCTCGCCTTCAGATAGGAAATAAACCTACCTCTGGGTGTTGCTGTATTACCTACCCATTCAAGGACTGGCTCACCCGAAAAATGAAATCTGACTGCCTTTGCTCGGCAATCAACTGTGGCATAGCAAGCTGCCAACCAGTCCATGCCCATGATAGCATCAAAATCCATCATCTCTAGCTCAACTAGGTCAGCTGAGGTCTGACGACTACAAATTGTCACCGTACAACCTCGGTAAACCCGTCTAGCAATAATCGATTCTCCGACCGGTGTAGATACCGCAAAAGGATCACTTAGTATTTCAGGCACTATACCAAACTTCCTCGCGACAAATGGGGTAATATATGATAAAGTAGATCCTGGGTCTATCAAAGCATAAGCATCGTGAGAGCAAATGGTTAATATACCTGTCACAACGTCTGGTGAAGACTCCTGGTCCTGTCGACCCGCTAAAGCATAGATACGGTTCTGATTACCACTTGAACTGGAACCTCTACCTCTGCCTCGACCTCTACCAGCCGAAGACTGAGACTCGCGCCTTGAAGGATGCACGGACATAGATGATCCTGTTGCTGAACTCGCTGGTTGTGCCATTCCCCCAGAATCTCTATTTGGGCAATCTCGCATCATATGCCCCGGACGCCCACATGTATAACAAGCATCAGAACCTGCTCGGCATTGACCCAAGTGTCCTCTACCACAGATGTCACACCGCGGAGGAAATGACCATGTCTGCGCAGAACCTCGTTGTCGCTGCAAACCCGACGCCCGTGAGCTCTCACCTGGTCCTGACTGAGTATAGCGGTCATACCCGTAACCCTGTAACTGAGGTGGCGGAGGCCTAGGTGGCCGTCCGAAGTACTGGGTCCTATAACTACCCTGAGATTGCTCCTGAGACCTGGGAAATCTCATCCTCTTACGTTGCCCTTGCTCAGCCCTCTCTGTACCCTGCTGCCGACGCCTACCCCTTTCTATATTCTGGGCGAATGCCTGAATCCGGGAGATATCCATACTATCCTGCAATGCAGCGGTGGCACATGCCTCGGTTAACTCTGGGGCTAACCCTGCTATAAACCTGTGAATCCTGTCCCGCATAGTAGCAACTATGGATGGTGCATATCTGGCCAATGAGTCAAAACGGAGACTATACTCTCGAACACTCATATTACCCTGCTTGAGGGCTAGAAACTGATCGACTCGAGCCTGTCGGATCTCCCGCGGTAAGTACTGGTCAAGGAAGGCATCTGAAAAATTCTCCCAAATAGCTGGAGGTGCATCACGTCCCCTGGACCTCTCCCATCCCTCGTACCAAAGGATGGCTATATCTCGGAGTCGAAAAGCTGCTAGCTCAACTGCCTCTTTCTCCGTGGCATGCATAACACAAAAGATCCTATGAAGCTGATCTATGAAATCCTGCGGGTCCTCCCTCTGATCTATCCCCGTGAACTCTGGGGGACTCAAAGCAATAAACTCTCGGACCCTTAAACTCCCAGACCCCTCAGAAGTTCCTGCACTAGCTGATGCCCTAGCCTGTTGCTGGGTAGCTACCAACTGTGTCAACAAATGCACCGCACTCCTCAAGTCCTGATCTGATAGAAGTGGAGGGGGAACTGGATGTGCGGTTTCCCTAGGAATCTCTGTAGTTGGTGGAGGAGCCGGTAATGGCTGAGTAGGGGTCTCGCCTTGAGCCTCAGACTGGGCCACATCTACTGGGGTACCCTGCTGGTCCCCTCACTTACTGCTGTATCTCTCCTCTGGCTAGCCGTAGTCTTCCTAGTCACCGTCATCTGTGCATGTAAACACCAACACATAAGTTTAATTCAAATTTCCTATAACTCAGTTCTATGGCACGATTTAGATTTCAAAGAAGGGTAACCAACTCCTAAATGCCCTGTAGTTCCCTACTTATATAATGTGGTGCACAACACATCTATAAACAAGACCCTACTAGACACGGCTTGTAGACTTCCTATGATAGAACTGCTCTGATACCAAGTTTGTCACGCCCCAGCACCCGGTGCCTCACCTAACCTGGCGTACCAAATTGCGACTAAGGGACTCTGAACATATAATGTCATACTTTGGCCATGGGGCCACCTTGCAAGACAATTTGCGAAGCAAAATATAAAACTGAATGGAAACTAGCGCTAACTAAACATCAATATAAAACTAGGCTGAAAAGGCCGTCATAGCTACTACAGCTGACAAACCACCAAATTATACATACCAGGCCTACAAACCAAACATACTGCACTAACCAACAGGATATGTCTACAAACCTCTACTGATAGATATATTGTGATCGGAACAGGGCCCCGACCTACCCATATTATATATATAAATACATACATAAGATGCACACAAAAACTTAGACCCGATAACTCCGAAGGATGTGGAGCTTACCGATCAGGCTAAACTCTGGAAACACCTACTGAGGAGGTCTACTCGTCTGTCTATCTGAACCTGCATGCATGAAATGCAGCGTCCCCGGAAAAGGGACGTCAGTACGAAATAATGTACCGAGTATATAAGGCGATAACATAACTGAAAGTTGAAACTGAACTGATAATATAATAACTGAAAATAATTGGGAGTCAAAGATGATCTGGAGATATACTTACCTGTTGATACTGACTCAACTCCTTCAATATAGTAAGTAAAATAATTGTACGGCCTTATAAGGCTCGGTATATATAACTGCTCTGCCGTAGTAGGCTCGCTCATAGGCGCTCGGCCATACTAGGCTATGTATCTCGACCATGCTGGGCTCGCTCATAGGCGCTCGGCCACAGTAGGCTCGGTATATAACTTTCCATCTGATCAGAGGTTGCCCAATAGGGGCCTGCCCATCGATTATAGCTCGATGGTAATGAAAATACTGTAATACTGTATATATAGGCTTGCTGCTCTCTTGACTGGAAGAAGACAATACTAAATTGAATATAGAATCTCGATAAGGAATAATATTGTAACTTATGAGACTAGAATAGTGTGAATAAATTCATGAATATGAACTTCTCTTTTTGTCTCATTACTAACACATGTAGCTACGAGATCATGCCAAAATGAAGGAAGGCTTAGCCTTAACATACCTTATCACAATCTTTCCAATCACCAAGTTGAACTCACCTCTTCGCACCTTAATCTACAAGAATGATAATAATACTATCGTTAAGTTACGAAAGTTACAACTATAGCACAACGAACGACAAACTTATTTTGTATTAAAACGGGCAGCATCTCCCCTATAATCCTTACTTCCTCCAAATTCAAGATAACACCAACAATACAAGAACAGAACAATGACAACATATATACATCATTTTCCAGCCCTATATACACCATCAAATACTACAAAACAGCCCAACACACCCCAATCTCTTCATACACAAAACGACCACTGTAGTAGTGTCAAACGACCCGAAAATGTTATGACGAACGACCAGCCAACCACCCTACATTTATATGGTGTTTCTACACCCCCTTCCTCCTCCAAAACTCCACAAAACAGTAGTAAAACAGCAACACAAAACAGTCCACAAAACAGTCCGCTACAAGTGAATAACTCGAACTCACGGCTTCCGATCACCGTCCCGTGAGTTCTCACAAGTATAGAACGACTTACCATGAATTTATAGAAGAAAAACTGGATGAAAGAGAGCAGTAAACTCACCTTATTTGTTGGATAACTCAGCTCCTATCTTGGTTCTTCAAACTCTAGGTTTTACCTCCAATTAGAACTTGAAAGGGAGAGAAAATCAATTAGGGTTTGTGGGAAATTTTTGGGAGGATTCTTTGCAGAGCTTATGTCTGGTTATTATGCTCTATTTTAAGTCTAATATATGAAGAAAATAGGCCTTTAAAAGGCCTCTTTGGACGACCCGAAATGGCCCATTTTTGGGCTTTCATTTAAGCAAGTAGGTGACACACCTACTTGTCACCTAGCAGCTTGCGCAGTATTGCAAAAATGCCCATATCTCACTACTCCGATGTCGTATTGAAAAACGGTTTAATGCATTGGAAAATAGACTCATAGATATTTAATTTTATGGGTGGAACACCCCATAACTCTAAGTATACTGGGAGAAAATTGCAGTTAGATTTGACCCAAAGTTTCAGTAAAACTTATGAGTGTAACTTGTGATGACTTTCATCGACTTTTGTTCCACAACTCGCTTGACATTAAAACATAACACACGGATGTCATACGACTAATATAAATCATAACATAATCTCCTTATCATGTTAATCACCCTATTCTCACCCCAAAGGTACATGTTATAACCTTCCCAACTTGTCGACTTTCGACGAAACATTATTTTATTCAATTGCTTTAGCTTCTGAACTGTCCAACCCTCTTTGTACTTGTTGTTCATGATCTTCAATATTTGTAACCTCATAGGTAACATGATTAACTTACTTTATATACTTTTAAATATTATCTCATTTTTGGTCCTACATTAGTTTGCTTACGACGCATTTTTACGTACAAAAATATAGGGTGTAACAATCACACTTCTTTGTAAGTAAGTAATATTATAGGCAGGCCCTATTTTGATGCATTCAAATACTCTTTGGTTTTTATATAGAAACTCTCCTTTTTTTTTTCTTTTTCTTTGCCTCATTTTGGTCACCAAAACCTTTACTTTTATCACAAAACCTTTTTTACCACTTTACTCAAGTTTCTTCCTCTCTCTCTCTCTCTCTTGGCCATCCCTCTGTTGTTCTAATTCTTGGCCTTCTTTCTTTTCTTTTCCCTCAAGCTCGCCTATTTTCCTTCCTCTTTGTTTCCCCATTATTTTTCTCAATATATTTTTATCTTTAAACACTTGAGAAGGACTTAGAGGTTCAAGAGCATACTTCTTGCCATTAAGCTCAAGATAATATTTGTTCATTCTTCCATCATAAAAACATTCCTATAACGACATCAGATTAGTGATTTGATGGTTTCAATTATGGTGATTTTGGACTTAGGCGTATGTCCGGCTTTGAGCCTAATTGTCAAAAGTTGGCAACTTGAAGGTTTGGTGAGTTCATAAGTTTGATCGGGAGTTGACTTTGATAATATCATATTCGGATTATTGTCCCAAAACATGGAATAGGTGCGCTTTGTTGTTTGAAACTTGTGTAAGAAGTTTGGTTATGATCCGGATTATTTAGGCTTGAATTAGATGCTTGGTTGGAAGTTTAAAAGTTCTTGAACTTAAGAAAAGATTAACTTGTGATTTGATCAATGATTTTCCGATGCGATGTTATCGTATGTGCTTGGAGGCTTTGGATAGGTCAGGTAGTATTTATGCACTTATTGGTATGATAGAGTGGAGTCCTGAGTGGCTCCGGTGAGTTTTGGACCACCTGAAACATTTTTGGTGTTGCGGATTTTTGTTGGTGTCAGGCCCTTCATCGCGATTGTGGAGGTAGGATTGCGATCGTAGAGTACATTTTTGGGGTTGGGGATAGTTGCTCTTCATATTTTTGGAAGGAGACCCGCGTTTGCAAAGAAGGATGCTGGGAGCTGGAGGGAGCCTTCGCGTTAGCGTAAGGCATGTCGCATTCACTTAGAGGTCGGGTAGGTGACTCTTTGCGTTCGTATGTGGGATGTCATATTCGCAGAGGAGGCTTGGCAGAAGGCTTTGCGTTCACAAGGGAAAGGTCCCATTTGTGAAGTCTGAATTGGTAGGAGCATATTTTATGCTTCGTGAACACAAAGCATTGGCCGCGTTCGTGAAAAGTACCCCTGGACAGTATATTTAAGTGAGGATTTTAGTATTTGTTTTACTCATTCTCACATATTTTGAACTCTAGACTTGGAGAGAGGTGATTTTGCTTGGTGATTTTCATCCAAGACTAAGGGATAAATGATTTCTACTCATTTGTATATTATTTCAAGAATCTACATGGATATTAACACATAAAACATGAATTTTGAGGTAAATTTTGGGGTTCTTCCAACAAATTAAGAGACTATAATTTTGGGTTTTGAGCTATGACTTGGACTTTGGATTTGAAAACCAAACACATATTTAGACTTATGGGGTTATGGGTAGTCGGGATCCACGTCTTGACTAGGGTTTTGACCATATAGGCCCGGGTTGACTTTTATTAACTTTTTAAAAATTAATTAAAGATTGAAGATTTATTGTTTGGAATTGATTCCTATAACTTTATTTGACGTTATTGAGTTATTGGTTGCTAGATTCGAGCCGATTGGAGGTAATTTCTAAGGGAAAGGTGTTCTTGGAGCATTGATTTTGCTTGTTTGAGGTAAGTATCTTGCCTAATCTTGTTATGAGGGAATACCCCTTAGGATGTGACCTTATTTGGCTAATTGGAATGTCTGAAAAGTGGGGTATATGTGATGTGACGAGCGTATATGCATATGCTATATATGATTTTGACCGTATTATACCTTAGGCTTCTATTATCCCTTATTTGGATTTAATCATTTATATGACTACGTGAACTACTTGAATTATGTTAGAGACCATGTATAGGCCTTGACATCCTATTTGAATGTGATACTCGTTATTGTATGGCGTACCCACCTAATCTGAGTTGTAGTTGTACACTTCGCACATGCATACACCTTAGCATGTTGTTTCCTCAGTCCATGAGTATGTGATTGATATTCGTTGTTCGTATACAAGTATTCTTGCATATGTTTTCTATGTGTGGACTAGTTTGACAGCATGTGAGTTGTCCTTACAATTGTTGTGATTATGGCACGTAAGTTGTCCATGCGCTTGATATGATTTTGGCACGTGAGTTGTCCATGCGGTTGTTATGATCATGGCACATGAGGTTTCTGTGTGGCGATTGTGAATTTTGCACGTGAGTTGTCCGCGTAGTGTGTTGATAAGGATCCATCCCCCTAGGGTCGCCCTCTCATGTTTCTCTCTTGATGGCGTACACTCGAGTTATGGAAGTTGATCAGTGTTTGGGATTTGTGTATCTTCTCTATATGCCAAATCTTTATATGTGTACATGATTTTACACATTTCGTGTCTATATGTTGAACAATAGTTGTTTAAAATGCTTGTGCATAGCTCCTCTATGTGTACCGTTGGCCTTACTTGTACCTTATGCTTAGATTTCAGTATTGTTGTTGTGGTGTATATATATATTTATAAGTTGTACAAGTTTGATTAGTGAGTATCATTGGCCACTCTCACCACTATCTCACAAGGTTTAGTCATGATACTTATATGGGGTCGGTTTAACTCATACTACACTCAGCACTTAATTGTGCAGATCCAAGAGTTTGACCCAGCTAAGCATTGAGAGTTGTAGTTGTTGCTGTGGAGACCCAAGGTAGAGTTGCACCCTGATCGTAGTCCCTAGCGTCTCCTTCTATCCTTCATTAATGTTATTACTTCAAACAATGTATTTATTAGCAGACTTGTACTTTTACGTTAGTGCTTACAACTCAATGTTAACAGTTTTTGGGGATTTATGTATTGACTCGATTTCTATCTATGATTATTTGACTTTCAGACTCATTTATTTTGTAGTTTGTTATTATGTTTCATTATTATTTTATGATTGGCTTGCCTAGAAAGTGGTTTAGGCACCATCACGACTAGTGCTGGTTTTGGGTCATTACAGCTTGGTATCAGAGCCCTAGGTTGCTTAGGACTCATGAGTCATGAGCAAGTCTAGTAGAGTTTTGCAGATCGGTACAGAGACATATGTACTTATTTTTGAGAGGCTATAGGACTGTTAGGAAAACTTCCCTTTCTTTATTCTATTTCATGCGGATTTGTTTATCTCGGAGTTTGAATATTTGCTCTTCTATTCTCTCATAGATTATGAGGACATGTTCATCTAGAGCAGTTGAGCGGGTGCCAGTACCCCAGACCGGAGCCGGGAGAGGCCTAGGAAGAGGCAGAGAAAAAGGTGGAGCACACATCATAGTTAGAAGCCCAGCTAGAGCAGCCATTGTGGAGCCAACAGAAGCTCCCGTTGAGGAGCATATTCCTGATCATGTTGAGCTGATGGAACCAACCCAATCACCTGAGAGACCTATTGCTACAGCCGAACTCCAAGAGACTTTAGCTCATATTCTGAGCATGTATGAGAGTTTGAATCAGGCAGGTGTGATCCAGGTTGCACCAGCTACCTCACAGGCTGGGGAGGATTCCAAACTCCCACTGCACACACACCGAAGCAATTGGCTCGTGGTTATTGTCATGCCTCGACCTCGGGGAGCGTGACCGGCTCTCGACCGAGATACCCCAGTCAAGAAAGCCTTTACAATACCTTCTACCCAACTCACCCATAAATAAAGAGAAGAATACATTTCATTAATTAGACAGTAAGAGGTCATGTGAATGACACCAGTTCATTTCCATTAGTTACGTCATTAACAAGTCTCCAAAATAGTAATCATAGTTAAAGTGGAACAGATGATACGATTACAACATTTTTAGTTTAACCTTCCCAACAACAGATACAACCCACACTATATCTATGGAGCCTCTAACAGGAACAAAAGAGTGTTATGACAATGTCGGCAACAAGGCCCTGACTATACCTCAAAACGCTATGTACAAAGGATAAGGGATACATGACCCCGAAATGAAGTAGGGCTCACCAAATCAGTTGAGGAGAGGGTGTGCTGCTATCACTGATCAATACCACCTGCTATGGAACCACATGCATCCATTAAAGATGGAGCGCCCCCGGCAAAAGGGACATTAGTACATATGGAATAATACTAGTATGTAAAACTAAACACCCTCTCAATAGAACGAGTAACAGTAAACGGAGAATAAAACATGAAATCAATAAGAGAATCAAACAGTAACAAGGTATCAAGTTAGGGGAAAGGTAAATTTCAAGTAAGTTTCAGTAATTTAAGTTGGAAGATCTTTAGCACCGATACACCACCATGTTTTAGAATGGAGTCCGATCTCGCCCGACCGGCTAAGCCATCTCACCCCGAGACATACACTCACAATACCAACATGTGCGCGGCATAGTGCCTGATCTCAGCCCAATCGGCTAAGCCATCTCACCACAATGTCGTGTGGGTCAACATCACATCACATCTCGCTAGCAATAATCTCATCCATTTAAAGGGAAACATATCAACAAACCAATACCATCCCATATAATAGGAAACAATCTTATAACATTAGCACGAGGATTTACTCCTCAATCTCTCCTACACCGGTACGTGTAGTTTTGGGGTTGGGTTATCCCGACCTACCCTTCCTCGGTGGCTAAACGATACTCCCAAGGCATTTATTATTAAAAGGATTTACCACTCATTTTGTAATCTTTTTCATATCATTCATTTCATTGTCACCAATGGCCATGACGCAATATCATTCTTGGAACAATGGCCGCACATCATATTTCATGTTTTCTTCTTTCACTTTCAAATATCATCATGGATAATCAACAATAAGGCCTTTCAAATTAAAACTTTAAACACATATTCGAGCAATTTAGGATCTTAGGCATATGTGATTTCTTAAATAATTGACATGATAGCTTTCATTAGAATCACGTTTTTAAATCATAATGTAATAACACACAGCCTATACTTAAACTACATTCTCAACAGTGAATCAACATAACAAGAATCTTTGGAATACATATTGAACGCATATTTATTTTCACACAAGGTTTATTTGGAATAATAAAGTTATAATGGGCATCACTGGACTTACAAGGATATTGTGGGGTTCAATTCTAAGAGAAGAGTTTAGCCAACATACCTTGCCTCGAGCTTTTTAAATTACTACAATGTTCCAGAAATGTTAGCCACTTCGATCTAATTAGAGATATAGCAAAATTGAACACAAATTAGGAAGCAGTTCATAGTTCCAGCTCACTTGAGCATTTAATAAAACACTAGGAGTGCATTAAGGTTTCAAGGTCCTCCTATGGTGGATTCTTTCATCCCACTATCCAAAGTTTATCCAAATGAGCTTAACAATCTTCACACTACCCTTGATGGTACATGCATGTAAAATAAATAATTCCCACACCCAAGAATTGCTTGGCTTATTACCTATTTTTAGTTAAAATCACGAAATTGAGGGCTATGGAGTAGAACCTTACCTCTAGGATGAAGACCTAGTGAATTCTTCTTGTAAATTCTTCAACTTTGAGCAAGAATTGATGAATGATGAGCTTAGGAACTTCCCCTCTCACTCTATAGCACTCCCTCTCGCTAGAAATATAAGTTTTAACCTTCTAAAATGATCCCTAAGGTTGTTTTATAAGAATTGGGTTGGGTTCAAAATTTAGAAAAAATGAAGCCCCGATGCAGATCTGCAGTCACATATGCGATCGCATAACGCTTCTGTGGTCCCCAAAATGAGCCGCATAATAGCCCTCCAAAACTGGTCACCCCTGCCTTACTCTGTGACTGGTCTACGGTTCGCAGACCTATTCTGCGATCGCATAATGTGCCGCAGAACTTTCCTCCGGGATTTTTTGTGCTGGATCTGCGAGGGGTTATGTGGCCCGCAAAATAATTATTCGACCGCATAATGGACTGCATAATGGTCAAAATATTTTGCCCATATTTCTGCCTAGGTGTTTTGTAGATATGCGGTCCGTAGATTAGTTCTGTGATCGCAGAAATGCCCTGTATTTCCAAAAAAAATATTCTACTCCCCAATGCACTATTCAACCCAAAATGTCTAAGCCGCGGCCCTACAATCGTCAACACATAAGCCTACTTCGGCACCATGAAACCCCGGGTTTTAGGTAAAATTATATGGGGCCTTACATTTATCAAACACTAGGGTTTTGCTGGTGCAGCTAGTCATTATAGTTCATCCCAAAATTATGCCAGCCTTGACTGTTGAGGAGTAGAAGATGATTGAGAGATTTCAGAGACTTCATCCTCCCTAGTTTAGTGGAGAGCCTACTTAGGACGCACAGTGTTTCCTTGATCTGTGTCATCGGATTCCGCACACTTTGGGTCTAGTAGACTCGAACAGGGTTGACTTTACTACCTTCCAGTTTTCAGGGCCAACATATAGATAGTGGCAAACTTATGAGTTTAGTAAACCAGCTAGCGTACCACCACTCACATGGTCTCAGTTCTCAGATCTCTTCTTGGAAAAGTTTATTCCTCATACTCGCAGGGATGAGCTGTGTAGTGAGTTTGAGCATCTATGGCAAGCGGGCATAACTGTGACTCAGTATGAAATGAGGCTCATGGAGCTGGCATGATATGTTGTGTTCTTGGTCCCTACTGAGAGGGAGAGGGTTAGGAGGTTCATTGAGAGCCTCAACTTTGGTATCTAGTATGGTATGGCCCGAGAGATCGAGACTGATACTACTTTTCATTAGGCTGTGGAGATTACTAGGCGCTTATAGCATATGCGCAGGCAGAAGAGAGAGAGGAGAGGGATGCTAAGAGCCCCCGTGGATTAGGCGGTTTCAGTAGTGCCTCATTTGGAGGCTAGGGGAGGCCGTTATTTTAGGCCTATTCAATCAGCTCATCAGGATCCTCAAAGTTCTTCAATTAGCCATGGTTCATATAGTGCTCGCCCAAGCCAATCATCCTTTAGTGCACTGACAGCATAGAATTCATATCGTGCTCAATCTGTTCAGGATTCTTCGGGCGGATATTCAGGTTCTTAGGGGCAGTCACAGAGCCAACAGCCTCGCCAAAGGAGGGGTTGCTTTGAGTGTGGAGGCTTGAGTCATCTCAAGAGGGATTTCTCTAGGCTTTTGAGCAGTGTACCACGTCAGGGCACACAATCCATGATTTAGGTGCTAGCAGCTACACCACTCATACAAACATCTAGGGTGGAGCCTAGTCTGTTCGAGGCCATCCTAAAGGGACAGGTCAGTCAGGTGGAGGGCTGGCCCCTTGTTATGCATTCTCGGGTAGGCCAGAGATAGTTGCTTCAGATGTTGTGATCACAAGTATTGTTTCAGTGTGTTACAAGGATGCTTCAGTATTATTTGACCCTAGTTCCACTTATTCTTATATGTCATCATAATTTGCTTTTTGTCTAGATATGCCACGTGATTCTTTTGATATTCTTATTTATGTTTCCATACCGGTGAGGGATTCTAATGTTGTGGATGGAGTCTATCGATCTTGTGTGGTCACTATTTGTGGTTACAAGATGAGGGTGGACCTATTATTATTGGCTATGGTGGATTTTAAGGTGATCTTGGGTATGGATTGGTTATCTTCGTATTATGCTACTCTTGATTGTCACGCTAAGACCGTGACATTGGCCATGCCCCACAAATCGAGGTTGGAATAGAGGGTCCTTTAGGTCACATTCCTACGGATGGAAAATGGTGCGGTACGGTGTGGTTGCGGGGCAAATTCGCATAAACCCGTGAAGATTTCAAACCGCCCTGCCCCGCATAGAATTTGCACCCGCATCCACCCGCCCCACACACACACCCGCGTCTACCCGCCCCGCCCCGCCTCGCATAAGTAATTATTTTCTCATTTTGCTAGTGATTTTTGTGCAACAAACCGTCATTAGTTGATTTTTAAGTGACAAATGTTAATAATTTTACATAAAATTATTTATCTAAACAACATTTTATATTCCCTTAAATGTCTAACATTTTTCTTTCTTTCTTTTCAAAATTTCTAACTAAATTAACATTTCACTAAAAATGTATTAGAAAAAAAACTATAAATGATTTATTTTTATTTTTATGAAGTATCAAATATTAGAAAAGATATTTTGGTCTTTAAAGTTTGCCGCTCAAGTCATATTGGATAACTTGTAGAATATACAATAGGCTAAATCTATAAAACTTGTGCAAACCCGCTTAAACCCGCATAGACCCGTAATTCGCCCCGCACCGCATCGATTTTTTAAAAAATAATCTCAACCCGCCCTGCACCACATAGATTTAAACCTGCCCTGCCCTGCCCCACATAGCCTTAAACTCGCTCGGTAGAGTGATTTCTTTTTTGAAGGCTCAACATATGGTTGAGAAAGGGTGTTTGGCGTACCTAGCCATTGTTAGATATGTTAGTGTTAATACTCCTATGGTAGATTCAATCCCCGTAGTGAGAGAGTTCCCAAATATATTTCTTGTAGACTTACAGGGCATGCCACCCGATAGGGATATTGAATTTGGTGTTGATATGGTGCTGGGCATTCAGCCCATCTCTATTCCATTGTATCGTATGGCTTCTGTTAAGTTGAAGGAATTGAAGGAGCAGTTGCGGGAGCTGTTGGATAAGGTATTCATCAGGCCAAGTGTTTGTCCTTGGACTGCACCAGTGTTATTTGTAAAAGGAAGGATTGTTCTATAAGAAAGTGTATTGATTATAGGCACTTAAACAAAGGTACCCTCAAGAACAAGTATCCATTACCTCGCATTGATGATTTGTTTTATCAGCTTCAGGGTGCCAGGGTATTCTTAAAGATTGACTTGAGATCGGGGTATCGCCAATTGAAGATTAGGGCTTCAGATTAAGACGGCTTTCAAGACTCGTTATGGGCATTATGAGTTCTTAGTGATGTCATTTGGCATGACTAATGCCCCAGCAGTTTTCATGCATTTGATGAACAGTGTATTCTAGCCTTATTTGGATTCTTTTGTTACTATGTTCATTGATGATATCTTGGTATATTTCCATAGTAAGGAGGAGCAGGAGCAGCATTTGAGGATTGTGCTTTAGATTTTGAGGGAGAAGCATATGCTAAGTTCTCCAAGTGCGAGTTTTGGGTTGGATTTAGTGGCATTCTTGGGCCACGTGGTGTCTACTGATGGGATCAAGGTGGATTCGAAGAATATTGAGGCAGTTCAAAATTGGCCTAAACCTTCCACCACTATAGAGATTAGGAGTTTCATGGGTTTGGCTAGTTACTATCGTTGCTTTGTGGAGGGATTATCGCCTATTTCAGCTCTATTGACCAAGTTGATTCGGAAGGGCACTCTATTCAAATGGTCTGGAGAGTGTGTGGAGAGCTTTCAAAAGCTCAAGACTGCTTTGACTACAGCTCCAGTTTTGGTATTTCTCTTAGGATCGGGATTGTATATGATTTATTGTGATGCTCGTGGGTTGGAATTTGGTGTGTGCTGATGCAGGATGGTAGGGTGATTGCCTATGCATCATGCTAGTTGAAGCCTCGTGAGAAGAATTACCCAGTTCATGATTTGAAGTAAGCAGCTATTGTGCACGCGCTCAAGATTTGGAGGCATTACTTATATGGTGTGTCTTGTGAGGTATATACGGATCATCGGAGTCTTTAACATTTGTTTAAATAGAAGGATTTGAATTTGAGATAGTGGAGGTGGTTGGATTTGTTGAAGGATTATGATATCACTATTTTCTATCATCTAGGGAAGGCTAAAGTGGTAGTAGATGCCTTGAGTAGAAAGGTGGAGAGTATGGGGAGTTTGGCATTCATTCCAGTTGTGGAGAGGCCCTTAGATATAGATGTTCAGGCTTTGGCCAACAGGTTCATGAAATTGGATATTTCTGAGCCGAGTAGAGTCCTCATTTGTGTTGTTTCACAGTCATCCTTATTTGAGCACATTAAGGATCGCTAGTATGATGATCCCCATTTGCTTGTCATTAAGGACATGGTCCAGTGAGGTGGTTCTAAGGAGGTGACTATTGGTGATGATGGTGTATTTCAACTTTTTGGTCGGATTTTTGTTCCTAATGTCGATGGCTTGAGAGAATTGATTCTTGAGGAGGCTCATGGTTCGGGGTATTCTATTAGTCTAGGTGATACGAAGATGTATGGTGATTTGAAGCAGCATTATTGGTGGAGAAGGATGAAGGACATTGTTGGGCATGTCTCATGGTGTTCAAACTATCATTAGATTAAGTATGAGCATCAGAAATCAGGTGGTTTGCTTTAGAAGATTGATATACCAGAGTGGAAGTAGGAGCACGTTACTATAGAATTTGTGGTAGGTTTGTCACAGACTTTGAAGATGTTTGATGCCATATAGGTCATTGTTAATCGATTGACCAAGTCAGCATATTTCATTCCGATTGTGACTTCCTACACTTTAGAGAAGTTGGCTCAGATCTAAATCAGAGAGATTGTTGCTTGCATGGTGTACCTATTTCTATCATCACGAATAGCGAGATTTAGTTTACTTTGCACTTTTGGAGAGCTGTTCAACATGAGTTGGACATGCAGGTGGAGTTGAGTACTACATCTCCCTCTCAGACGGATGGATAGTTAGAGCGGACCATTTAGATCTTGGAGGCTATGTTGAGGGTATGTGTTATTAATTTCAGGGGTCAGTGGGATCCGTTTCTACCCTTAGCGGAGTTTACCTATAACAATAGCTACCATCCTAGTATCTAGATGGCTCCGTATGAAGCATTATATGGGAGATGATGTCGATCATCGATTGGTTGATTTGAGCCTGGTGAGGCAAGGTTATTGGGCACAAATTTAGTTCGTGATACTTTGGAGAAGGTGAAGTTGATTTAGGAGCGACTTCGTACAGCGCAGTTCCGGCAAAAGAGTTATGCTGATAGGGAGGTTCATAATGTGGCTTTTATGGAGGGTGAGATGGTTCTCATTAAAGTTTCGCCTATGAAGGGCGTGATGAGATTTGGTAAGAAAGGCAAGTTGAGTCCTTGGTACATCAGTTCATTTGAGGCTTTGGAGAGAGTGGGTGGGGTGGCTTACAGACTTGCTTTGCCACCCAGCTTGTCAGGAGTTCATCGTGCGTGCTTCAGAAGTATCGTGAAGATCAATCCCATGTATTGAATTTCAGCTCGGTGCATTTGGATGAGAAATTTCCTTATGAAGAAGTGCCAATGGCCATTTTGGATAAGTAGATTTGGAAGCTAAGATCGAAAGAGGTTTCATCAGTAAAGGTTTGGTGAAGGGTTCAACCGATCGAAGAAGCAACTTGGGAGACCGAGCATGATATATGAATAATATATCCTTATTTTTGGCACTCCAGGTATGATTCTAAACCCATTCTAAGACGAATGTTTGTTTAAGAGGAGGAGAATTTAATGAGCCGACCAGTGGTTTTGTGTATTTGAGCCACATTCCCCTATTTGATGTTCCTCGTATGTATATTTGATGTTTTATGATATGCAGGGATGGTTGGGCTGGTTTCTAAAGGTTTGAGAGTGATTGGAGCACTTAGTTCTATTGTTGGAAGCTACAATTGTAGGAGTTGACCAAGGTTTGACTTTCAAGTAAATGACCTCAGATTGTGATCTGATGGTTCCAATAGGTTCGTATGGTGATTTTGGACTTAGGTATATGTTCGAATTTGGATTTTGAAGTTTCTAAAACATTTTGAGCCTAATTGCTGAAAGTAGGGTAACTTGAAGGTTTGGTGAGTTCATAAGTTAACCGGGGGTTGACTTTGATGATATCAAATTTGGATTGTTGTTTCGAAACTTGGAATAGGTTCGTTTTGTTGTTTGTAACTTGTGTGCAAATTTTGGTTGTGATCTGGATTGTTTAGGCTTGAATTGGATGCTTGGTTAGAAGTTTGGAAGTTTTTGAACTTAAGAAAAGTTCAACTTGTGATTTGATCTTTGATTCATTGATTTGATGTTATCGTACGTGTTTAGAGGCTTTGGATAAATGAATCTAGTGTTTATGAACTTGTTGGTATGATTGGGTGGGGTCCCGAGTGGCTCGGGTGAGTTTCGAACTGCCTAGAGCATTTTTTGGTCTTGTAGAGTTTAGCTTTTGTCAGGCCCATCAATGGGATCACGGAGTGCATTTTGGGGATGGGGGAAGTTGCTCTTCATGTTCGCAGAAGGAGTCATGCATTTTTTAAGAAGGATTTTGGGAGCTGGAGGAAGCCTTCACGTTCACGTAAGGCATGTCACATTCGCGGAGTGGCTGGGCAAGTGAGTCTTCGCGTTTGCATAGGGAGCGTCGCTTCACGAAGGAGCCTGGGTGGAAGGCTTCGCGTATGCGAGGGATAGGTCGTGTACGCGAAGCGTGATTTGGCAGAAGCAGATTTTATGCTTCGCAAACATGAGGCGTTAGCCGCATTTGCAAAGAGTATCCCTAGGCAGTACATTTAATTGAGGATTTCGGGATTTCTACTCATTCTCTCATATTTTGAACCCTAGATTTGGAGAGAGGCGATTTTGCTTGGGGATTTTCATACAAAACTAAGGGGTAAGTGATTTTTACTCATTTTTTGTATTATTTCAAGAATCTACATGGATTATTAACACCTAAAACATGGAATTTTGAGGTAAATTTGGGGGTGTTTCCTACAACTTAAGAGAGTGAAAATTGGAGTTTTGAGCTATGACTTGGACTTGGATTTGAAAACCAAACACATCATTGGAGTCATAGGTTAGTCAGGATCTACCCCTTGACTCGAGTTTTAACCATGTGAGCTCGGGTTGACTTTTGTTGACTTTTTGGGAATTGATTAAAGATTGAAGCTTTATTGTTTGGAATTGATTCCTATACATTTATTTGACGTTATTGAGTATATTTTGGCTAGATTCGATCCAGTTGGAGGTGATTTCTAAGGAAAAGACATTCTTGGAGTATTGATTTTGCTTGTTTAAGGTAAGTATCTTGCCTAATCTTGTTGTGAGGGAATACGCCTTGGGATGTGACCTTATTTGACTAATTAGAATGTGTGAAATGCAGCGTATATGAGAGGTGATGAGTGCAGAAGCGGGTGTTATGTATGATTTCGACCGAATTAGACCTTAGGCTTCTATTATGCCTTGTTGGGGCTGTGTACTTGCTATGATTCATGTTTCATCATTTGTTTGACTACATGAACCACTTGAATCATGTTATAGACTATGTATAGGACTTAACATCCTGTTTGAACATGATACTCGTTATTATATGGTGTACTCGCCTAATTTGAGTTGTAGTTATACACTTCGCACATGCATATACCTTAGCATGTTGTTTTCCTTAGTCCTTGAGTATCTTATTGATGTCAGTTGTTTGTATACATTTATTTTTGCATGTTTCTGCGATATGGGCTGGTTTGACAGCACGGAGTTGTCTGTGCGGTTGTGATTATGGCACATAAGTTGTCCGTGCAGTTGATATAATTTTGGCACATGATTTTTCTTGTACAGTTGTTATGATCATGGCAAGTGAGTTGTTCGTGCAGTGAATGTGAATTTGGCACGTGAGTTGTCCGTGCAATGTGTGGATAAGGATCCACCCCTTACGGTCGCCTTCTCATGTTTCTCTCTTGATGGCATACATGCAGATTATGGAAACTGATATTTGTTTGGATTTTGTATATCTTCTATTTATTCCAGCTCTTTAGATGTGTACATGATTTTATGCATATCATTTCTATATGTTGAACCATTAGTTGCTTAAAATGCATGTGCATATCTCCTCTATCTATACCATTAGCCTTACTCGTACCCTATGCTTAGATTTAGGTACTATTGTTGTGTGTGTGTGTATGTGTATATGAGAACTGTATAGAGTATCATTAGCCCATCTCGCCACTACCTCACAGGGGTTAGTCATAATACTTACGAAGTACATTGGGTCGGTTGTACTCATACTATAATATGTACTTAATTGTGCAGATCCGGGAATTGGACCTAGATAAGCATTAGGAGTCTTAGCAGTTGCTGTGAAGACTCGAGGTAGAGCTGCACCCTGATTGTAGTCCATGTTGTCTCCTTCTATCCTTCATTACTGTTATTGCTTCAGTTAGTGTATTGCATTAGCAGACTTGTACTCTTACATTAGAGATCATGACTCAGTGTTACCGATTTTCAGGGATTTATGTATTGATTCGGTCTCTATCTATGGTTATTTGACTTTTAGACTCATTTATTCTGTAATTTATTATTATATTTCGTTATTGTTTTATGATTGGCTAGCTTAGCAAGTGGGTTAGGTGCCATTATGATTGATGGTGGTTTTAGGTCGTGACAAGGGTTCTTACAGTAGTTATTCCAGTCGTTCATGGTAGGCTCAGTTCCAGCAACCATGTCAGTATAGAGCTTGCTTCTAGTGTGGGGATTCGAGGCATATGGGGAGAGATTCTCCTAGGCTGAGGATGGATGAACCTCATCAGGGCACCCAAAACATGATTCCCTCACCATGTACTATACCACTTGCACAACCAGCTAGAGGTGGAGGTCAGGCAGGGAGAGGCCATCCTAGAGGTGGAGGCCAGGCTCATTGTTATGTTTCCCTGGTAGGCTTGAGGAAGTTGCATCTGATGAAGTCATTATAGGTATTTTTTTAGCCTATCATATAGACGTATCGATATTGTTTGATTTGGGTTCTACTTATTCATATTTGGCATCTTACTTTGCATCATATTTGGGTATGACTAGTGATTCCTTGGATATTCCTATTTATGTGTCTATACCTGTTGGAAATTTTATTTGTAGTTGATCGTGTCTATCGGTCATGTGTAGTTACTATTAGTGGGTATGATACTATGGTAGAACTCTTATTATTGGACATGGTTGATTTTGAGGTGATTCTTGGCATAATTTAATTGTAGAGTTCTTGCTTGTGTTGTTGTGCAATCGTCCTTGTTTGAGCGCATCAAGACTCGCCAGTATGATGATCCACATTTATTAGTGCTTGAGGACACAATTCAACGAGTTAGTGCTAAGAAGGTGGTTATTGGGGATGATGGTGTTATGTGTTTTCAGGGTCTTGTGTTCCTAGTACTGACGATTTGAGAGAGTTGATTCTTGAGGAGGCTCACAGTTTGAGGTATTATATTCATCCAGGCACTACGAAGATGTATCGTGATTTGAAACAGAATTATTAGTGGTGGAGGATGAAGAAGGACATTGTTAGGCATGTTTTGCTGTGTTTGAATTTCCAAAAGGTCAAGCATGAACATCAGAAATCAGGTTGTTTGATTAAGAGATTGGTTATACCGGAGTGGGAAGTGGGAGCATATTACGTTTGACTTTGTGGTAGGCTTACCAGGGACTTTGAAGAAATTTGATGCCATTTGGGTCATTATTGATAGGTTGACCAAGTCTGCGCATTTCATTCTAGTTATGACTTCTTACACTTTAGAGAAGTTGGCTCAGATCTACATCAATGAGATTGTTCGCTTGCATGGTATGCCTATTTCTATCATTTTCGACTGTAACACTCAGTTCACATCACACTTTTGGTGAGTTGTTTAGCATGAGTTGGGCAGATGGGTGGAGCTTAGCACTGCATTTCATCCGCAGTAGATGTCTCATTGGAGCGGACTATTCAGATCCTTAAGGATATGTTGAGAGCCTTTGTTATTAGTTTTGTAGGCCATTGGGACCGGTTTCTACCATTATTGGAGTTTGCTTACAACAATATCTACCAGTCCACTATCCAGATGGATCCATATGAGGCCTTATATGGTAGATAATGTCGCTCTCTGGTTGGTTGATTGAGCGTAATGAGGTTAGGTTATTGGATTCAAATTTGTTTCATGATGCTTTAGAGACGATGAAGTTGATTCAAGAGATGCTTTGCACAGCTCAATCCAGGCAGAAGAGTTATGCTGATAGGGATGTTTGTGATGTGGCTTTCATGGAGGGCGAGAAGGTGCTTATGAGAGTTTCTCCTATGAAGGGTCTGATGAGGCTTGGGAATAAAGACAAGTTGAGTCCGAGATTTATTGGTCGAGGTGTTAGAGAGGATTGGCAAGGTTGCTTATAGACTTTCTTCGCCTCCTAGTCTTTTGGTAGTTCATCTGGTATTCCATGTTTCTATGCTCCAGAAGTATCATAAGGACCAGTCGCATATTTTGGACTTCAACACTGTACAATTGGATGGAAATCTGACTTAAGAAGAAGAGACAATGGTCATTTTAGATAGATAGGTTTGAAAGTTGAGGTCAAAGGAGATCTCGTCGATGAAGGTGTTGTGGAGAGGCCAACCGAGCAAGGAGACTGATTGGGAGACCGAGTCAAATATGCTGAGTAGATATTTGCATCTCTTCAGCAGTTCAAGTACATTTCTAAATCCATTCGAGGACAAACGTTTATTTAAGAGGTGAAGAATATAATGACCCGATCGATTGTTTTGAGTATTAGAATTCCAATCCCCTATTTGATGCTTTCCATATATATATTTGATGTTTTATGACTTATAGGAATAGGTGGTTTGGTCTTCATGGGGCTCGGGAGTGATTTGGAATACTTAGTTCTATTTTTGAAAGCTTAAGTTGTAAGGGTTGACCAAAGTTTTACTTTTGAGTAAACGACCTCGGAATCAAAATTTGATGATTCCAATAGGACCCTATGGTGATTTTGGATTTAGAAATATGTTTGAATTTGGTTTTTGGATGTTCCTAGAAGCATTTAACTCTATTTGTCGAAAGTTGACAATTTAAGGAATTAGAGAGTTTTTAAGTTTAACCGATAGTTGACTTTGATGATATCGCACCCCGATTATTGTTATATGATTGTTAATAAGTTCACTTTTTTGAATGGAACTTGTGTGCAAAGTTTGGTTGATATCCGAAGTGTCTAAGTATGAATCAGACGCTTAGTTGGAAGTTTATGAACTTAAGAAAGTTCAATGTGAGGTTTGATTTTTGATTTTTAGATGTGATATTTTTATGTGTTTGGGGGTCTTTGGATAGGTCTAGGTAGTATTTATGGACTTGTTGGTATGATTGGACGGAGTCTCGGGGAACTCAGGTGAGTTTCAGACCATCCAGAGAATGTTAGGTGTTGCAAATTTTTGCTGGTGTCAGGTTGATCATCGCGATCGGAGAACATGTCTCCCAATCACAGAGTAATTTGGATAAGGGGAAATGATGAATCACGATCGCGTAAGGTGGGACGCATCGTGTAGAAGGAAGTCTGACGGGCAAGTTAATCATCGCAAACGCATGGTGCTCGACCGCGATCACGAAGCGTTGGCAGGTTGTGGATTGCGATTGCATAAGCTGATTTACGATCGTGTAAGAGGACAGTTTAAAGTTTTTTTTTACTTAGTACTGTTGATGATAATCTGTCCTTTAAGACATGAAGTTGTATTTGGTCTGTTCTGGAGAATTATAGTTGTGGTGTAAATGTGTTGCTAAATTGAATAAATATTGTCTCATAGAATGAATGCTTGCTAAACAGATTTCAACTCTTAATGCAATTAGTTTGTAGTTGTTTTGTTCAAATGCTAGGTTTATTTATTACTTTCACCCTTTCCTAACAACACAGCTAAATTTAATAGATTATGTATTTTTGTATAGTAGTTGTAGAAATAATTGAAGTTATGCTGTAAACAAATTATATAATACCAATATCGAGATCAAGTACTAACAACTTTCAACCAAGAAAAAGCCACAGGTGTTTCATATTCTATGTAGTAGAATTCTGGATAAAATAACAACACAAAAGGTAAAACAACTGTAGCACAAATCTGCTACAAATAAATTGCAGTTGACTCCTTCCTAATAAATAATTTATCTATAACTTTACTACAATCCAACTACATCTAAACACTTTAACTATAATTTTTCTACTGAAAAGGGAAACTAATTCTTCTTTTTCCGGACTTGTGTTCTCTCGTTCGCAACTGGTGCCCTTTTTCTTCTTGCTAATCTTCCAGTCACCTCACTTTCACTAATTGCACTAAGCTCTTGCTTTTTCCTAGTATAATCCCAAAGGAGCGCTCCATAGCGTCGACAGTGTTGATCAATATTAGAAAGGTCTTCCTTTGAAATCGATAGCTCTCCAATGCTGACATATTCTGCAAATGCCGCCACGTATACACCACAATCACTACAAAAAATAATAGGGGAAATTTTTTAGCATTCAATGTAAAATACAATTAGTTAAATAGATAGAAGGAAAGCAGCACATACAATGATCCTTCTTTTTGCTGGGGTATCTCACCGACCAACCACTGAATGTCAAGAGGGTCGGTAACACCTTTTTCAATGTATGCCTTTGTGTTCTTGTAGTTGATGTCTGGACGCTTGCCATAGAAGTCGATGCATGACAAGTAGAGGGGGATCATAATTGCAAACTTGTCGACAACAGATTCAACAAGTTTGTGATTTCGTGAAAAGACTATAGAATCATAAACATATAGAACCCTATCGGTGATGTCAAACACAACCAACAACTAATAAAATTTCTCCACAATGTTTATTGGCATAATCACAAAATCAACTTTGTCCCATGCAATATTTGCAAGTAATAGGTACCCCAATATGTATTCTGCCACGACGTCCTGGGGTTTGACAACAACAAGCTTCTTATCGGCAGGAGCATTAATGTACATCTCATAAATTTGTTCAATTCTAGTCTTGAAACATTCAGTCAGTGGTTGTAAACTGTGTTTTGTTTGCAGGACCATACTTTCCCCTCTTCCTCAAATAGTATAAAATAACATCAATGTGCTGCAAAAAAAACAAATTTGATTATTTCTCAATGTTTCATACAATTTAATTATAATTTTTAAACAAAAAATCTACATATTTCTAAAATAACAGAATACTACAGCTAATCATTAAATTCTGTCAGGGTATGTGTGTACCGTGTTGTTGAGTACTTGCCCGGGATGTGCCAAAGTAAAAAACCAGTCCTTTTATCAACTTTCTCTACTCCAAGATCAAACCACGGGTTGAGCTGGTTATCTTTTAAAGTATAAGGCGCCTTCCTCCTATTTAGAGACATATCAAGTACAATTATTATATAGTTTCAGTTTGAAATCCATAAATTGTGTGTACTCTATAATATGAAAAAATTGTATAATCTAACCTCTTTGAAACCGTGTCGGTACTTAAATATAACTACTTATTGAATTCTTCCAACAAGTCGGGATCAACATCGTCTCCAATAACCCCAGTACATGGAGACTTGATGTTGAAAATTGTAGGAGGTCCAACAGAAGTGCTTCCCTACTGAAATAAGGGAGAAAGGGGGGATCTGGCATGCTTTCCAGGAACCCTTGTTCTTCCCTGATGCACAGGGGTTGTTTCATCTTCATTTACCTCTCCGAATTTAATAATCTGTGAGAAGTTCTCTGGAAGCTCAAAATCATCAAGTGTTACTGCACTTTTTCCAGATCTGGAGTCATTGTCCGAATCACCTACATTGATGTAGTCAACTGGTTCGCCTACAATATTTAAAACAAAAGAACAACATTGTATGTTGGTTGCATTAGTTCTTTTGGGAAGATGAAACTTATATGAAAGCTATTGTTTTTTTCCCTATAATTATATTGTAACATATAATAACAGTGAAATCTTCATTGCAATCGTCTCCTTTTTGTATATCATTTGCTTGTTGAATGGGATATTGCAAAGGCACAGACTCCTTCTCCTCGTTTAAATGCTCTTCTTCTATGCCAAGTTTTGCATCCTGTTTTGGAGAGTCCACATGAATTATTTCCTTCTCTGTTACAACAAATGTGTACAATTTAATAAAACTGTAGATCATTTGTAATAAACATAAACTACACTGTAGATAAATTGTAGTTTAATTGAAGTTAATTTATTTTGGATAGTCCACATGCATTGTTTCATTCTATGTTATAATAAATATGTTCAACTTAATAAAATTGTAGATCATTTATAATAAACAGAAACTACACTGTAGATAAATTGTAATTTAATTATAGTTAATTTATTTAAATATTGTTCTGTAGCTATGATGTAATATGTATTGTGCAATATGTAGATAAAATGTACTAAATCATACCTGCAGTTTCTTCCTCCAATGCCCCTTGAAATTGGAAAGATAAGTCAACACATACAGGAACATTCTCCTCATTTTGAATGTCAGACATGTGCCCTGTATCTAAGAGAACAATTGAAAATATAATGTAGATTATTTGTTTGTGGTTGTTGGTAATTTAGGCTATATGTAAATATATTGTAGATATAATGTAAATATAATGTAGATTAGTTGTTATCAAATTGTGTTATAATTGTTAAAAAACATGTTTTATTGCTGCTAGCTAACACTGGTTTAGCAATAATGCCCGGATTCCGTTATTTGTTCTTTTCTTTATAATGTTCATCATTTTTCGTAGAACTACCAGGCATTGGAAATTTGTTAGGCTATGTACTTTATGAATACTATTATAAACATAAATATGGTAAAAATTGTTGTCCAAAATAAATATATTTCGAATGAAACCTTAGCATCAATTGCCTGTAACACAGACTTGATGGAATCATTGAGTAGCAATCGAATGCTACCTAGTTCTTCAAAAACCTAAAGAACGAAAAATTGTTATAATGTATCTAACAATTAGAGGCTTACATATATATATATATATATATATATATATATATATATATATATATATATATATATATATATATATATATATATATATATAAAAGAGACTAAAAATAAAAAATTAGGTATACCTCTTTCTTGAAGGTTCCAAGGTTTGAACCGACCTACGTATTAAAATAGAAAGAGTTAAAGAAATAATTTGCATAACATAAATTGAAGAAACCGGCCAGGATTATCTTAATAGGTTACCTTATCAACATCTTTTCTTAATTTTTTTTAATTGTTTCACAATATCTTTCTTGTCATCTATTCCCATTGCCTGCTTATGTTCAGATGGAGATGGAGATGGAGCATCTGTCGGATGCTCGACCTTTATTTCAGCTTCTTCAAGGATGTATTCAACTTTGTCTGGCAAATTCATTCTTGAAAGCTCTTTTGGGGCTTCAAGCATGTTGGTGAACTGAGAGAAAAAAATATGAGGGACCTAGTCATAATATATATAAAATGTGTAGATAATTTATATTAAATTATCTGTCCAGAAGTAAAAAATATTTACCTTAAATCCATGATGGTTTGATCATTCTATCTTCCAATGCAGATATTCATATCTTGTCTTTACTAGCTGTCCAGTTAAATATGCGGGGGATCGAATTACCAACCCTTGTAGCTATATCAGTGTTGATTGAAGAGCAACACTCATACAACCATATTTGCATAGCGAGTGCAAAACCTCGAATGAGATAAAAATGCACAGAAGGGTTGAGCTTGTGCCTAACGGACTGAAGCAATTGTGTATAAGCTTCGATACCCCATGCGAAATTCGCATACTGCCCCAAGTCCACCAAGTAGAACCTAAAATAGTCTATCAAACCATTATCTTTCTCTGAAGGACAGAGGAAGAATTCTATCAGATAGAGAATACACAGCTTGACTGCATCCTCATCATTCACCCAACTACGACTGGTTACAATTTGTTTCAAGTATGACTTCTTAACTTTTTCCTTGTTCGGAAAATAACTCCTCATTATTTTACTGTCATACTTAGTTGTGTAACCAAAGTCCATTACTTCTGTGAAACATCTAAGGTCAGTGATGAGGGCAAACTCCCTCGATCCAAAGTTCAGCCTCTCACCCTTTATCTCTGCCGTAAAAAAATCAGATATGGATGCATTCAATTCATACTTCATGAGAAGGTGAGTTGCCTGATTTTGGATACATATTTTGGGCAGGGAAAGAAAATGCCCAAAACATGTCTTCTTAAATAACTTTAACCCATTTTCAGACAATAACACATTGATTTGGCCAGGAACAGCAGGGTCAGATAATGTCTAGAACCTAGTGATACCATAATCAACATCATGTGGTATAAAAAATGTTCGATTCTGCACCAAATGAAATAGTAAGTTAAAAAAAGACTTGTTTGAAGACAAAAAAATAAAATAAATACAATTATACTACAATTTAGCTACAATCAGAAAGACATAAATACCTTGCATACAAGTAAGTTACAAAATTAGTAAACACATATAACAACTGACTACATTGAAGCTACAAGTTATATTTATAGCAAGAAATTAGAAAGTAACAACTACACATAATATATACAATTTGTTTACAGAAAATAAAACTAACATCTACAAAATAGAGCAAGTAATAACCAATAAACCCAACTAAATCATATAGTACATTCCCTAACAAAATATTTTCGAATAATATACAAGAAATCTACAATTTCGAGGAAAATATAGAAAAATTGATAACCAACAACAAATATACACAATGTAGACAAAATTTCTACAAATACAAAAAAATAAAAAATATGTAGAGTCATGAGACTGAGAACATATTTTGTAACTTAAAAAAAAAAACTAAAATTGTAAGTACTAAAATTTTACCTTCTCCGATGACTGTTGAGGTATAGTTTTCGGTGATTTTTGAACCTTCTTCTTTTTTGAAGGTTTGATAGTAGGAGAAACTTTGATTTTTTTTGCAGGTTTCGGGATAACTTCTTCTTCGATGAAATCATCATCACGAGCAATTTCTTTGCCCTTCCGCTTTACTGATTTAGCAGATGTCGAAGCTTCACCAGCATCCCTGTCATGCTTGAGTTTTGTTCGAGCTTCTGCCCTAGCTTCACGAGGGGAAAGCTTGGACTTTGTCTCAGGTTTTGCATGTGCCGATTTCACTACTTTTTTGGGTGAATCCTGTGACAAAACACCCAAATCAAAAGTAGGAATATCACCAACATTAGATTTTTTAGGGCTATTCTTCGGAACTCCTTTCTTCTTCATTGTAAGGGAAGGAAACATAGGATTTAGAGAGAGAATTAAGAAAGATTGAGATAGATTATAAAAGATTTTTGAAGAAATATGGAAGGCAGCGTTAATGGAGGGAGAGAGTACAAAATCGTGGGGGGCCGTGAGGGGTATGGACAGCGAAACGTGAGGGAGTGGGATATGTACGTTAGAGAGATTTTAGGAGTAAATTGATACTCATTAAATTTCTAAAATGTATATAATTGATAAATTGTATATGCTTATGTAATTAAATTGAAACTTGAATTGGAAGGGTAATAAGGTTTGAAATAGTGTATAGAAAGGTAAAAATTCCTATTTAAAAAAAATAATAATATCCATGATATCACTCGTCAAGTAATAAAACCGCCTACATAAATTATGATTTTTTTTGGTTAAGTTATGTTGGGTATGCGATATATAAAACAAAATTTCTCTAATTATTTATTTTGCTGGAATCTTTTAATTGTATCTTTTTTCCCGAGGTGCATTTTTTTTAATCAATAACCAAAACTTTTGGGGTTAATTGGAGTTAACAAAAAGAAAAAAACGAGCCAAATAAGTAACTAGGGTTTATCAAAACCGTAAACGAAAAATCCCTCCATTTCTTTTATCCACCACTCAGCCGCCGGAGATTCCCACAATGTCCGTCGACGATTCCACGCCGCAGGTGGACAAAATCTCCCTAAATGACGGCGTTGAGGAGGCTCAGTTCTCCCAACGCGTTCCGATCCGTTCAATTCTTGGCCGTCCTGACGGTGGAGCTGGACTCGCCGGAAAAGTTGTGAAAATTGGGGGTTGGGTTAAAACCGGTAGAGAACAGGGAAAAGGTTCTTTTGCCTTCCTGGAAGTGAATGATGGATCATGCCCTGCAAATCTACAGGTAATTGTGGATAGTGCTGTGTATAAACTTGGAGATTTGGTACCTACTGGCACTTGTGTGCACGTAGAAGGTGAGCTGAAGTTACCTCCTGAAGGTGCAAAGCAAAAAGTTGAGCTTCGTGTCCAGAAGGTTCTGTCTGTTGGTACCGTTGATGCTGGCAAGTATCCATTGCCCAAGACTAAATTAACTCTTGAGTTTCTTAGAGATGTTGTTCATCTGCGGCCTCGAACTAATACTGTAATGATCTCTTTTGTCTCTTGATTTATGTTTATCCATCTGTCCCATTTTAGGTTATGTTGTTGGACTGGGCATGCATTTTATGAAAAAGACTTTAGAAATTTGTGATCTAAAACTTGTGGTCTAAAACAAGTCATATCTGTGACTAAATTTTTTTATTAACGGTAGATGAGAAGTTTTAAGTTAAATTATTTTTAAATATATAAAGATATCATTTTTTGGGACAAACTAATAAGGAAAGTGCATCACATAAATTGTGATAGAGGGAGTAGGACTTTCTGTTTACTCTGCGAATAGTGAATTAGTCAATGCCCTAATGTGGAATAAAAATGCTTGTATTGGCACTACACCGTGTCCTTTCAATGAGAAATGATTTAATTTTTAGTTGGGCTTCTGTGATACCTTCTGGTAAATTACAAGTTCAAGTTTTATACTTGCACTTCTTTTATTGAGCTGGAAATGCAGGGGTCAAGGGATATTCATGTTAGGGGACCTTGTTTTTCTTAATAGAAGTTTTGTGGAACTTCCTTATTTGCTCTTTGATTTCCAAATATTTTTAAGCTTCATACCCAGCTTGTTTTTTTGCTTATGTTTCCATATAAAGGGAATAACGACAAACTATTTGGAAGTGATGTAGGATTGATTGATGCAATTAGTCCTTATGCTTCTTGAAAGAAGATACGTGGTGGCATGTTTTGCTCCTTTGTTAGTGACAACAATCATCAGTGCTGAAATATGTGAGATCACAAAATAAATTTGTATCATGATATGATGTTGGTTAATTTTACAAATAAAATATATTCTCATAATTTGGGATTACATCTATATGGAACTTATTTGTCTTCTGTCATTTTATGAGGATGCCATAGTTTGAGCTTACGAATTTATTTTGATATTGCTCATCTGTATAGGAAGTTTTTCTTCTGTTTCGTTCTCTCTCTCTCTGAAACATTCTAGAGAAGCATAAATATATCTTGAGTCTTGCAGTTTATTTAGAATTTAATTCACGCGTTCTTTAACTACAATCCATTTCTCATTTTGGTTTTGTACATTTCAGATTTCTGCAGTTGCAAGAATCCGTAATGCCTTGGCTTATGCCACCCATACATTCTTTCAGAAGAATGGCTTTCTTTATATTCACACACCAATTATCACCACCAGTGATTGCGAGGGTGCTGGCGAGATGTTCCAGGTCACTACATTGATAAGTGAAGCTGAAAAATTGGAGAAGGAGCTGAAAGAGAATCCTGCTCCTTCAGATTCTGACATTAAGGTTGTTGAACAGCTTGTCAAAGAGAAAGGAGAGGCAGTTGCTAGGCTCAAAGCTGATAAGGCAAGCACGGAAAAAGCTGGTTCCAACATTGCAGACATAAATAAGCAGATCAGTGCTGCAGTCGGTGATCTCACAAGGGCTAAAGAGAATCTCCTGAAGTTGCAAGAGAGATTCAAATTGGGAGAGAGGGTAAAGCGCTCTGCTGGCATATCTAAAAAGGATGGAAACATTGATTACGCTGATGATTTCTTTGCACGTCAAGCCTTCTTGACAGTATCTGGTCAACTCCAAGTTGAAACCTATGCATGTGCACTTTCTAGCGTCTACACTTTTGGGCCAACTTTTCGAGCTGAACAGTCCCACACTTCCAGGCATCTTGCAGAGTTCTGGATGGTGGAGCCTGAAATTGCTTTTGCTGATCTCAAGGTATCATGCATAAGTTGCATCGTCTTTTCTCATCGAACTACTTCACAGCTACAAGAAGTTTTTGATACCAACAGAGATGTGGATTCAAGTTAAAAATGTTTGAACTTTGGTATCATAAATACTTTTCCTAGTCATAATCTGGATGTTATCTGCACATGGACGAAAAAAGAGTAAACAGCTGTTGCCAAATTCTACATCTACTTTGATAGAATTTATTGGGAATGAGTAGAGATTACCACTAGGTGGTTTGGTTTCTGCAAAAAGAAAATTACCATTTAGTGGTTTGTTTTCCATGATGAAAAGTTGATAAGTGCCTGAAACAATTTTTTATACCATGTTATGTTATCTTCCGATTCCTTTTCTTCTGTACTTGAAGTGTATTCCTATGATGTTTTTGATTGGGCTATTTGTTTTGATTGGTTATTTGTTTTCTTTGCTTTTCCTGATTCGCATTACTCACAATTCATTTTTTTTTTTAGGATGATATGAACTGTGCTGAGGCATATGTGAAATTTCTCTGTCAGTGGTTGCTTGACCATTGTCTTGATGACATGGAATTTATCACTAAATTTATAGACAAAGCTGCTCTAGGTAGACTTAGAATGGTCACCTCATCCAAATTCCATCGCTTAACTTACACAGAAGCAATAGCTATTCTGGAAGAAGCATCCAAAACGAAGACATTTGAGAATAAAGTAGAATGGGGAATTGACTTGGCATCTGAACATGAAAGGTACTGTCTTATCCAGTACTATAATATAATCAGTTGGATTGGTATATTTCTGTACTTATTCTGATTCCTGATTGGCTTGTTGCTAGATATTTGACCGAAGAGCATTTTAAATCACCTGTTATAGTGTTCAACTACCCAAAAGGCATCAAAGCATTTTACATGAAGGTGAATGAAGACAACAAGACAGTTGCTGCGATGGATCTGCTTGTACCAAAGGTTTGCATATTCTGTTTGTAGCAATGGTGGGCTACATACTCTAGTCTTAAAGATAATGGTTTGCCACACCACCCACCATGGGATAGTGCATTAATGAAACCTCTGGGCATCAACGAGGCATCAGCACAAGCTAATGCCATGCAGACTAACTGATTGCTTGCAGCTAGTCGATGCATCTCCTGTAGGCTGTAAGAGAATGGACTTACATAGGCTGCATTATCAAATGAAATGGATGAATCAGTATTACATAGAAGCAAGAGTTGCTCGATCTTAATTTTGCTTCCACACAATTCAGCACTTACTGTAATACTGGAAATGAAAACTTTTTTGGCCACCATAGACTAAATTAAACAGACTGGACTTTTGCTAAAATAATTTATATAGTGATAGCAATTGTGTACCTGACCAGCCTGCATGCCTTCAGCTTTACATGAAAGTTAAATATAACAAAAGGAAGAACAACTGCATTCTTTTAATGAAGAATCATATACAAGATCCAGCAGTGGTCTTTGGCATTGCATCCTCCGTCACCTTCTATTTTCACATCGTGAGTACTGGCGACCCATATGAATTAATTTATCTGCTGCCTAAATGCATTCGTCTGCAGGTTGGAGAACTAATTGGAGGTAGCCAAAGGGAAGAGGATTATGAGGTTCTCAGATCAAGGTACTGTAAATTTGCAATATGTAAAGGATAATGTTTGTCTATTTGATCATTTAACTGATCTTTTGTCAATATAATATATTTCTTTGCAGGATATCGGATATGGGTCTGCCATTAGAGCCATATGAGTGGTATCTTGATCTGAGACGCTATGGTACTGTCAAACATAGTGGTTTTGGTTTAGGCTTTGAGCGGATGATTCTTTTCGCCACGGGGATGGAAAACATTCGAGATGTGATTCCCTTTCCCAGATATCCAGGAAGAGCTGATCTATAAATGTCAATGATAATTATGGATTCTTTGTCTTTGAAATTTATGATGCCAATTTTTTAACCTTGTAATTGTGACTATGGATTGCTGAACATATTCAAATACAGAAATTTTTTATAAGGCTCTATAAGGGATAATCCTTATAGAGCAGTTTGTGTTTCGGTTCATCCACCACTTTAGGGGGTCGTTTGGCTGAAATACAAGTTATGCTGGGATTAGTTATTCTAGAATTATTTCTTATTGAAGGTTCGGTATTGTTTTATTAATCCTGTGATTGTCAATTTTAATACGTACTATATATTGGGATAGGTTATCTTGGGATTGCTATTTCATCCTCTAGCAGGTATAAGTTATCTGGTGTTATTTTTAATTTTGGGATAACTTATCTCAGGATTGGTAACTAAACAAGGAATAAGGCAATAGTAAATTTTTATGTCAGGATTATTTACCAAACGACCCCTGGTTGATTTAGTTGTCGCCCTGCTGAATGTGGTGTTAGTTTTGAAAGGTTTCTGATTCTTTGTTTTGACTTTTTAGATTAGAGCAGCAACGACTGAAATAGAAGGGCTTAAGAAATACTTTAACTGGCGTCTTGATTAGCATGTAAATATCTTTGTCTTAACTTTTTATGTGATGTACCTTAATTTGACTTATACAATTTACTTTAAATAAGTTCAGTCGAAGATTAATATTGTTTCTATGACTTGAGCATTTAGATTTTTCTTTTTGGTCGAAAAATATTCTAGATCTACCAATTCCCAAAGCATGCCAATTATTTTACAAGGTATTGATTTAAGATACATGTAAGGGTAATTGAACTAAATACCTTTGTAATATGAGTTATTTACAGATGTACTTAATGTATATTGAAATCAAACACTTATACTCCTATATTATGTAAATCCTACACAAGCATATTGATTCAATTACATATACACTCCATGTTTTTTAAATTAAACACTTACACTTCTATACTATGAAAATCCTGCAGAAATGTAATGACTCAGTTATAGATACAACCAATATATCTTAAAATCAAACACTTAACCCTCTATACTATCGGAATCCTACACAATTATAATGAGTCATTTTTTCAATTAACTAGGGTGTTAAGTTGTTAGTTTTGAAAAACATAAGCTATACCCATAACTAGGTAGGGCAAGTTGGTCATATGACCTCTATTCAAACTTAAATTGTCAATTGACCTTCAAGTTTTAATTATTGTTCAAAAGATCATCTTGTTTAATTAGTATTAATGTGGATTTTGGGTTAAGGAGAAGGAGAAGGGGAATTCAAAATACAACCCTAAAGTTTTGCTTGTTGCACAGTAGCCCAACCTATATTAATTTTGTCACGATCCAAAACCCACCAAGTCATGATGACACCTAACCCAACCTGCTAGATAAAGCAACCAACATGTAACATAACTGTAACTGAAAATTATCAAACAAATAATAAATAAGAATGCAAAAATTAATACAAAAATTCGGCACGTGGGTATGCCTCCAATGCAAAGCTCCCTCTTCATGGCTACTCAGCTCCAGAATCTGCACGCAAGGTGCAGAAGTGTAGTATGAGTACAACCGACCCCATGTATTCAGTAAGTATCTTGACTAACCTCAAAAAAATAGTGACGAGGTTTTTAAGTCAAAAGATACTCACTTGTCAAATAATCTGTGCAATATATCCAAGACTGGCAACGGAAAATATAGAAGGTAAACAATAACTATAGTTTTATTAGAACAAATGATAGCAATTTTATAAAAGTAAGGCTCAACTTCAATAACAAGTCATCAAATGGAATCGCATACATATGGCACCTCATGCCCACATTATCAATTACTCTTACACGGCAAAGGCGTCATGCAACACATATGTCACACCCGCATGACAAAGACCTTGTGCCACATTATAATCCCATTATGTATCAATTTCCAAATAACAGGTTCAAGAGAACGTTTCAAAATCAATTATAGTAATGCATGATAATAACTTTCTTTTTACTACACTCTATTATGTTTCCAATAACTCAACAGAATATGAGGTAACAACTTCACGTAAGTAAATCCATCTTGGCAAACAATCATCAAGTAATAACAGAGGCATAAATTATTATGTTAAAAATAGCGCAGCAAACCATGTAAAAATACATGTCACACATAAAGAAGTCATAAACACAACACGAATGCCCATCTTTTACCACCACACATACAAAATCAATACAAATCGCCCCCGGGCTATCACATACCATTCTAATGCCACCCTTATTTTGCTGCATGAGCATCACAATGAATATTTTCCCTTATATTGCTACACGGGCATAAGCCATCCTTATCTCGTCGCGTGCATATCAATACACACCACCCTTATGCCGTCGCACGTGCATCTAGACACCCTTATCTCATTGTATGCGCATCACAGATGAAATGCCTCCCTTATGTCGTCACATGCACATCTATAATCAATCCATGTGCCACAATTACACATCAATGCAAAGTAACAAATTATCATCAAAAGGCACATCCTCATAAGTCAACAAAAAGCGCACAAGGACATGATAACAACAACAGTGTGAATAAAGCATAATCATTGTTAAATCAAGTATAGCAACCGAGTCGAAGTAATCGTTCAAAGGATCACATATACATTACAGAGTGTACATGTCCCAATCAAGGCACATTACAAGATCAAGTTCGGATATGTATTCATAGCCTACATGTGTCTATCCCCAAGGCAAATATAGCATAAGTTTCAGGTTTGTTCATCATGTTCAACATAAAGTACCAATAGCCTCAACATTCCTCTAGCATGGTTTATAGTACTCACGAAGTCGATTAAGTCAATAACACATTGAATCAAGTAAAACACACAACCAAATAAGACATAGAGTAAGCTAGAATCTACCCCGAGAATGAATTCCCATGGCGTATGTATATACGCTTGTCTCCTCATATATATATCACCCCCGCATGTAGCAAATAATATCAAATAGTAGAAAAAATTCCCACAACCAAAGCTAGGCAAGACACTTACCTCAAACAAGCCAAATCGATACTCAAAAATTGTTCCCTTAGAAAATCACCTCCGTCCGGCTCAAATCTAACAAAAAACAACTCGATAACGTCAAACAATGCAAAAGGAATCAATTTCAATTAATAAAGTTGCAATCTTTACCCAATTTCCAAAAGTCAACCATAGGCCCTCCCGGTCAAAACCCGAGTCGAAGGGTAGATTTCAACTACTCATAACCCCACGAGTCCAAATATATGATTAGTTTTCAAAATCGAGTCCAATTCGACTCTCAAATCTCAAATTTTTATTTTTCAAAATATAGTAAAATATTCCCAAACATTTCCTTTAATTTCATGATTTTGATGTTAAAATCCACAAGAAATTAAGTTATAATATCAAAGCTGAGTGAAAATCACTTACCCAATAATTATGTGTGAAAATCCCGTCCAAAATTTGCCTCCCACCGAGTTTAGGGCTCAAAATGTGATAAAATGAGGCTAAATCCCGAAATCCAGTTATATTAAGCTGCAGATGTCGCATTTGCGACCAGATGTTCGCAAATACGACTATCGCAAAAGCGACCTCAGGTCCGCAAATGCGAAGCACACTGACACAGTTGCAATTGCGACACAGACTTCGCAAATGCGAAGTCCTTCCCAGATGGACAAATCGCAAAAGCGATCCACCCATCGTCGCAAATGCGACTTCCATCTCGCATTGCGAACACTACTCAGCTCGCTCAGACTCACAAAAAAGAAGATGACCACGGAAATGCGGTGGCCTCAAATGTGACCTGTTCCTCGCAATTGCAAGAACAACAGCACCAACAATGGCTGAAATTCCCAAACTAACCCGAAAATAATCCGAAACTCACCCGAGCCCTTCGGGATCTCGTCCAACCATACCAACAAGTACATAAAATTCATGAAAATTCGATCGCATGCTCGGATCATCAAAATAACATATAAAACCATGAATCAAATACCAAAACGCATCCAAAATCAAACTGAAACTGAAGAACTTCCAAAATTATAAGCAAGCGTCTGATTCCTACCAAATCAACTCGGAATGATACCAAACATTGCACACAAGTTCCAAATGACAAAACAGACCTATTCTAAGTCCCGAAGCCAAAATCTAAACCCGTTAGCCTCAAAGCCATCTCTCGATCAAACTTAGAAAATTTCTAAACCCTCAAATTGCCAACTTTCACCAAAAAGAGCCAAATCAATCGAGGAACCTCCAAATTGAAATCCGGGCATAAGCCCAAGTCCAAAATCACCATACAAACCTATTGAAACCCTCAAAACACGGACCCGAGACCGTTTACATAAAAGTCAAACCTTGGTCAACTCTTTAATTTAAAGCTTCCAAATATGAAATTTGCTTTCTCAAATCAATCCTGGACCTCTCGAACATCGAAACCTACCATACACACAAGTTGTAATACATCATATGAAGCTACTCGAGACCTTAAACCACCGAACGGAATGCTAAAGTTTAAAATAACTAGTCGGGTCGTTACATTCTCCCCCCACTTAAACATACGTTCGTCCTCGAACGTGCCAAGAGTCATTTTCAAGCTATAAAATCACTGTATAAACTCACCATACACATACCCACGGTGATCCCATATCACCTCAATCCATAAAAGCCCATCAACACAATCTTGACTGAATATTCTTTCTTCAACCTTACCCGCTAAGCCTTAGAACCAAATTTTGACATCTAGTTCTCCTTCTAAGATCCGATTCTCGCATATAAACATTGTATCGATCTCAACCAGCACAACAAATCATAAATATATTCACAAAACATAACCACACAACGTAACCCATCGCTCATATGCCCATAGCCATATCTCTGGCCACAATAGTTGCCCATTACCAAACCCGGTACCGGTAATCTACCTCATATCAATTAGAACCTTGTTCCAAACCTTCACAACACTGATAATGATACAAGAGGCATGTAAAAACTCATAACCACTCATCAGATGAACAAGTCATGGAGTTCTCTCTCCCGACAGGAACCATTACCAAAGCCTAAGATGACAAATGACGTTCCCATCCCAACATACCTTATCTAAGTCTGATTGCACAAATTCCAGGTCCAATAACCTCATATCACCTAGTACAAGCTGCTCGACCAACATGCCACACCCCAATGCCATCTAGAGACACATATGACGTAATTCGCACCCAACAAGCAATAACTCAAATATAACTAATGATACAAAGAGAACTAAATAAGAGAACTATATGATAAGTCCAACAAGTACAACCCCAACAACACCATACTATGAATCCATCCCACAAGAAAGAAGCAAAACACATGAAATAACCATAAATAACCTCATGCTATCATAGATCTGATGCGGTGCGTGACCCGATCCAAACATACTAATCCACATGAAATACTCATCGAGCCATAATGCTCACAACCCACAACCATATGTGTACCAACAACAAACATGCAAAATGCATGATCATAACTATAGACAAACGGATAACACAATATACCCCATATAGGAAAACCATGACCAAGGCGCAATAGACAATTCAACACCCCAAGATCCATCTCGCTTGAATCTTGCCACAAGGCCTAAACGAAATCACATCAGGCGCGGGAATAGTCAAGTAGTATCAAAACCCATCGTAGCATACGAGAGCAACACATGAAGCATACCATAACATGAATAAGTTTAACTCTAGCCGTTGAGTAAACAAAACTCGGTACGATGCATAATACACATTTTCATTAGGCCTACCAATGGGCCCCAAAATCAATTGCAATCATCCCAAATAGGTAAAAAGAAATTTCCAAAGTCCGTAGTAACCTACCCATAGCACATACTATCAGTTGACTAGCTCTTAAACATCTTCGCAGTCCGCAGCCAAGGTATAGTCTACCTCTAAGAATATCTGGTCCCTAAACCTAGAGAATACATAAATATCCATATCTGACCCCGACTCCACAACACAAATGACTGACACATCTCTCATACATCATCATCTATGGAAAATACTCACATAGATCTTCTGCGCCACATAGCAAAACCTGAACATCGGCAGTCAACATCTAGGGAATTACCGTAATACTAGTCGAGCACCCACAAGTAAAAAACAAATGCGTCTCCTAACATGCACACCCTTCTCGGGCGATACCCGGTGGTACTAACATCCTCTATACATCTAAAACCTTCCATGCCGTCTAGAACTCGTGACCGTCCTTTTAAAAACCGAACCGCAACCTTGCCCATAAAATCTCAATCCCACCTGACGTACTACTTATATCATGCTATAATCTGAAAACCACGAGGGCCCCATTCTCAACTATGAATAACTAGTAGGATATATACTCCATCAACCGAAAACCTTCCTCTATATCAAACGATAGAACAAAATCACAACACGTAACAGACTCTCCATGCTTGTGGAGCACATCTACCACAAGTCGTGGCCAAACCATTTGCAAACACTTTGGAACCCATTTGCACATAATCAAATCATTAGAACTACATCCTTCTGAATCAATCCAAGTAACGTAGACTACTAAGAGCAAGAGTACCTCAACATGAAATTGCCCGCACTGAAGAACCCTTTAATGAATCTGAAGTTGTTCATTTCTGTCATGCCCTAACATCGGGGAGCGCGACCGACGCTCAACCGAGTGAATCCGGTCGAGAAATCCTATTAAACCTTTCCTACCCGACTCATTCATAATCCAAAAAGGGATCGTATCACCATTTGTAAAACAGGGGAGAGATCAGTTATATAAATATATAAACGTTGCTAGTTCATTTTTCCTTATATACATTATGCCATAGTTGAGTTCCCAAAATACAACTCGATCCAACGACCACCCCAACATACATACATGACCCACATAAACGTCTACGGAGCCTCTAAGAGTACAAAAGAGCAACATGACAATGCCGGCAACAAGGCCCCGGCTATACCTCAAAATATGAAAACTTATACAAAAGAAGGACTACATGACCCCTGGGAGAAATGGGGCTCACCAAGACTGCTGTGAGGAGAGAAAGAGAGCACCACCTATCTACGATCGGCACTATCTGCGATGGAACCACCTATATCTATTCAAAGATGTAGCGCCCCCGGAAAAAGGGATGTTAGTACTGTCGAATAGTACTAGTATGTAAAGCAAACACCAATTTTAGTAGAATGAACAGTGAAACAAAGAGAAGGTAGTCATAATAATCAATAAGAGTTTCATAGAAATATAGAGAAAACACCAAGTAAGGGTCACATAGTTTCCAATTTAATCTTTCCATCTTTTTAGATTAATAATCTTTAGTGCCAAAGCCACAACTCACAATGCCACCGTGTTTTTACACGGAGTCCGGTCTCGGCCCGACCGGCTAAGCCATCTCAGAGACATATCCATATCCACAATGTAAATCAATAATTCCAACACAAATGCCATCATGTGTACAACATGGCGTCCGATCTCGGCCCGATCGGCTAAGCCATCTCACTTGAGACATAACCTCTTTCAATTGTTCACTAAATTTACATTTCTTTCCCATCTTTCGTTACATGGCACAAACAACCTCATTTATTAAGTAGTTCTTGGCATTTGGGAACATTTTACAATTCAAGTCTTTTACCTTTTTATCCTTTCAAATAACATCATCACATAAGGCATTGCACACATAAGGGAAGGAGCTTGGAAACAACATAATTACGTTCTCAAATAGCATGATGACATGGTAACCATCTAAAACAATTAGGGAACATGAATCTTTCAATCCAACATACTAAGGAAAACAACTCTAGTATGATCAAGTTAGAACTTACACCCATCATTCAGACACCAGGAGTTTGATTCTAAGAAGAAGAGAGTTAGGCATACATACCTCAATTGCGCTTCTTTAGACTCTACAATTGTCCGGAACCCTTAGCAACCACAATCTATTTTAGCAGTATATAAATTGAACCCAGAATTAGGAAAATATTCATAGTTCTAGCTCACTTTTTCCCCACACTCTTTATTACACATACATGCAAGATAAACCACCCTTATACCCATGAAGTATCACACTAGTACCCCATTATAGCTATGTTTAAAATTAAGAGCTGGGGTGATGAAGCCTTACCTTTTAGGATAAAGAATTTGGTGCTCTTCTTGAATATTTCCAAGCTTTGGGTGATGGTTGAAGATTAATTGATGAAAAATTAGGCCCTCCCTCTAGAACCCTCTCTCTCACTCTAGAAATATCAGAAATGAGCTTCAAAATAGACTAAATGGGTGTTTTAACGGAATGGGGGTCGGGTTTTAAATTAAGAAAAATGGTACCCCGACACAGGTCTGCGGTCCGCAAAGTGACCGCAGAAATGGCCCTCAGGGGCCTAAACCTTCGGCTCAGGTATGCGACCAGTATGCAGTCCGCATACTTGTTCTATGGTCGCATAATGCACCGCAAAACTCCCTCCGCAGAAACCCAAGAGGAATTATGCGACCGATATGCGGTCCGCATATCGATTATGTGATCGCATAATCGACCGCAAAACTGACCTCAGGTTGCCCAAACTTACTACTTCACTCTGCGGCCGCATAATGGGCAGCAGAAATGCGTTCTTCTACGAAACATTTTCCTCTCAGTCCGTAGGGTACTGTTCAATCCAAAAAAGTCCGTTCCGCGGTTCGCATGCTCCCCGCGAAGAATTTTTACTATAGTAACGCAGGAATCTATCTTGGCACCACGAAACCCCGAGTATTTTGGTTAAAATTTTTACGGGCACTTACATCCTCCCCCACTTAAGATCATTCATCCTCGAATGAGGATCAAGGTTCACTTAATACAGCTTCAGTTATGCCATATACCATCAGCCCCAAATTTGCCTAACTTCCTAATTTTCTGAAAATTTCGCCAGAGTTTCCTTTGTATTTAGGCCTATCCACCTGTCAGAGAGCCCCCGAAACACACCTTAGAAACATATATAGAGTTAAATGACACAACAAAATGCAAAATAACACCAACCGAAGCCTCATGGGGGACATATAGCTAAAAAAGAGTGTCTTTATATTAGCCGAACAAGTGATACAAACTTTAGGGGAAACAACTTCATAGAACTATTACATGGCTATTCAAACAAATGAGGGTACTTTTCTTTCATTTCATTCTCGGCTTCCCAAGTAGCTTCTTCGACTTGATGGTTTTGCCATAACACCTTCACGGATGCAATTTCTTTGTTTCTCAACTTTCGGACCTGCCTATCAAGAATAACAACCGGAATTTCTTCATATGACAATTCTTCACTAACCTCGATGGTCTCAACCGGCACAATAGCGGACGAATCTCCAACTACCTTCTTCAACATGGACACATGGAATACCGGGTGTGCTAATGACATCTCAGGTGGTAGTTCAAGCTTGTACGTCACCTGACCTATCCTTTGAATGATTCTATACGGCCCGACATACCTCAGACTTAATTTCCCTTTCTTTCCAAACCGCATGATCCCCTTCATGGGAGATACCTTCAAGAACACCCAATCATCTTTTTTGAACTCTAAGTCTCTGCGACGAACATCCGAGTAGGATTTTTGACGACTCTGAGCAGTTTTCAACCGCTTTTTTTATGATCTTAACCTTTTCCATAGCCTGATGCACAAGGTCTGGTCCTATTAGTTCAGCTTCTCCAACCTTGAACCACCCTATCGACGATCTACATCTTCTATCATACAAGGCCTCAAACGGTGCTATCTGAATACTAGCATGGAAGCTGTTGTTATAAGCAAATTCTATGAGCAGCAAATGATCATCCCAGCTACCCTTGAAGTCAAGCACACACGCACGCAACATGTCCTCAAGCGTCTCAATAGTCCGCTCTGCTTGCCCGTCAGTTTGTGGATGGAAGGCCGTGCTAAGATTTACCTGCGTACCCAAACCTTGCTGAAATTTCTTCTAGAAATTAGCTGTGAATTGGGCCCCTCGATCGGAAATGATGGAAACTGGAGTGCCATAAAGCCTGACTATTTCCTTGATATACAATTGAGCATATTGTTCCGCAGTGTCGGTAGATTTAACTGGTAAGAAATGTGCTGATTTTGTGAGTCGATCCACGATCACCCAAATTGAGTCAAACTTACACGGAGTGCACCGTAACCCTACCACAAAATCCATATTGATCATTTCCCATTTCCACACTGGAATTTCTATACTCTGTTCTAACCCACCGGGCCTTTGATGCTCGGCCTTCACCTGTTGACAGTTTGAACATTTTGCCACAAAGTCCGCCACACCCCTCTTCATGTCATTCCACCAGTAAACTCCCTTGAGATCATGATACATCTTTGTAGAGCCTGGGTGCACAGAATATCTAAAAGTATGAGCTTCTGCCATGATTCTTTCCCGAAGACCATCTACATTTGGAACACATAGTCGTCCTTGGTACCGTAATGTACCGTCATCCATGCCAAGAGAAAAAGTAGTAGTCTTATGTTTATGAATCCCTTTCTTTAGCTGCACCAACACTGGATCACTGTAGTGCTTCTCCTTGACCTCCGTCACAAGCGATGATTCTGCCCTATTCCGCATAATCACTCCCCCTTCACTAGAGTCCGTAAGACGAACTCCCAAACCGGCTAACTGGTGAACCTCCTGGGCCAAGGGCCTTTGACATGCCTCCAAGTGAGCCAAACTACCCATAGATTTCCTACTAAAAGCATCCGCCACCATATTAGCTTTCCCCGGATGATACAAAATGTCGATGTCATAATCTTTGAGCAACTCAAGCCACCTTCTCTGCCTTAAGTTCAATTCCTTCTGCTTGAAAATGTATTGAAGACTTTTGTGTTTTCGTGAATACATCTGCATGGACTCCATACAAATAATAACGCCAAATTTTTAATGCAAAAACCACCGCCGCAAGCTCTAAGTCATGAGTTGGATAGTTCTTTTCATGATTCTTAAGTTGCCTTGAAGCATATGCTATAACCTTACCATGTTGCATTAATACACACCCAAGACCGATCCTTGAAGCATCGCAATACACCACAAACCCCTCGGTACCCTATGGCAGGGTCAATACCGGCGCCGAGGTTAATCTTGATTTCAATTCCTGGAAGCTCCTTTCACAAGTATCGGACCACTGGAACTTAACCGCCTTCTGTGTCAATTTAGTCAATGGTGAGGCAAGTGTGGAGAACCCCTCCACGAACCTCCTATAATACCCAGCCAAACCAAAGAAACTGCGAATCTTTGTTGGAGTAATAGGTCTAGGCCAATCCTTCACCGCCGCAATCTTTTGAGGATCAACCTTAATTCCTTCTCCAGAGAGGACATGACCCAGGAATGTAACAGATTCAAGCCAAAATTCATATTTCGAGAACTTTGCATACAATTGGTGTTGATGAAGAGTCTGCAAAACTGCCCTGAGGTGGTTGGCGTGATCCTCTCGACTTCGTGAATATACAAGGATGTCGTCAATGAATACTATCACAAAGGAGTCAAGAAACGGCTTGAAGACCCGATTCATAAGATCTATGAAAGCTGCTGGGGCATTTGTTAGCCCGAAAGACATTACCAAAAATTCAAAGTGCCCATACCGGGTTCTGAAAGCTGTTTTCGAAATATTGTGCTCCCTTACCTTCAATTGATCGTACCCGGACCGCAAATCAATTTTGGAGAAGAACTTAGCACCTTGTAATTGATCAAACAAATAATCTATTCTAGGCAACGAGTATTTGTTTTTGATTGTGACTTTGTTGAGTTGCCGGTAATCAATACACATCCGCAACGATCCATCTTTCTTTCTGACAAAGAGAACCGGTGCATCCCAAGGCGACACTCTCGGTCAGATGAAACCTTTCTATAGAAAATCCCTTAGTTGTTCCTTTAGCTTTTTTAATTCTGCTGGCGCCATTCTATAAGGTGGAATGGATATAGGCTGCGTGCCCGACATCACATCAATCTTAAAATCAATCTCCCTGTCTGGAGAAATTCCAGGGAGCTCATCCAGAAATACATCGGGGAATTCATTCATAATTGGTACAGATTCAAGGGTAGGCACCTCAGCAGTGGTATCCGAAACTCGGACCAAATGATAAATATACCCCTTCCTGATCATCTTTGTGGCCTTAAGGTAAGAAATAAACCTACCTTTTGGCATAACATTATTCCCCTCCCACTCAACAGTTGGCTCATTAGGAAACTCAAGCCTCATAATTTTGGTCCGACAGTCAAGTTTGGAAAAACATGAATAGAGCCAATCCATTCCCATTATTACATCAAAATTAATCATCCATAGTTCAATAAGATTGGCCATGGTATCCCGATCATGCACCGTGACAACACAATCCATATAAATCCGTACGGCCACAATAGACTCGCCAACTGGAGTAGATACAGAGAACAGCTCATGAAGCTGTTCCAGTCCTATCCCGAAGCTCGTAGCAACAAAAGGAGTAACATAGGACAAAGAAGATCTGGGATCAATAAGGGCATACACATCATGAGATTGAACAGTCAATATACCTGTGACGACATCCGGGGAAGCCTCTGCACTCTGTCGACCACTCATAGCATAAAATCGGTTGGGTTCTCCTGAACTCTGTGCACCACCCATGGATGTACCATGCCCTGCGAGTACTGAAGAGCCTCGAGCTGGAGGGTATGCTGAAGATGTGGCAGCTGTAGGACTGGATGACTGAGCTGTGCCCCTATCTGTACCCTGGTGGGATGCACAACACTCCCTCTGAATATGGCCTCTCATTCTGCATCTGTGACATACTGGCATGTACAGGTAGCAGACTCCCGAATGTATCTTCCCACACTTAGGGCATGGGGTCCTCTGCTGCTGCTGGAATCTCCCTCCTGATCGGTCCTGATGATGGGACCCCATGCTGCCCTGACCGGGCCTAAAGCGAGTCCCTTGCTGCTGACCGTGCCCTGATGGCAGGGCACTAGCTGAAGACTGAGCATAAGACTGGGATGGCCCTGATGATCCTCCCCAAAAAGCTGATCTCCCACCTCCGAATGAATCCCCAAGGTTGCCACTGATCGGGCCCTACTACTACTATCTCGTTCCATCTTGAGCTTTAACTTTCGAGCCTCCGTAGCTTGGGCAAATGCCACCATCCTTCCATAGTTCATGTCAGAATTTAGAGCAGCTGTGGTAGCCTCATTAATAACCAAAGGGCTAAGGCCCTGCATAAATCAACGCACTCTTGCCTCCATAGTCGGCATCATATGAACAAAATACTTCGACAGGCGCACGAACTCCATGTGATACTCCTACACATTCCTACTACCCTATTTAAGGGTCTCAAACTCCAAAACACGGTCTGCCTTAGTCTCGGCAGGCAAGAAATGGTCTATGAAGGCATCCGCGAACTCACTCCATCTCGCCGGAGGGCTCTTCTCCTCACGGGAATCCTCCCACATCTTAAACCAGGAATATGCCACCCCTTTCAAACGATAGGAGGCCAACTCTACTCCCTCCGTCTCAGTAGCACGCATAACTCGGAGAGTCTTATGCATCTCATCAATGAAATCCTGAGGGTCTGCCCCGGGATCAATACCTATGAACACTGGAGGGTCTAACTGAAGGAACCTGTTTACCCTGGAACCGGAAGAATCTCCTTGCAAGCTAAATGAGGTGGGTACAACATTTGACCTTTGAGCCTGGGAAGCTACTAACTGAGTCAGCATCTGAATAGCTCCTCTAAGATCCCCATCATAAAATACTGAGTCCTGGAGCTGGGGCTGGAGGTAGAACATGTATATCGGCGGGGGGGGGATTGTGGCACCCTCCGCGGGTGTAGGAACTGGGGTAGTCTGTTCTGGAGTAGACGAATCAGGCAGTGTGATAGTAGGGGGATTATCCTCACCCACATTATCAAGTAAGGGATCAACAACCATTCCCGGTGTGGCATTGGCTTCTTGGCCAATTCTCGCTCTCTTCTTAGGTGCCATTTACTGAAAGTTAGAACAATGATCAAGTTAGGGGAAAACAACCTCACGTTCCGCTATATTGCACGATATAGAACAACAATGAAGGGTATCATTCTTAAATGTCCAAGTAGCCCCCTAATTATATATGTGGTCGACAACACACCGATAAGAAGGGCTCTACTAGACACGGCTCCGAGATATCCTAGGACACTTTAAAACCTTAGGCTTTGATACAAAGTTTGTCACGCCCCAACCTCGGGGAACGCGACCGACGCTCAACCGAGTGAACCCGGTCGAGCAAGCCTATTAAACCTTTCCTACCTGACTCATTCATAATCCAAAAAGGGATCGCATCACCATTTGTTAAACATGGGAGAGATCAGTTATATAAATATATAAACGTTGCTAGTTCATTTTTCCATATATACATTATGTCATAGTTGAGTTCCCAAAATACAACTTGGTCCAACGACCACCCCAACATACATACATGACCCACATAAACGTCTACGGAGCCTCTAAGAGTACAAAAGAGCAACATGACAATGCCGGCAATAAGGTCCCGATTATACCTCAAAATATGAAAACTTATACAATAGAAGGACTACACGACCCCTGGGAGAAATGGGGCTCACCAAGACTGCTGTGAGGAGAGAAAGAGAGCACCACCTATCTACGATCGGCACTATCTGTGATGGAACCACCTACATCCATTCAAAGATATAGCGCCCCCGACAAAAGGGACGTTAGTACTGTCGAATAGTACTAGTATGTAAGGCAAACACCAATCTTAGTAGAATGAACAGTGAAACAAAGAGAAGTTAGTCATAATAATCAATAAGAGTTTTATAGAAATACAGAGAAAACACCAAGTTAGGGTCACATAGTTTCCAATTCAATCTTTCCATCTTTTTAGATTAATAATCTTTAGTGCCAAAGCCACAACTCACAATGCCACCGTGTTTTTACACGGAGTCCGGTCTCGGCCCGACCGGCTAAGCCATCTCAGAGACATATCCATATCCACAATGTAAATCAATAATTCCAACACAAATGCCATCATGTGTACAGCATGGCGTCCGATCTCGGCCCGATCGGCTAAGCCATCTCACTTGAGACATAACCTCTTTCAATTGTTCACTAAATTTACATTTCTTTCCCATCTTTCGTTACATGGCACAAACAACCTCATTTATTAAGTAGTTCTTGGCACTTGGGAACATTTTACAATTCAAGTCTTTTACCTTTTTATCCTTTCAAATAACATCATCACATAAGGCATTGCACACATAAGGGAAGGAGCTTGGAAACAACATAATTACGTTCTCAAATAGCATGATGACATGGTAACCATCTAAAACAATTAGGGAACATGAATCTTTAAATCCAACACACTAAGGAAAACAACTCTAGTATGATCAAGTTAGAACTTACACCCATCATTCAGACACCAGGAGTTTGATTCTAAGAAGAAGAGAGTTAGGCATACATACCTCAATTGCGCTTCTTTAGACTCTACAATTGTCCGGAACCCTTAGCCACCACAATCTATTTTAGCAATATATAAATTGAACCCAGAATTAGGAAAATGTTCATAGTTCTAGCTCACTTTTTCCCCACACTCTTTATTACACATGCATGCAAGATAAACCACCCATATACCCATGAAGTATCACACTAGTACCCCATTATAGCTATGTTTGAAATTAAGAGCTGGGGTGATGAAGCCTTACCTTTTAGGATAAAGAATTTGGTGCTCTTCTTGAATATTTTCAAGCTTTGAGTGATGGTTGAAGATTAATTGATGAAAAATTAGGCCCTCCCTCTAAAACCCTCTCTCTAACTCTAGAAATATCAGAAATGAGCTTCAAAATAGACTAAATGGGTGTTTTAACGGAATGGGGGTAGGGTTATAAATTAAGAAAAATGGTGCCCCGACATAGGTCTGCGGTCGCATATGCGACCACATAATGGTTATGCGGTCCGCAAAGTGACAACAGAAATTGCTTTCAGGGGCCTAAACCTTTGGCTCAGGTATGCGACCAGTATGCGGTCCACATACTTGTTCTACGGTCGCATAATGCACCGCAGAACTCCCTCCACAGAAACCTAAGAGGAATTATGCGACCGATATACGGTCTGCATATCGATTTTGCGATCGCATAATCGACTGCAAAACTGACCTCAAGTTGGCCAAACTTACTGCTTCACTCTGTAGCCATTATGCGGTCCGCAGAGTGATTATGCGGCCGCATAATGGGCCGTAGAAACACGTTCTTCTATGAAACATTTTCCTCTCAGTCCGTAGGGTACTGTTCAATCCAAAAAAGTCCGAACCGCGACGAGCAAGCTCGCCGCGAAGAATTTCTACTATCGTAACGCAGGAATCTATTTTGGCACCACGAAACCCTGAGTATTTTGGTTAAAATATTTATGGGTCCTTACAATTTCACCTTTCTAATACCGCAATTTAGAATCAATAATGATATATAATACCGCAAGTCTCGACATCATCCAATGTAAGCCTCAAGTCCTAACCATACTCAAATTCGAAAATCCTTAAATATCACATATGAGTCCTGAACCCGTTGGAACCTTCTCAAAAGTCATTCACCTTGCTCTAATCATCCTTGATGAAACCTTCCTCAAACCATAACCAATCCACTAGCACATCCTAGTCCTATATCACGCATGACCATGCAATCCGATCATCAATAGCAGACTCCCCCACTTGGCTCGAGGCCATAGAACATATCATTTATAACCCTTCGTACCCTTCCTTTATAACTGTCCCGATCTCGCTCTGCTAACCAACTAAATACTTTATAAACTCATGTAACACCAGTCATAAAACACTCCAAAGACTCTGCCAAGTTCATACTCATCCTTATGACAGTTGTGCAGACTTCTTCAAGCCCTCCGAAATGGTAGCATACTCGCTTTGTTGAATAGAAGCCTCATATAAATCACACAACCTCAAATCCCACCAGCTAGCCTCAAATCAACATCTTCCCATGATCCTAATATGGTCACAATAATTAGGAAACCAACTAATCCTCTCGAGCCTGTACTTATCAACCAAATACAAGAATTCACTGCATACCACAAAGGAACAACTGAAAGATCTACCACTGCATCCGCTTCTAAGACTAGGCCACATCGCAACGATAATCAAGCATTCATAGCCCTTCGTACTCCATCCATAGCATAACAAGTCGTTGGTGTATAGCAGATACTGAGTGCGCAACATCACATACGAGTGAATGAAATAAAATTGAAGGTACATGCTTCAAGATGAAACAAGGTTGCTCGATAAGTAGATAAAGATGTGAAGTTTCCTAGATGCCCTGTAGCCTCTCGAAGAAAAGTATGGACGTCATCATACCGATCCGCAAGACTCTACTAGATAATTGTTCATGACTCGTAAAACCTATAAAGCTAGAGCTCTGATACTAACTTGTCACGACCCGAAATCCCACCGATGTCATAACGGTACCTAACCCAACCCGCTAGGTAAGCCAGATAGTATAAGTCACTTCAACATGAGGAATCATCATTATTAAAATAAAATTGCAATAGAATTTAATACAATTACTATGAGGATTTGCAGTACATGTCATCAGCCAATATAATTTAGATTTACTAAGCTGGTGAAATGATTTCAATACAACATCTGTTTGAAAATTACATAAATAAAAATAAAATCATAAAATACCAGGAATAACAAGTAGCATGAATTCGGCACGTGGGTACACCTCCAATGGAAAGCTCCTCTTCACAGCTACCCAGCTCCTGAATCTGCACGCAAGGTGCCGAAGTATAGTATAAGTACAACCGACCCCATGTACTCAGTAAGTATCTTGACTAACTTCAGAGGAGTAGTGACGAGGTTTTTAAGTCAAAAGATACTCACTTTCCAAATAACCCGTACAGTATATCCAAGACTGGGAATGGAAAGTATAATAAATAAGCAATAACTATAGTCTTATCAGAACAAGTGATAGAAATATACTACAAGTAAGGCTCAACTTCAATAACAAGTCATCAAATGGAATCACACACATATGGCATCTCGTGCCTACATTATCAATTACCCTTTCACGGCAAAGACTTCGTGCCACACACATGTCAAACTCGCATGGCAAAGACCTCGTGCCACATTATAATCCCATTCCGTATCAATTTCAAAGTAACATGTTCAAGAGAAATTTTCAAAATCAATTATAGTAATGCATGATAACATCTTATTTTTTACTACAATCTGTTACATTTCCAACAACTCAATAGAATATGAGGTAACAACTCCACGTAGGTAAATCCATTTTGGCAAACAATCATCAAGTAATAATAGAGGCATAAATTAGCATGTTGGAAACAATGTAGAAAACCATGTAAAAATGCATGACACACAGAAAGAATTCATAATCACAAAAAGAATGCCCCTCTTTCACCACCACATGCACATAATTAATACAAATCACCCCCGAGCTATCACATAACATGCCCACAATGCCACCCTTATATCGCCGCGTGAGAATCACAATGAATATTTCCCCTTATATTTCTACACGCGCATAACCCACCCTTATCTCGCCAGGTTTGCATCAATACACACCACCTTTATGCCGTTGCACGCGCATCTAGCCACTCTTATCTCGCCGCATGCGCATCACAAATGAAATGCTTCCCTTATGTCGCAGCATGCACATCTAAAATCAATTCGCACAACATGTACACATGTGCCACAACTATAAAACAATGCAAAGTAACAAATTATCATCAAGAGGCACATCCTCATAACTCAACAAAAAGCGTACAAGGACATGATAACAACAAAAGTGCGGATAGAGAATAATCATTGTTAAATCAAGTATTGCAACTGTCACAACACCAAAATCCTTCCTTAAGGATCGTGATGGTACCTAGTCTCTAAAATTAGGTAAGTTGATCACTTACAATAGTTAAACTAAATATTATAAAGCAGAGTTTAATGCAAATGCTAAAATAAAGGTGATACAAGCCAACACAACAATAATCACAACAAATCCCCAAGACTAGGTAGTACAGTGTCACGAGCTCTAACTGATTACATAAAACATCTCAAGTACATTATTGTTGGGATAGAGAATTAACAGTATAAGTGTAAGGAAAGGACTCCAAGGGGTTGCGACGAACAATGTAGCTCTACCTTAAACCCTTGCGATTAAAGAAACTTTCACAGCTTGGGTCCGCTACCTCCAACACCTGGATCTGCACAAACATATATAAAAGTATAGTATGAGTACACCACGATCGGTACCCAGTAAGTATTAAGATTAACCTCAGTGAAGTAGTGACGAGGTTTAAGTCGAGACACTCACTAGTCAAATATAACCTGTGCAAAATGACAAAGACCGACAAAAGGAATAATAACATAAGGCAATAACTGAATCTCATCAGAATAAATGATAACAATTTAGAACAAATAAAGGTCCAGTCTCGACGACAAGTCATCTGGTTGAATCACACACATATGGCACCTCGTTGAATCACACACATATGGAACCTCGTGCCCACATTATCAATCACTGTCGCACAGAAAAGACCTCATGCCACAACATAAGTAACACCTGCACAAAAAAGACCGTGTACCACAATATAAGTCATACTCACATGGCAAAGACCTCATGCCACTATATAAGTCATACTCGCACGGCAAAGACCTCGTGCCACAATATAAATCACACTCGCACGGCAAAGACCTCGTGCCACCACGTATATCGTACCCGCATCAGTTACGTATAACATGTTCAAGAGGGATTTAACAAGAATCAATTAAAGTAAAGCACGATAATGACTTTCTTTTACTTTAATCCGTTATGTTACCAACAACTCAACAGAATACGAGATAACAACTCCATGTAGGAAATTCCACTTTGGCAACCAAATCACCAAGTATTACCAGAAAAGATTAGCACATTAGAAACAACACAACAAAACATGTAAAATGCATGACATACACAAGGAAGTCAGAAACTGTTCCAACACAAGAATAACAACAATAATCACCCCGAGGTACCACACCTCATAATCACAAATCACAATTCAAAATTTACCCTTATGACGCCGCGTGAGCTTCACATTTAAAATATTTTTTCCGAAATAGCTTCACACACTTTAGCCCCCTTATCTCGCTACGTGTGCATCACAATGAAGTATTTTCCCTTACTTGCACCACACGCATAAGCCCCCTTATCTCGTCGCGTGCGCATCACTATTCATGTTGACTGTATATTTTGATGCTCTATATTTAAAATTAACTTCTGCAGTCTTCCTAGTCATTAAATGGTAAAATATAGCATTTTTGCATATTTTTAACTTTAATGTAATTTATTGCTAATAATTCCTATTTTTCAAAAAATATAGGAATGTTTATCATTTTATTGTAATTAATTAAATACTACATTCGTGCATTTTTTAAAAATTCAAATAATTTATTGATAACCTATTTTCAAAATATTAGGATTTTTCTATCAATTTATTATCACTTAAAAAATAATAAAATAATTACTACACCACTATTGTAGTAGTTGGCATTTTCAAATAAATATCGCAAGCCATATTCTTTCTTCAATTAAATAATCATCTTTAATTTATAGCACAATCTATTAATTACACGAAAGTGAGTAGAATTTATTTAAAAATACAGATCAAATCTAGTTAAATCATATGTCTTGTCAATACCTATGTGACATGACAGTTGATGTGACTAAACATGTGACATGACACCTGATGTGACATGACACCCTTTTACCCAATGGGTAAAACCTTTATTCAAAAGGTAAAGACCATTGGTTTGTCTTCTCCTGTGAGCTACATAAACTGCACTGATACATACATATACACAGGCAAAATAAAGAGTGTCCGATATTCGGCCTGTGATTTTTAAGTTAGTGGTTTTATATTTAGACCACATATTTTCTTTTATATTTTACCTTTATTTTTACTTTAAATGAGCACCACATATTTTTTTAACTGCACCCACTACATAAACTACACACTACATACATCATAATATACTTTTATTTTTATAATACCCCATCAGATTTTTGCATAAAAGGGACAAAAACCTAATAGATATTATCTCATTATCTCAAATTAAGAGAGATCAGCCTCTACTCCCTCACTCCATGCCTTCTTTCTCTCTCAAGGATCCGACCACCATGACAGAAGTCGGAATCCGCCCACCTACTGCCGCCGCCGAATTTTATCACTGGCAAGCTGGCAACGATCACCACTGCGACCATCTCTCTCCCTTTCTTTAGCTACTTCCATCGCTGCTCCTCACTGGTTAGTCAGTCGCCGGAAAACATAGCGGGGAAACTCAGATTTATATCTAACCCCAAAACTCCACATCTGGTCGGACTTACGCTTGCCGGCGGCCTCTTATTTACTGCCTCCGTTCATCGCTGCTCCGGCGTAACTGTTGAAGTGGCATTTTGTCGTGACTATTTATCGCCTCACCAGAAATGGTACTAACTCCGACGACCTCTCTTGCTCGTCCACTTTTGCTGCTCTATATGTTCTTTGACTAATTATTTTTGACGTTTTAATTCGTTTCTTGGTTGCCACTGTTTTGAGGGACGCATTTGATCGTGATTTCCATTATGGCCATAAAACTCGTTGGAAAATAGTCGTCGTTGCCGCTGCTGCTGCATTGTTGCCTTTGATTGTTGCCTTGCCGGAAAACCTGCTACCCTATTATGTTTATGGGTTTTGTTGTTGTTCTCTTTTGCTGCTATTTATTTGTCTCTCTATTATTTTTGTAATCGTTGCCTTTGTAGTGTTGTTGCTACTATTTTTGTTATATTGTTAGTTTGACTATATTGGTGTTTCCTTTACGAGTTTCTTTTGAGATTGAAAATTGCAGGTTAGTAGAGAAATATTATGTTGTGAGGCCTATAAAAAAGATATAAATTTTGAGGCCTTATGATGGTACTTTGACTGATAGAGGACAAGATACTACACAGTCCCTCGGATCCGGAACAAAAATATATTTTATGAGGTAATGGCGAAAGCTGAAGAAAAAGAGAAGACGGGAATGAGATAATCCATGCTTTGGAAGGCAACACGGTTGGCTGCTGGAGTTACAACCAAGTCGGTGTTAACATTCTAGTGTCTATTCGCTTCGACATACACTATCCGAGCCTCCCAAAATATTTCCAAACCATTTTCAAAAGCAAAAACAATTTTTCAAAAACATTTTTCAAATAATTTCCAAACAACAATTTTCTAAAATATTTTTAAATAAAATCATTTCAAAATATGTTGTTACGACCCTATCGGTTGTGTTATGTATTGTAGCCCCATTCCCCTATTTGTTGCCACTTCTATGCTCATTTGTGGTTATGTGACTTGCCGAGTTGGTTGGTTTGGTTTCGGGAATAATTCAGAGTGAATTGAGACACTTAGTCCTAAGGTTGAAGGCTTAAATTGAAAGAGTTGACTGAAGTTTGACTTTTGTGTAGACGACTCCGGAATGGAGTTTAGATGGTTAAGATAGCTTCATATGGTACTTTTGGACTTAAGTGTATGTCCGGATATTGGTTTGGAGGTCTGTAGGTCGGTTTGAGGCTTTTTGGCTAAAGTTGGCAAGTTGAAGGTTTGGAAGGTTGAGAGGTTTGACCGAGAGTCGACTTTGTTGATATCGGGTTCGAATTTTGGTTTCAGGAGTTGGAGTAGGTCTGTTGTGTCATTTATGACTTGTGTGAAACAATTGAGCTTATTCGGGATTGGTTTGATATGATTTGGTAACAGTTTTAGAAGTTGGAAGTTCATTAGTTCATTAGGCTTGAATCGATGTGCGATACGTGATTTTGGTGTTGTTTGATGTGATTTGAGGCTTCGAGCTAGTTCATATCATGCTTTAGGACTTGTTGGTATGTTGTGATGGGGACTCGTGGGCCTCAGGGGTGTTTCGGATGGTTAACAAATCACTTTTGGAATTGTTGTTGATTGCTGAAGGTGTAAGGCTTCTAGTGTAATCACATCTACGGTGGGCTTGGCCGCAGATGCGGAGCTGCAGGTGCGACTGGAGAGTCGCAGAAGTGAAGTGGGAAAGCCTAGGGGAAGTCTGTAGATGCGGACCATTTGATTGCAGGTCCGTGTATGGGATGGGCTGGTGAAGGTAGCAGGTGCGAAGATTGACCACATCTGCATGCCCGTAGATGCGGATAAGTGATCGTAGAAGTGGAAGAGGTCAGGCAGGGCTAGGACCGCAGATGCAAAAACTTTTCGCAGATGCGGACCCGTAGAAGCAGGTTTTGGACGACATGAGTGATGGGGATAAATTTAAGTAAAGTGCGCAGATGCGCAATTTTAGCCACAGAAGCGGTACTTGGATCGCAGGTGCGAAACCCCTGGCAGTGTTATATTTCAAAAGGCTTCATTGTTTTTCTTATTTTGGGTGATTTAGAACTCGGCTAAAGGTGATTTTTGAGAGGGTTTTTGCTACAATTGAAGAGGTAAGTAAAGTTTAATCACTTTTGTTGATAAATATTGACTACCTATTGATTATTATACCTTGATTATGGGAATTTGAAGTGAAATTTGGGGATTTTAGACCATGGTATTGGAGAGTGATTTTTGGTGATTTGAGGGACGATTTGTCGATGCAATTGGATGAAATTAGTATGGTTGGACTCGTAATTGAATGGGTGTTCGAAATTTGTGAATTTTGTCGGGTTTCGAGGTAAGGGCCCGGGGCTGACTTTGTATATTTGATTCAAGACTTCAACTTTATCACTTGGAATTGTTTCCTTTAGCTATTATTTATTGTATTAAGTTATTTTGATTAGATTCAATCTGTCCAGAGCTTGATACGCATGGGAAGGGTTTGTTAGAGCAGTTATCCAGAGGGTTCTTTCTGTGCTTTATGAATTGATTACATCATTGTTATGTACTTGTTAAACTGATGAAACTGTATAGGTCATAGCAGGTATCATTTATAATTCTTGGTTCTTTTACCTGGCCGAGGTTAGTTACGATACGTATTGAGTACATTGGGTCGGTTGTACTCATACTACACTACACTTAATTGTTATCAGTAGCAGGGTTGCTTGTTGAGCTAAGTATGGAGAGATGAGGTAGAGCTGCATTCTTGCCCGCAGTCTTGGCGTCTTATGTACAATAGTTTTTTGTTCAGACATTATTGTTATTTAATTTTCAGACTTGTATTTCCATTGTAGATCTCATGACTCTGTATTTACCAGTTTTTGGGGGATTTACAATATTTTAGCGGTATTTTTTTATATTGAGGCTTCAAACTTTATGTTATTTCTATAAATTCCGTTATTGTGGATCAATATTATTATCTTCGGCTTGCCTTGCAACTGTGTTAGGCGCGATCATGACGGGTTGGGATTTGGGGTCGCGACAAGTTGGCATCAGATCCTTAGGTTCATAGATGTTACGAGTCATGAGCAAGTTTAGTAGAGTCTTGCAGATCAATATGGAGACATCTATACTTATCTTCGATAGGCTACCGAACTATTAGGAAACTTCACTTTCTTATATTCTTGTCCTGCGAATTTGTTATTTTTGAATTTTGAACTTGACTCTTCTACTCTCTCATAGATAGTGAGGACACGTGCAACTGAATCAGGCGGATGGCCACCAGTACCACCAGTTAGGGCAGTGAGAGGCCAGAGCCACGGTAGAGGTCGAGGTGTGGCTTGTATTACTGCTAGGGGAGCACATGTGGAGCCACTAGTCGCTCCATCTGAGGACCAAGTACCAGATGTTTTTGAGCCGACGGGGCCAGCTCAGGCACAGATTTTGATTATGTGCATGTGCCTGGCTCAAGCGGTTTCAGTTCCAGCTGCACCAGCCACTTCACAGGCCGGGCGAGGTGCCCAGACTCCTATTGCCCGTACTCCAGAGCAGTTAGCTAACAGACTCCAAACACCGGGTGTATTGCCAGTTTAGCCAGTTTACACTACTCGGGCCAGGGTTGGTCCGCTTATGAGTGATGAGGAGCAAAAGATGTTAGAGCGGTTTAGGAGGCTCAAGCCTCTAGATTTACGTGGAGCAGATTCAGAGGATGCTTAGGATTTTCTAGATAGGTGTATACAGGTTTTTCGCACAGTAGGTATTTTGGACACCACTGGGGTTGCATGTACTACTTTTCAGCTGACATGGGCAATTTACAGATGGTGACAGACTTTTCAGTTGAGCAGGTCAACCGTTGTAGCACCACTTACATGGCATTAGGTCTCAGTCCTCTTCTTAGAGAAGTTTGTCCCACCGACTCGTAGAGAGGAGTTGCGTAGGCAGCTTGAGCAGCTACACCAGGAGGGTATTGTAAGGCCCCGTAAAATTTTACCTAAAACTCGGGGTTTCGTGGTGCCGAAGTATGCTTATGTGTTGACAATTGTAGGGATTCTTTGCGGCGAGCTTGCTGTAACACTACGTAAATCTGAATTAGTTGTTGATGCATTAAATAAGTATTAATGTGAAGTCATATCAGGATGAGTATGGGTGGAAACCGTTGTTTTGGAATCAAGACCGATAGTGAGGTGCATAAAATTCGATAGAATCGACTAAGTTTATGGGAGGTACGTCTTATAGCCTTAGTCAGTGCAAGGCCATGAAAACTCACGGCCATGACAGTGCAAGGCCATGAAAACTCAGTGCCACAGACAGTGCAAGGCCATCAAAACTCAGTGCCACAGATAGTGCAAGGAACTGTCCAGGGCATCAACCTCAGCACCCCAGATAGTGCAAGGCACTATCCAGGGCATCATCCTCAGCGCCCCAGACAGTGCAAGGCACTGTAATTTTGGCGCCTTTGATGGCGCCTTGCACAATTATTATGGCGCCCCTGATGACGCCTCGCGCCGACGAGGTTTACCCGAGCTATTTTTATTTTCCTCCTCAATTTTGGGACGTGTTCACTTATTTAAAACCCTTACCTCGTTCCCCCACACCCCAAACAAGAAAACCTACTCTAGAAAAGGAAGCTCTAAAGAACCTAACTTCCCCAAGGTCCATCCATCATCCAAGGTAAGTTCTAACGATGATTCTAAGTTTATTTCAATTCTCCAACACCTTCTTAATATGGGTAAATCCTTCCACTCATTAAATATTCGACTGAGACACCATTGTTGAGAAAGGAAACCCTAGAACTTGAATTCAAGAGGAGTGAACTTCGAAAAGGTAATGCTTCTACTCCCTAATCATTTATAACTATGAATTGATGAGTTTTGTTGGGAGGATAGTAAATGGGTTTTATAAAGAGAACCATAAGAACTATGCTAGGGTTTTGGATTGTTGAATTATGATTGTTGTAAATATTTGGGTGATGAGAAATGGTGTTAGTTACATCTATTTGGGATTGTAGAATCACCTATAAGTAGTAGAATGAGAACTTGGTGAAGAAAAGACCAATTACTAAGGGCTATGAGGCTTTACACCATTTGATAAAATTCCCAAGTTACTAAAACATGAGAATTAGTGCTTATATTGGTTCTTCTTGATATATATATATAAATAAATAAATATATATATATATATATATATATATATATATATATATTGACGTAGATTATCGTTGAGCGAGGCAACGAACATCGTGATACTCTTAAAAAAGGGTCAGAGCTAAGGTATGTGAGGCTAACTTTCTACGTTTGGGAATGTTTATGATTCTCCCTAGGTCTCATTCTTATGACTATTACAAATATCCTCAGAAAATAATTATGCCTCTGTTCCATGAATACTTGTAGAACTTCTATTCTCTAGATGACATGTTTTCATACTTCATTCAATATCCCATGAGTCTCAGGTATGACATATCATTTTATTATGAATACATAATCCAATCGAGTCTTATTCAACATTTCTGTATCATGTAACCCAGTGGGGTTCAATATTTCAGTATTATATATGGCAGTGTGACTCTTAGTTCCTTATTTTAAATCCTGAATGTTGAACACCTGTATTTGGTCCTGAGGCCGTAGTTATGTATACGTATACTTGGGCCCGAGGCCGTAGCTTGTGCACATATATATTGAGCCTGAGGCCATAGTTTATCAGATAAATAGGTTGTTCATCATTCAGAAGAGGGAGTATTCATATCCTTACTTCCTTGTTCAGTTCTTAGTTATCAGTTATTAGTTCAGTTTCAATTTCAGTATTTACAGTTCCTTCTTTCAGTTGTTTTACATACCCATACAATTCAAATGTACTGACGTCCCTTTTTGCCCGGGGCCTGCATCTCGCGATGTAGGTAACGATATACAGTTTGACGACTCTGCTTGCTAGGACATCTCGTATTAGCTAGGACTCTGCTTGCTAGGGAGTCTATGAAGCCGTGTCTAGTGGGGTCACTTTTATATGTGTGTGCGCACCACGCATGTAAACATTTGACCACCAAGACATTTAGGATTGTTTTATTTCTTTCATACTCTAGATCGTGCAGTTAGAGTTATGCTTTCCGTAATCCTTCTAAATCGTACGAATTACATATTTCAAAAAATGCCTGCAAAAAGAAAGTACACCACGAGGGCCTCAGCTACTAGCCAGGGGATACGACTAATGATGCTCAGGAGGAGGTCACTCCGGCCCAGGAGTTGCAACGGGCTCAGTGCCTAATGTTTCAGACATGGATGTCAGGGGAGATATCTAGTTGCTTACCCAAATTGTTGCTACTCAGGCTCAAAGGCAGGGGACAAGTGTTGTTGATGAGACGGGTAGTTCCAGGTCCAGGGAATTCCTCAACATACTACCTCCAGCCCTCACAAGGTCCAAAAAGGATGAGGATCTGCAAAACTTCATTGATGATGTTCAGAAGATATTTCGAGTGATGTATGCTACAGACACTGAGGCTATAGAGCTTGGTGCATACCAGCTGAAGGATGTTGCTAACACTTGGTATGAAACATGGGAAGAGTCCCGAGGGGAGGATGCAATTCCTGCAACTTGGAAGGAGTTTGCATATGCGTTTCTTGAGCATGTTCTACCCATTGAGGTCTTGGAAGCTAAGCCTTTAGAGTTTGAGAGACTCAAACAGAATGATATGAGTGTGAATGAGTACTACCTCAAGTTCGTCTCTCTGGCTAAGTATGCTCCGGAAATGGTACGTGATATGAGGGCCAGAGTTAGGCGGTTTGTGTTGGGGCTTTCAGATGACTTGTTTGCTGATGCTAATATAGTTGCTCAGAATAATGACATGACCATTACTAAAATGGTAGCCTTTGTTTAAGGTAACAAAGACAGGTTGAAGGAAGAAGTGCGACGACAGAGAGAGAGAGAGAGGGATAGAGAATTCAGCAAGAGAGCTAAGTCTACAGGAAATTTCAGCCATGAGGGATCTCATGGAGGTGGTAATCGTCAGTTCTTTAGGAAACCAAAATTAGGACCTGCTCCATCTTCAGCTAGAGCACCAGTTCAGAGGTCTAAGTTTAACAAGAAAAACCAGAATTTCAGAGCAGCAGGCTCACAGTCACAGACTAGTGTGGGCTACAGAGGCCTTGAGTACCCTACTTGCAACACGTGTGGTAAGAAGCATCCAGGGGTGTGTCGTTTGGGCACAAATGGTTGCTTGGGGTGCCGTCAACAGGGCCACTTCTTGAGGGATTGTCCATAAGAAGGGCAGAATAATGGAGGCAATGTAGCTCAGTCCACTAACTCAGCAGCCCCTCAGAGCTCTCAGGCCCAACAAGCGCGTGGTGCAACAAAGTCTGGTAATGCAGGCAGTGGTCAAAACCGATTGTATGCGCTGGCAGGACGTCAGGATACAGAGGCTCATGGAGTTGTTGTCATAGGTATGCTAACAGTCTTCACTTTTGATGTTTATGCTCTTATGGATCCGGGATCCACCCTATCTTATGTAACCCCATATATTGCTAAGAAATTTGGGATAGAACCAGAAAAGTTGTGTGAACCCTTTGAAGTGTCCATTCAAGTTGGAGAATCAGTTATAGCTAGACGTATCTATAGGGGTTGTCCAGTCAAAGTGTATCACCGCTTTACTATAGAAGACTTAGTAGAATTGGAGATAGTAGACTTCGACGTAATCATGAGCATGGATTGGTTAGAGTCCTGTTACGCCACAGTGGGTCATAGAACCAAAATAGTAAGTTTTGAATTTCCCGGTGAACCAGTCTTATAATGGAAGGGTGATGGAGTAGCACCTAGGGATAGGTTTATTTCCTACCTTAAAGCCATAAAGATGATTTCCAAAGGGTATATCTATCACCTGGTTCGAGTTAGGGATGCAGATGCTCAGATTCCCACTCTCCAGTCAGTACCAATTGTGAATGAGTTCCCAAAAGCGTTTCTCGAAGACCTTCCCGGAGTCCCTCCCGATAGAGAGATTGACTTTGGAATTGATCTACTCCCCTGCACTAAGCTGATATCTATTCCACCTTATAGGATGGCTCTAGCAGAGTTGAAAGAGCTAAAAGTCCAATTGAAAGATCTTCTAGATAAGGGATTTATAAGGCCAAGTGTCTCACCTTGGGGCCCTCCGGTCTTGTTTGTCTGGAAGAATGATAGGTCTTTGCGCATGTGCATTGACTATCGTCAGTTGAATAAAGTCATCATTAAGAACAAGTACCCTCTTCCTAGAATAGATGATTTATTCGATCAACTTCAGGGTGCCCAATGTTATTCCAATATTGACCTTAGATCGGGGTACCATCAGTTGAAGGCTAAGGAAGGTGATGTTCCTAAAATAACTTTCAGGACTCGTTACATACATTTTGAGTTTTTGGTAATGTCGTTTGGTTTAACGAATGCACCAGCGGCTTTCATGGACCTTATGAATAGGGTCTTTAAGCCTTATCTTGATTTGTTCGTTATTGTGTTTATTGATGACATCTTGATTTATTCCCGTAGCAAGACAGACCATGCAGAACATCTCAGAATTGTGTTGTAGACACTACAGGATCACAAGCTATATGCAAAATTTTCTAAGTGTGAATTTTGGTTGAAATCAGTAACATTTTTGGGCCATGTCATCTCAGGCGAAGGAGTGAAGGTGGACATTCAGAAAATAGAGGCAGTGAAGAATTGGCCTAGACCCACCTCAGTGTCTGATATAAGAAGTTTCTTGGGTTTACCAGGCTATTACAGGCATTTCGTAGAGGGATTTTCCTCTATCTTGTCCCCTTTGACTAGATTGACTTAGAAGAAGGTCAAGTTTCAGTGGTCGGATGCTTGCGAGAAAAGTTTTGATGAGTTAAAGAAGAGGTTGACTTCAGCTCCAGTCTTGACACTACCGGAAGGAACCGAAGGGTTCGTTGTTTATTGTGATGCTTTAGGGGTTGGTCTTGGGTGTGTGTTAATGAAGCATGGTAAAGTCATAGCCTACGCATCGAGACATCTCAAGGCTCACGATAAAAATTATCCCACTCATGATCTTGAGTTAGCAGCTGTGGTATTTGCGCTAAAGATCTGGAACCATTATTTATCTGGAGTGCATGCTGATATTTTCACAGATCACATGAGTATGAAGTACATCTTCAAGCAAAGAGAATTAAATCTTCGTCAGAGAAGGTGGCTCGAATTGCTCAAGGATTATGATGTTGATATCTTCTATCATACCGGGAAAGCAAATATTGTAGCTGATGCTCTCAATCGGCGTTCTATGGGAAGCTTAGCTCATGTTGAAGCAGAAAAGAGAACTATGACGAAGGAAGTCCACCAATTAGCAAGTCTAGTAGTTTGACTTTTGGACTCCGAAGATGGTGGCGTTGTTCTTCAGAACATGGCTGAATCCCCCTTAGTAGTTGAAGTAAAGGAAAACAGTTCAATGATCCCTACTTATTGCAGCTGAAGGAGGGGATTCACAAACACAAGACTACGAATTTTGAACAAGGGGGAGATGATGGTACTTTGAGATACAGAGGCAAACTATGCATTCCAAACATAGATGGGCTCAGAGAGCGGATTATGTCAGAAGCCCACAATTCCAGGTATTCTATTCACCCAGGTTCCACAAAGATGTATCATGATCTTAAGGAGATCTATTGGTGGAATGGAATGAAATAGAACGTAGCAGATCTTGTGAGTAAGTGTCCAAATTGTTAACAAGTGAAAGCCGAACACCAGAAGCCTGGTGGTTTGGCTCAGAGTATAGAAATTCCCATTTGGAAATGGGAGATGATAAACATGGACTTCATAACAGGCTTACCTTGCTCGTTTCAGAAGCATGATCCGATTTGGGTGATTGTAGACCGATTTACCAAGTCAGCTCACTTCTTGCCAGTGAAGACTACGGATTCAACAGAGGATTATGCCAAGTTGTATATCCAGAAAATTGTCCGATTGCATGGGACCCCCTTATCGATCATCTTAGATCATGGTGCTCAGTTCACAACAAACTTTTGGAAATCTTTTTAGAAAGGATTGGGCACAAGGGTGAACCTCAGCACAACTTTTCATCCTTAGACAGATGGCCACGTAGAGCGCACCATTCAGACTCTTGAGGATATGTTGAGGGTGTGTGTTATCGATTTTAAAGGTAATTGGGATGATCATCTACCCCTCATTGAGTTTTCTTATAATAACAGCTACCACTTTAATATTAAGATGGCACCGTATGAAGCTTTGTATGGGCGAAGGTGTAGATCACCAATTGGTTGGTTCAAAGTTCGCGAAGCGGAGTTGTTAGGACCCGATTTGGTCTATCAGGCTATGGACAAAGTCAACATGATACAAGAGCATTTGACGATGGCTCAGAGTTGCCAAAAGTCCTATTCGGACGTAAGACATAGAGAGTTAGAGTTCCAAGTTGATGTTTGGGTGCTTATGAAAGTTTCACTTATGAAAGGCGTTATGAGATTTAGGAAGAAGGGTAAGCTCAGTCCCCTCTATATTGGGCCATATAGAATCCTGCGAAGGATCGGGCAGGTGGCTTATGAGTTAGAATTTTCACAAGAATTAGTTGCTGTACACCCAGTGTTTCATTTGTCTATGTTGAAGAAATTCATGGGAGACCCTTCTCTTGTGGTTCCTACGGAGATTATAGGGGTTAAAGATAGCCTGACTTATGAAGAAATTCCAGTGGCTATTCTTGATAGCCAAATACGCAAGCTCAGAACTAAGGAAATTGCTTCAGTGAAAGTGCTTTAGAGGAATCAAAAGTTTGAAGAGGCTACATGGGAAGCCGAAGAGGACATGAAGTCCAGATATCTCCATCTATTTGAAGAACAAACAAAAAATGTAGAAGGTAATTAACCCTTTCCATTTAGACCTTATATTATAATCTCCATGTCTTTCAGTATTTAGTCAGCTTAGTATTCAATCAATTCAGTAGTCACTCAGTTCAGTATTCGCATATCTCCATCAAACCCGTTTAAGGTCCTGAGTTAGTAATAGTTACAGTCAGGACAATCATTCGAGGACGAATGATCCCAAGGGGGAGATAATGTAATACTCCGTAAATCTGAATTAGTTGTGGATGCATTAAATGAGTATAAATGTGAAGTCATATCGGGATGAGTATGGGTGGAAACCATTGTTTTGGAATCAAGACCGATAGTGAGGTGCATAAAATTCGATAGAATCGATTAAGTTTATGGGAGGTACGTCTTATAGCCTTAGTCAGTGCAAGGCTATGAAAACTCACGGCCATAGACAATGCAAAGCCATGAAAACTCAGTACCACAAACAGTGCAAGGCCATAAAAACTCAGTGCCACAGACAGTGTAAGGCACTGTCCAGGGCATCATCCTCAGTGCCCCAGACATTGCAAGGCACTATAACTTTGGCGCCTCTGATGGCGCCTTGCACAGTTATTGTGGCACCCCTGACGATGCCTCATGTCGGCGAGGTTTACCTGAGCTATTTTTATTTTCCTCCTCAATTTTGGGACGTGTTCACTTATTTAAAACCCTTACCTCGTTCCCCCATACCCCAAACACGAAAATCTACTCTAGAAAGGGAAGCTCTCAAGAACCTAACTTCCCCAAGGTCCCTCCATCATCCAAGGTAAGTTCTAACGATGATTATAAGTTAATTTCAATTCTCCAACACCTTATTAACATGGGTAAATCCTTCTACTCATTAGATATTCGACCGAGACACAATTATTGAGAAAGGAAACCCTAGAACTCGAATTCAAGAGGAGTGAACTTTGAAAAGGTAGTGCTTCTACTCCCTAATCATTTATAACTATGAATTGATGAGTTTTGTTGGGAGAATAGTAAATAGGTTTGATAAAGAGAACCATAAGAACTATGCTAGGGTTTTGGATTGTTGAATTATGATTGTTGTAAACATTTGGGTGATGAGAAATGGTGTTAGTTACATCTATTTGGGATTGTAGAATCACCTAGAAGTAGTAGAATGAGAACGTGGTGAAGAAAAGACCAATTACTAAGGGTTATGAGGCTATACACCCATAAGGTGTTTGATAAAATTCCTAAGTTACTAAACAGGAGAATTAGTAATAATATTGGTTTCTCTTGATATATATATATTGGCGTAGATTATCGTTGAGCGAGGCAACGAACATCGTGATACTCTTAAAAAAGGGGTCAGATCTAAGGTATGTGAGGCTAAATCTCTATGTTTGGGAATGTTTATGATTCTCCCTACGTCGCATTCTTACGACTATTATGAATTTCCTCAGAAAATAATTATGCCTCAGTTCCATGAATAGTTGTATAACTTCTATTCTCTAGATGACATGGTTTCATACTTCATTCAATATCCTATGAGTCTCAGGTATGACAGATCATTTTATTATGAATACATATTCCAATCGAGTCTTATTCAGCATTTCAGTATCATGTAACCTAGTGGGGTTCAACATTTCAGTATTATATATTGCAGTGTGATTCTTAGTTCCTTATTTTAAATCCTGAATGTTGAACACCTGTATTTGGGCCTGAGGCCGTAGTTCATGCTTTATGCATATTTGGGCCTGAGGCCATAGTTATGTATACGTATACTTGGGCCCGAGGCCGTAGCTTATGCACATATATATTGGGCCTGAGGCCATAGTTTATCAGATAAACAGGTTGTTCATCATTCAGAAGAGGGAGTATTCATATCCTTACTTCCTTGTTCAGTTCTCAGTTATCAATTATTAGTTTAGTTTCAGTTTCGGTATTTACAGTTCCTTCTTTCAGTTGATTTACATTCCAGTACAATTCAAATGTACTGATGTCCCTTTTTTCTCGGGGCCTGCATCTCACGATGCAGGTAACGATTTACAGGTTGACGACTCTGCTTGCTAGGAATTCTCGTATCAACTACTGGTGAGCCCCAGTCTTTCGGGGCATTATCCCTTTTTTTTAGTCTTTAGTGTTTATAGTATTTTCAGTTAGTAAGGTATGCCGGGGAGCTTGTCCCGGTAAATAGTTAGAATTTCGGTATTCTTAAAGGCTTCGTAGACTATAGTTCAGTCAGTCAGATGTTAGCAGCCTTTTATGTGTTAGCCTTGTTAGCTACTCATTTACACTTGCAGACTTTTCAGTATTTTCTGCATCTATGATATTTCAGTCAAACTCTTTAGTAGATCATCATGTTATATATTTATATCTAGCCTACAGTTATACCACATGTTGATCCACCCATACAGTTGGTTCGCTCGGTCATATGCAGTCAGGCATCTAGTGCCATGTTATGCCTAGGCCATGGTTCGGGGCGTGACACTTGCGAGCCACGACTCGGATATTTTGGATCTTACAGTGCATTGGGGAGTTTAAGAAAAGTTTTTAAAATACAGGGCATTTCAGCGGTCAATTCTGCGGTCGCAGAACTGATATGCGGACCGCTTATTTGCTGCAGACGAGGCAAAAATTTGGGCAAAAGTTTTGGACCATTATGCGGCCGCATAATCATTTTGCGGGTCGCATAACCCCTCGCCGATCCAGCACAAAAGAATTCCAGAGGAAAGTTCTACGGCGCATTATGCGATCGGAGAATAGGTCTGCGGACCACGGACCGATCGTAGAGTGAGGTAGGGGTTCCCAGTTCCAGAGGGCCATTATGCGGACCGCAAAAGCATTATGCGGTCTTATAAGTGACCATATATCTGCATTGGGGCTTCATTTTTTCTCATTTTTGACCCGACCCTATTTCAATATATTGAGGCAAAGGGTCACTTTTGAAGCAAAAATCTGATATTTTTAGAGAGAGAGATTACCATAGAGTGAGAGGGGAAGTTCCTAAGCTTATTGATCATTAACTCTTGCTCCAAGTTGAAGAATTCACAAGAAAATTCACTAGGTCTTCATCCTAGAGGTAAGGTTCTACTCCCCAGCCCTCAATTTTGTGATTTTACTGAAAATAGGTAATAAGCCAAGCAATTCTTGGGTGTGAAAGTTGTTTATTTTACATGCATATATCATCAAGGGTAGTGGGAAGATTGTTGAGGTCATTTGGGTAAACTTTGGGTAGTGGGATGAATGAATCCACCATAGGAGGTCCTTAAAACCTTAATGCACACCTAGTTTTTTGATAAAATGCTCAAGTGAGCTGGAACTACAAACTCCTTCCTAATTTGTGTTCAATTTTGCTATATCTCTAAATAGATCAATGTTGCTAGGATTCCGGAACTGTGTAGTGAATTAAGAAAAGCTCAAAGCGAGGTATGTTGGCCAAACTCTTCTCTTAGAATTGAACCCCACAATATCCTTGTAAGTCGTGTGATGCTCATTATATATTGATTATTCCAAATAAGCCTTGTGTCAAAATAAATATGTGTTCAATATGCATTCCAAAGATTCTTGTTATATTGAGTCACTGTTGAGATTGTGGTTTAAGTATTGGCTGTATGTTATTATGTTATGATTTAAAAACGTGATTCTAATGAAAGCTATCATGTCAATTGTGTAAGAAATCACATGTGCCTAAGACCCTAAATTGCTCAAATATGTGTTTAAAGTCTTAATTTGAAAGGCCTTGTTGTTGATTATCCATGATGATATTTGAAAGTGAAAGAAAAGAACATGAAATATGGTGTGCGGCCACCGTGCAAAGAATGATATTGCGTCATGGCCATTAGTGCCAATGAAATGAATGATATGAAAAATATTACGAAATGAGTGGTAAATCCTTTTTATAATAAATCTATTGGGAGTATCGTTTAGCCACCGAGGAAGGGTAGGTTGGAACAACCTAACCCCGAAACTACACGTGCCGGTGTAGGAGTGATTGGGTGGTAAATCCCCGTGCTAATGCGATGAGTTTGTTTCCCCTTATATGGGATGAGATTGGTGTGTTGAGATGTTTCCCCTTAAATGGGATGATATTATTGCTAGCGAGAAGTGATATGATGTTGACCCACACGACATTGGGGTGAGACGGCTTAGACGATTGGGCTGAGATCGGATGCTATGTCGCGCACATGGTGGTATTGTGAGTGTATGTCTCGTGGTGAGACGGCTTAGCCGGTCAGGCTGAGATCGGACTCCGTACTAAAACACGGTGGTGTATCGGTGCTAAAGATCTCCCAACTTAAATTAATGAAACTTACTTGAAATTTACCTTTCCCCTAACTTGAAACCTTGATACTGTTTGAGTCTTTTATTGATTTCATGTTTTATTCTCCGTTTACTGTTTCTCATTCGATTGAGAGGGTGTTTAGTTTTACATACTAGTACTATTCCATATGTACTAATATCCCTTTTGCCGGGGGCGCTGCATCTTTAATGGATGCAAGTGGTTCCATAGCAGGTGGTATTGATCAATGATATCATCACACCCTCTCCTTAGCTGACTTGGTAATCCCCACTTCATTTTGGGGTCTTTATCTCTTATCCTTTGTACATATCATTTTGAGGTATAACCAGGGCATTGTTGCCGGCACTATCATAGCACTCTTTTATTCATGTTAGAGGCTCCGTAGATATAGTGTGGGTTGTATCTGTTTTTGGGAAGATTAAAACTAAAAATGTTGTAATCGTATCATCTGTTCCACTTTAACTATGATAATACAATGTACTGTTTTGGAGACTTGTTAATGACGTAACTAATGGAAATGAACTGGTGTTATCCACATGACCTCTTACTGTCTAATTAATGAAATGTATTCTTCTCATATTCATGGGCGGGTGGGGTAGACGACACTACATAGGCTTTCTCGACTGGGCTAAATCTGTTGAACGCCGATCGCGCTCCCCGAGGTTGAGGCGTGACAGGTATGATAGTGACTTAGTATGTGATGAGGTTCGCAGATTTGGATCGTCATGCCGTATGGTTGGTTTCCATTGAGAGGGAGAAGATTAGCAGGTTCATTGATGGCCTCAACTATGGTTTACATTTTAGTATGGCTTGAGAGGTTGCGACTGATGTTAGGTTTGACCAGGTGGTCAAGATTGCTAAACGCTTAGAACTAGTTCGCAGGCAGGAGCGTGAGGAGTGGGAGGTCAAGAGGCCTCATAGTTCAGGTGGTTTTAGTATGCCTCATATGGATGCCAATCCCATTACAACAAAGGTCGTCATTATAGACCCGTTCAGGCAGCTCTCCATGTTCCTCATGGTTCTTCAGTTAGCCACAGTTCCTACAGTACACGCCCAACTCAATCATCATTCAGTGCGTTACCGGCACAGAGTTCTTACCATGCCTCATCTGCACAGGGTTCCTTGGGTAGCTATTCAGATTGTCAGGGTCAGCAGCTCCCTCAGAGGAGAGGTTGTTTTGAGTGCGGGGACTTGAGACATCTCAAGAGAGATTTCTGATGGTAGGCTATAATCTCGTATTTTAGTCATTTATTGCACTCTAATTTACTGCACTTTAATTGAGTTTGAGCTTTAATTGCTAGTGTTCCGCACTAATTATGTATTTTATGACTTGTAGTCGGTTTTCGAGTTATGTAGATATTACAGAATGAATTTGAGCTATTTGGAGCTTTGAAGTCTGAGTAAAAGCCCAAGGGATTAAGCCGGAATCGTGTTCGGGGGTCGAGGACCAAGTTTGGATGTCAAAATTGAAGCAAAATCTGTACCCGGAGAAATTTGCACTAATGCGACGCACTATGTGATGCACTGTGCGACGCGCTAGTACAAATACTGCTGCTTGTGAATTGTTGAGCTCTCTGAAGTTTTCCACTGCGGCCCCTCCTGGCGCATCGCCCCATGCGGCACGCTTGTACAAGGTTTATAGAGTAATTGTCCTAATTCGCGTAGGAAAATGTGGTTTCGTTTGGGCCCGACCCTACTTGGTATAAATACATGTAAAACCATTATTTTTAGGACTTTTGACACATCTAAGACCTAAGGAGGCTAGAGAGAAGGCGGAGAAGCGAAAGCACAAGGGATTCGTAATTCAATCCTCACTCAAGACAAGAGTTTGGATCGTTTTATGCTTTTCTTTATATTTGTGATAAATTACTCCATATCTATAAAGTAGTTCTCTTTAGGGATTGATGCATTTGGTGTATTGATATTTGTTTATGGATATTAATTCTAGTTTTTATGCATTGAAGCATTTTGGGTGTTTTAATTGTTTCATCTATATTCACATATTCATGTAATCGCAAGAGGTATACTTGTGATATCTTTGCATTATCTTGTTGGTTTAATTCATTAATTCTTCTTAGTAATTGAAAGAGGCTAGTTAAATTATTGTTTAGACCTAGTTAGGAGGATAATCGAGAGAGGTTCTCCTAAAACCCAATCCACTACAAACTCTTGCATATCTTCACCGAGCTTAAATTGGTTCACATTGTGAGGTTGAGACTTAATCAAGAGAGGTGTTTCTACTAAACGTTTAAACTAATAATTGAGTGAATTCGAGAGACTTATTTGAACATTAGAAGTGAATTAACTAGAGTGAAATCCCAGACAATTATCTTGCATATATCCAATCAACTCTTATTTTCTCCCATTGATATCTTCCTTGCTTATTTTTGTTGCGATTGTCATAGTCAATTAGCTCTAGATTCTTAGTTAATTTTAGTTTTTAATCACATAATTCTCAACTGTTGATCCTCTTGGATAGAAACCAAGCTATAAACTATGAAAATACTGTTTAACTCCAATCTCTGTGGATACGATATTATATTATACTATATTTGATTAGCGAGCATATTTAAGTGCGTGTTTTGCGCTCGTCAATTTCCCTAGACTATTGAGTAGGGTTCCATAGCAGAGCTCTCAACCTATGATTTAGCACCAACAGCTACTCCACCCGCACATCCAGCTCGGGGTGGGGCTCAGCATGCTTGAGGTCTCCCAAGAAGGGGAGGTCGATCAGGTGGTGGTCAGGCCCGTTGCTACACATTTCCAGTCAGGCCAGAGGCAATTGCTTCCGATGCCGTGATCAAAGGTATTGTTTCAGTATGCCACAGGGATGCTTCGATATTATTTGATCCTGGTTTCCCTTATTCATATGTGTCATCGTACTTTGCTTATTTTTTGGATATGCCCCGTGATTCTTTAGTTATGCATGCTCATGTATCTACATCGATGGGTGATTATATTGTTGTAGACCGTGTGTATTGGTCATGTGTAGTGACTATTGGGGGATTAGGTACGAGAGTTGATATTTTACTGCTTAGCATGGTTGATTTTTACATGATTTTAGGCATGGATTGGTTTTCACCATGTCACGCTATACTGGACTATCATGCTAAGACCGTGATGTTTGCGATGTCGGGGTTGCCTAAGGTTGAGTTGAGAGGTTCCCTGGGCTATGTTCCCGATAGAGTGATTTCATATTTGAAGACTCAACGGATGGTTGGTAAGGGATGTTTGACATATTTGGCCTTCATGAGGGATGTTAGTGCTGATGCTTCAACAGTTGAGTCAACTCTAGTAGTGAAAGACTTCCCGGATGTTTTTTCTACTGACCTGCCGGGCATGCCACATGACACAGACATTGATTTTGGTATTGATCTGGAGACGAGCACTCAGCCTATATCTATTTCACCATATCGCATGGCACCAACAGAATTGAAAGAGATAAAGGAACAGCTTCAGGAGTTGCTTGATAAGGGCTTCATCAGCTACGTTGATTCAGGGATTTCTTGATTTGGCGGGTTATTATCGTTGTTTTGTGAAGGGCTTCTCGTCCATTGCTGTACCTTTGACTAGATTTACCTAGAAGGGTGCTCGATTCAGATGGTCCGAAGAGTGTGAGGTGAGCTTTCAGAAGCTCAAGACTGCATTGACTACAACCCCAGTGTTGGTGTTTCCTACATGTTCAGGATCTTACATCGTGTATTGTCATACATCATGCATTGTGCTTGGCACAATATTGATGTAGGACAGTAGGGTGATTGCCTATGCGTCTCATTAGTTGAAGGCTCATGAGAAGAATTACTCTATGCATGACTTAGATTTAGTAGCTATTGTTCACGTATTGAAGATTTAGAGGCACTATCTATACGGTGTTCATTGTAAGGTCTATACTGAACATCAGAGTCTCCAGCACCTGTTGAAGCACAAGTATCTTAATTTGCAATAGCGAAGATGGTTAGAGTTGCTGAAAGACTATGATATCACCATATTATATCATCCGGGGAAGGCCAATGTGGTGGCCGATGCATTGAGTAGGAAGGTGGAGAGTGTGGGAAGTTTGGCATATTTACTGGTAGTAGAGAGGCCACTAGCCATAGATGTTTAGGTCTTGGCCAATCAATTTGTAAAATTGGATGTTTCATAGCCCAGTCATGTTCTTGCTTGTATTGTGGCATAGTCATCGTTGTTGGAGTGTATCAAGGCCTGCCAGTTTGATGATCCTCACTTGTTAGTGTTGATGGATACGGTGTAGTAGGGTGGTGCCAAGGAGGTTGTGATTGGTGATGATGGTGTAATGCAGCTTAAAAGCTGGTTTTGTGTTCCAAATATTGATGGGTTGAGAGATTTGATACTTGAGAAGGCTCACAGTTCTTGCTATTCCATTCACCCAAGTGTTACGAAGATGTATCGTGACTTGAAACAACACTATTGGTGGCGGAGAATGAAGAAGGATATCGTTGCTTATGTCTCTCGATGTTTGAATTGTCAACATGTGAGGTATGAGCATTAGAAACTAGGAGGGTTGGTTCAGAGATTGGATATACTGGAGTGGAAGTAGGAGCGCATCACTATGTATTTTGTGGTAGGCTTGCCACGGAGCTTGAAGAAATTTGACGCAATATGGGTTATTGTGGACCGGTTGACTAAGTCTGCACACTTTATTTCGGTGGTGACTTCCTATTTTGCAGAACGGTTAGCTCAGATAAATATCCGAGAGATTATCCGCTTGCATGGCGTGACCATTTCCATCATTTCTGACCGAGGCATGCAATTCATATTTTAGTTTTGGAGAGCAGTGTAGCGAGAGTTGGGCACACAGGTTGAGTTGAATACAACATTCTATCCTCAGACGACCGGAAAATCCGAGCGCACCATTCAAATCTTGGAAGATATGTTACTTGCATGTGTTATGGATTTCGGACTTCATGGGATTAGTTTCTTCCATTAGCAGAGTTCGCCTACAATAACAACTTCCAGTTGAGTATTCAGATGGATCCTTATAAGGCCTTATATGGGAGGAGATGTCGTTCTTCGGTTGGTTGGTTTGAGCTTGCGAAGGCTAAGTTATTGGGAATTGATTTAGTCCGTGATGCCTTAGAGAAGGTAAAGTTGATCCAAGAGCGGCTCCCTACAGTGCAGTCCATACAGAAGAGTTATACTTATAGAAAGGTTAGTGATGTTGCATACATGGTGGGTGAGAAGGTTTAGCTTAGAGTTTCATCCATGAAGGGTGTAATGAGGTTCCGGAAGAAGGGCAAGTTGATCCCTCGGTATATTGGACCTTTTGAGGTTCTTGAAAGGATTGGAAATGTGGCCTACAGACTTGCCTTGCCACCTAGTCTATCTGGTGTTCACCTAGTGTTTCATATTTCTATGTTCCAGAAGTATTATGGTTATCGTCACATGTTTTGGATTTCATCACGGTTCAGTTAGATGGGGATTTGACTTATGATGTGGAGCAGGTGGCTATTTTGGACCGACAGGTTGAGAAGTTGAGGTCAAAGAACATAATATCAGTGAAGGTGCAATGGAGAGGTTAGCTGGTCGAGGATGCTACATGGGATACCGAGCAAGAGATGCAGAGCAGTTATCCACACCTATTTAAGATTCTAGGTATGATTCTATACCCATTCGAGGATGAACGTTTGTCTAAAAGAGGGAGAATGTAATGACCCAGCCAGTCATTTTATGTATTATAGCCTCGTTCCCCTATTTCTTGCCTCTTCTATGCTCATTTGTGGTTATGTGACTTGTCGGGGTGGTTGGTTTGGTTTCGGGGATGATTCGGAGTGAATTGGGACACTTAGTTCCATGGTCGAAGGATTAAGTTGAAAGAGTTGATCAGGTTTAACTTTTATGTGTATGACTCCGAATTGGAGTTTTAATAGTTCTAATAGCTCCGTATGGTAATTTTGGACTTAAGCGTATGTCCGGATATTGATTTGGAGGTCCATAGGTTGGTTTGAGGCTTTTTTGTGAAAGTTGAAAAGTTGAAGGTTTGGAAGGTTGAGAGATTTGACCGAGAGTTGACTTTGTTGATATCGGGTTTGGATTTTGGCTCCGGGAGTTGGAGTAGGTCTGTTGTGTCATTTATGATTTGTGTGCAGAATTTGAGCACATTCGTGGATTGGTTTGATTTGATTCGGCATTAGTTTTCGAAGTTGGAAGTTCATTAGGCTTGAATCGATGTGCGATTCGTGGTTTTGGTGTTGTTTGATGTGATTTGAGGCTTCAAGCGAGTTCATATTGTGTTTTAGGACTTGTTGGTGGTATGTTTGGATTGGGTCCCGAGGGTGTTTCGGATGGTTACCAGATCACTTTTGGAATTGGTGTTGATTGCCGAAGGTGTAAGGCTTCTGGTGTAAGCACATCTGTGATGGGCTTGGACGCAGATGCGCAGCCGTAAGTGCGGCTGGAGAGTCGCAAAAGCAAAGTGGGAAAGCCCAGGGGATGTCTGCAGATGCAGACCATTTGATCGCAGGAGCGTGTTTAGGCTAGCTATTAAAGGTCGCAGGCGCAAAGATTGACCGCCTCCGTGTGTCCTTAGATGTAGATAAGTGATCACAAAAGTGGAAGAGGTCAGGCAGGGCTAGGACCGCAGATGCGGAAACCTTCTGCTGGTGCGGACCCGCATAAGTAGGTTTTGGACCGTAGGAGCGATGTGGAAGAATTTAAGTGAAGTGCGCAAATGCGCAGTTTCGGCCGCAGAAGCGGTACTTGGACCGCAGGTGCGAAACCCCTGGAAAAGTTATATTTTGAAAGGCTTCATTGTTTTTCTCATTTTGGGAGACTTGGAACTCGTCTAAGGGAGATTTTTGAGAGGGTTTTTGCTACAATTGAAAAGGTAAGTAAAGTTTAATCACTTTTGTTGATAAATATTGATTATCCATTGATTATTACATCTAGATTATGTGAATTTGAAGTGAAATTTGGGGCTTTTAGACCATGGCATTGTAGAGTGAGATTTGATGATTTGAGGGTCGATTTATGGATGGAATTGGATAAAATTAGTATGGTTGGACTCATAATTGAATGGGTGCTAGAAATTTGTGAATTTTGTCGAGATTCAGGTGCGGGCCTGTGGTTGACTTTGCATATTTGATTCAAGACTTTAGCTTTATCACTTGGAATTGTTTCATTTAGCTATTATTGATTGTATTAAGTTATTTTGGTTAGATTTAGGCCGTCCGGAGCTTGATATACATGGGAAGGGCTTGGTAGAGGATTGATTTTGCTTGCTTGAGGTAAGTATCTTTTCTAAACTTGATTGAGGCACTAGTTGCCTGAATTATTTGTGATAGCTATGTGCTATGAGTTTCACCTATGTGTGGGGTTGAGACCATATGCATGCACTGGGGGGGAGGGTAAGGGCGGCGGGGGGGGGGGGGGTGGTGTTTACATGCTTGAGGTAGTGCTTAGGCTATGACATGCCTTGAATTGATTGCTAAGCTTCAAGGTGAGATGTTCCTCCAATTTGTACCCCTCTGTGAGCTATTTGTACCACATTTGAGATTTCATTGATGTTATTTTCCCGATTGAACCTGGTAAACTGCTATTTCATGATGAAATTGTCTGTTTTAGTTGTGATAGCACACATTGCACATGCCTACACTATAACATGTTTGTTACACCAGTCCAGGAGTATGAAACTTGATAATCATTGATCATGTACATGTATTCTCGTATATTTTCTTTCTTTGAGTTATGATCGGGACTGGTAGCCTGTGACCACACAGGGTGGATTGTGATCATTGGCACGTGAGTGCGGATGATATTATTAGCACGTGAGTTGTCCGTGTAACATGTGAGTTATCCGTGTGGATCCAGATATTGATATTATTAGCATGTGCGTTGTCTGTGCATCACGTGAGTTGTCCATGCGGTTAATACTATTAACACATGAGTTGTCCGTACAACACATGAGATGTCCGTGCAACGTGTGGATATGGAAACATCCCCCTAGGGTCACCCTCTTATGTTTCTCTCTTGATGGTGTACACACATATTGTAGGAAGTTGATCAGTGGTTTGGTAAGGATATGGAATTGTTGAGGAAAATCTGGCCAGTGTTTGTTTTGGATTTTTCATTTCATCTTTACTTGCAAATTTCCATGGTTAATTACCTGATTTATTTGCATATCATCTTTATATGCTGTATCATTGGCTGGACAGAGAACTAGAGTAATTGCAGACATACACAGAGCGTTCTTTCTGTGCTTTATGACTTGATTGCATCTTTGTTATGTACTTGTTAAACTTATGAAACTGTACAGGTCATAGCAGGTATCATTTATAATTCTTGGTTCTTATACCTCGCCGAGGTTAGTTACTATATTTATTGAGTATATTGGGCCGATTGTACTCATACTACACTCTGTACTTAATTGTGCAGATCCAGGTGTTGGGACCAGTTAGCAGTAGCGGGGTTGCTTGTTGAGCTGAGTATCGAGAGAAGTGGTAGAGCTGCATTCTTGCCTGCAGTATTGGCGTCTATTTTCTTACGTACTGTTGTTTTTTATTCAGACATTATTACTATTTAGTTTTCAGACTTGTATTTTCGTTGTAGAGCTCATGACTCTGTATTTACCAGTTTCTAGGAGATTTATCATATTTTAGCGGTATTTTGTTATATAGAGACTTCAGACTTTATGCTATTTCTATAAATTTCATTATTATGGTTCAATATTGTTATCTTCGTCTTGCCTAGAAAGTGTGTTAGGCGCCATGACGACGGGTTGGGATTTGGGGTCGTGACATATGTAATACTTAATTTATTTTTACTATATATTAGTTCACTAACATGTTTACTTCTCTTTTGCGAGGTACAATCATATGAAGCTGCTTTTGGTAGATGATGTTGGGTTGACTAGATATCCCCGTCAAATCCCCGCTTCGTAGCTTCCCTTCTCGGATGTACAAAAATCTCAAGTATAGTGAAAATATCACTTTGGGTTGTAGAATCCTTATTTATTTATAGCTTATCCATTGGTTTATCACACATGGGATAATGAATCTAGGTAATAAATCAACTATATTGCTTAACACGTTCTAAGAAATAATTCAAATAACTTGCTTTAATGTTTAGGACCTTGAATGCACTCTAGTGATTACTGATGGTAGGCTATAATCTCGTATTTTAGTCGCTTATTGCACTCCAATTTACTGCACTTTATTCATTTTGAGCTTTAATTGATAATGTTTTGCACTTATTGTGTGTTTTATGCCTTGTAGGAGTGATTCCAAGCTATGTAGATGTTATGGAATAAATTTGAGTGATTTGAAGCTCTGAAGTCTGAGTAAAAGCTCAAGGGATTAAGCCGAGATCGGGTTCGAGGGTCGAGAACCACATCTGTATATCAAAAAGCAAGGAAACTTCCGTACTCTGAGAAAACCCCACTGCTACGGCGCGTGTACAATCTCCTGCTTCCTATCAGAAACAACTCTCTGGATTTCTCCACTAATTCCCCGCATGGCACTTCGCCCCATGCGGCGCCTGTGCAATTTTTACAGAGTAATTTTCCTATTTCGGTTAGGAGAAGGTGATTTCGTCTGGACCCAATCCTACTTGGTATAAATACATGAAAAAATATTATTTTCTGGACTTTTGACACATTGGAGACCTAGGGAGGCTAAGGAGGAGTTGGAGAAGCAAAAGCACAAGGAGTTCATCATTCAATCCTCACTCAAGACCTCGAGTTTGGATCGTTTTATGTTTTCCTTTACTTTAAACATATTTGTGATGAATTACTCCATATCTATAGAGTAGTTCTCTTTAGGGTTTGATGGATTTGGTATATTGATGATTGTTTGTGGATTATAACTCTAGTTTTATGTATTGAAGCATTTTTGGATGATTTAATTGTTGCATCTACATTCACTAGTTCATGTAATCGAGAGAGGCATAATTTGTGATATCATTGCATTATCTTGTTGGTTGAGTTCATTATTTTTTCTTAGTAATCGAAAGAGGCTAGTTGAATCATTGATTAAACCTAGGTAGGAGGATAATCGAGAGAGGTTTTCCTAAAGACCAATCCACTACGCATTCTTGCATATCTTCACGTGCTTAAATTGGTTCATCTTGTATGGTTAAAACTTAATCGAGAGTGGAGTTTTTGCTGAACGTTTGAACTAATAATTGAGTGAATTCGAGAGACTCGCTTGAATATTAAAAGTGAATTATCTAGAGTTAGATCCCAAACAATTATCTTGCACCTATCCTATCAAAACCCTATCTTCTCCCATTGATAACCTTCTTTGGTTATTCCTTGTTTCGATAATCATGAGTCAATAGATTTAGATTCTTAGTTAATTTTAGTTATTCATGATATAAATCTCGATTGTTGATTCTCCTGGATAGCAATCATACTAGAAACTACAAAAATGCTGTTTAACCCCAATCCCATTGGATACGATATTATATTATACTATCTTTGACTAGCATGCATAATTTAAGTGGTATTTTGCGCTCGTCAAATTTTGGCGTCGTTGCTGGTGATTGGCAATCAATAGTGTTTGAAATAGTTTGTAGTGCTAATTCAGGAATTTTTCTTTTATTTTTACTTTATTTTTCTCTTTTTATGTTTGGTGTTTCTTTGACTATGCGCAGGTTACAGGTGAGATTGGTGCATGACTCAAACTTCTGCGAAGGAAGTGCTACCATACGAGCCAAAAATTGAAAAACAACTGCGACAGCTGAGGAAGAAAAGAAATCTCACCGAGACATTAAAAAAGGTTAGGAAATCCTCAACCAAAGAACTTATGGCTGGAAATGGTGAAGATAATGTAGATTTGGCTGCAAGAGAAGCAGCCCAATGACGAGAACAAGCTGCACGGGATGTTGAGGAAGCGGCTATTAGAGATGCACAAATTATCTATGAAGAAGAGAGGGGTAAGAGAATTGCTCAAAATCAACCTTGGGGTGCAGACCAGTTCAGAAATATAGCTCCCATGTCTGGGAGACCACTTGGCGATTATGCTAGACCAGTCTACAATCAAGGTTTATCAAGTGTTAGACCACCTCCAATTGCAGCAAACAATTTCAAGTTAAAGCAAGGGTTGCTTCAAACCCTTCAGAATTGTTGTGTCTTCAGAGGGAAGTCAAACGAAGATCCAAACACACATCTAATGGACGATTATGAACACCTTTCAATACAAATGGTGTGTCACAAGATGCAGTGTACTTAAGGGCATTCCCCTTCACACTCAAAGATGATGCTAAGTAGTGGCTTCAGAGCTTGCCCACGGGATTAATTAGAACTTGGAAGGAGATGACCAGAAAATTTCTTGATAAATATTTCTCCTCAGCTTAAACGGGCAAGTTTAGAAGAGAAATACATAACTTCTGCCATAAAGAGAATGAAATTGTTTTTGAAGCATGGGAGAGGTTTAAGGAGATTGTTAGAAAGTGTCAACATAGCGAAATTGAACTCTGGATGCAACTCCAAGACTTTTGGGATGGATTGACACCGGCCTCACGTAGAACATTGAGCAATGCAGTTGGAGGCCCTTTGATGAAGAAGACTCCAGAGGAGATAGTCACAATTCTTGATGAGTTGTTTGAAGATGCAAATCAGTGGCCTTCTGAGAGTGCTGAAAGAAGAAGATCGACCTGTGTTCACCAGGTTGATGCTAACACATATGTGCAAGTACAACTTGATGCTATGGCTAAAGAAATATGGAAGCTGACATTAGCTACAATACAAAGTGAGCCTCATGCAGCTTGTGATATATGTGGAAGAGGACATCCTACTCATGAGTGTCAAGCCTCAACTGGGAAGTGAATGCTATGGGATATTATAATGCAATGGGTTAGAGGCACCCCAATTTTTTATGGAGTTCACCTGGAGGTAGTGCAAATGCGTGGCAACAAAATAACTCTAGACCTCAGGGACAAGGAGCTCTAGTCTTCCAAAATCAACAAAGGCAGCAGTTTCAACCTCAACAGTCCAATCAGCCTGGTCTAGAAGATCTAATGAAGGCCTTCATTATCAAGACAGATGAGAGGTTGGACGCTCACAGGGCAGCTATCAAAGAATTGGGCACTGGTTTTCGAAACTTGGAGAGACAAGTGGGATAGATTGCGACAATATTATCTGAGAGAGTCCCAGGCACTCTCCCTACTGACACTGAAAAGAATCCCAAAGAAACAGTGAATGCTGTAACTTTGAGAAGTGGGCAAGTGTTGAAAGATCCCACCCCAATCCAGAAAGATGTCACAATTGCAAAAGAAAGTGGGGAGCAGCTGAAGAATGATATTGATAAGAAGAAGAAAGACAAGAAGGGAGCTGACAAAAAGAAGGAGGAAACTTTGAGAAGGGATGAATCTAATGAGAGCGAGCATATACCTTCTCTACCTTTTCCTTAAAAGCTTTATAGAGAAAAGCTGGACAAGCAATTTGAGAGATTTCTAGATATACTGAAACATGTTAATGTAAATTTGCCATTCACATAAATGCTCTCCCAAATGCCAGCTTAGGCCAAATTCTTGAAGGAGATCCTAACAAAGAAGAGGAAGATAGAAGAAACCTCAGTGGTCAAGCTCACAGGGCATTGCAGTGCGATATTGAAAAATAAACTCCCACAAAAGTGTGGAGATCGAGGGAGTTTTACTATACCTTGCTCTTTAGGCTCTATTAATTTTGATAAATCTTTATGTGATTCTGGTGCCTCAATTAACTTAATGCCTCTATCTATTTACAGAAAACTGGAGAAGGAGATTGGAGAGATAAGGTCAATGCCAATATCTATGCAGCTGGCAGATCAAATGACTCTGATACCCGAGGGGATAGTGGAAGATGTCTTAGTTCGAGTAGATAAATTCGTATTTCCTATAGATTTTATAGTAGTGAATATGGATGAGAACAAGGAGGTCCCCTTCATCTTAGGAAGACCATTCTTAGCAACGGGTAGAGCAATATTAGATATACATGAGAGAAAGCTCATGCTTAGAGTGGGTGAGTAGACTGTAACTTTCGAGATGAATATAGAAACGGGGATGAGAAAGGAGAAGCCAGCTGCAAGTGTTGAGTGGAAAGTTGTAACAACTCGGAAAATTTTGAAGTACTTAAGTGTAAAGCCCGGTAAAATTTGCAAAGAAAATAATGTTTCATGGGCCGTATAATGGCCGCAGAAGTGAGCAAGAGAGGGCCATTCTGGTAGCAGCTATGCGGTCGACTATGCGACCGCATAACAGTTATGCGGACCGCATACACAGATGATTTTTGATCATTTTTGTCAGCAATTATGCGACCGACATGCGGTCCGCATATCCATTATGCGGTCGCATATGCAACCGCAGAACCGTTCCGGAGCTCCATTTTTAGATTTTTAAAACCTGACCCTACTTCATTAAATACACTCTTTGGGCTATTTTCGAACTATAATCTGATATTTTAGAGTGAGAGAGAGTGCCCTAGAGTGAGAAGGTATTCTTCAATAATTGTTCTTCAATTCTTGCCCAAGTTTTGGAAGATTAAGAAGGGAAACTCACTAGGTCTTCATCCAAGAGGTAAGATTCTACACTCTAACCCTCACTTTCGAATTTTGTGTAGAATTGAATAATTAGCAAGATAATTTCTGGGCAGGAGGGTTGTTTATTTACATGCATGTGATATAAAGGGATGTAGGAAGATTGTTGCACTAGGCATGGTAAATATTGGGTTGTGGGATGATGGAATTCTCCATAAAAGGGCCTTGAAACCTTATGCACACCTTGTGTTTGATAAAATGCTCAAATGAGCTAGAACCATGATCATCTTCCTAATTTTGGTTCAATTTGTTATATTTCTAAAATAGATTGAAGTTGCTAAGAATTCCGGAACATTTAGAGTGTAAGGAAGCTCAAGTGAGGTATGTTGGCTAAACTCTTCTTTAAGAATTGGAATTCCCAATATCCTTGTAAGGTCCGAGATGTTGATTACAAAAGGGATATTCCGATAAGTTTTGTGATGAAGATATATGTTCAATTTGTGTTTCAAATGCTCTTATCATATTGCATTATAAATTGAGGATGTGTCCCAAACTATGGATTATGTATCCACATGTTATAACTTCTAGTCGTGATTTATGTGAAAGTTATTATGCCAAGTTGTATAGAGATTGTGATTGTGTTACACCTCCACCCGCATACATTGGGGTGAGGCGGCATGACCGCTTTGTGTGGGGATTATGGTATAGAGATTGTGATTGTGATACACCTCCACCCGCATATATATTGGGGTGAGGCGGCATTGCTGCTTTGTATAGGGATTATGGTATTGTGGGACTGCACCTCCACTCGCTTACATTGGGGTGAGGTGGTACGACCGCTTTGTGTATAGTTTTGGTATTGTTGTGGTACCACCACCCGCATACATTGGGGTGAGGCGACATAGCCGCTTTGTATTGGTGTTGGTATCGTTGATTCACCTCCACCCGCATACATTGGGGTGAGGCGGCATAGCCACTTTGTGTTGGTGTTGGTATCGTTGATTCACCTCCACCCGCATACATTGGGGTGAGGCGGCATAGCCGCTTTGTTTTGGTATTGGTATCGTTGATGCACTTCCACCTGAATACATCGGGTGAGGCGGCGGGGCCGCTTTGTGTGAATATGGTTACAGAGGATCTCATCTTAAATCCTATAAATGTTATTGATAGCTTTTAATAAGCTTTCTATGGTTTAAACGGTTATCTATATTATTCTATTGTTGCACTGGTTCATCATATTCATCTTGTATTTCTGAATTCTTAAATCAGTGTTTAGTTTTCATACTAGTACTATTCGACGGTACTAACGTCCCTTTTGCCAAGGGCGCTGCATCTTTTAAATGAATGCAGGTGGTTCCACAGCAGGAGATATTGATCAGTGATAGCAGCACACCTTCTTCCCAGCTGACTTGGTGAGCCCCACTTCATCCCGGGGTCATATATTTTTTGTTCTTTGTGTATTCTGTTTGAGGTATAGCCGGGGCCTTGTTGCCGGCATTATCATTGTACTTATCTTTATCTATAGAGGCTCCGTAGACATAGTGTGGGTTGTGTATTGGTGCTGGGGAAGACAAAATATGTTATGTTGTGATTGTATTACTTGTCCATTGAGACTTTAAAAATGATGAAGCTATTGGAAATGAATTGGTATTGTAGACGTGAACATCATTTTGTCTAATTAATGAAAATATGTATTATCTCCATTTGTGGATGAGTTTGGGTAGAATGAAATCTAACAGGCTTGCTCGGTCGGGTTCACTCGGTTGAGCGCCGGTCGCGCTCCTCGATTTTGGGGCGTGACAAAAGTGAAGGGCTCAAAAGAGAAGGTTGCGGCAAGTGAGAAAGATAAGTATAGGGTGTGTGCCAAAAAGGCTGAGAAGAAGCTGTCTTCATGGATGTGCGCATTAGTTCGAATGCGAGGAATGGATCCCGACTTCGACTCAGACCCCGGCTAGATGTTCAGGGAAGTTTTCTTTACTTTATTCTTTTTAATTGTGTGTCATGGTAACATGCCACAACTTAAAGTGTGGGATGTGGGATATGTTGTATGTTATATATATATGTGTTAGTGTAGTTTTTGTTTTAGTAGTTAGAGATAGAAATAAATTGAAAAAACCATAAAAATTGAAACATTTTCGAATTTTCCCGACGATGGATATCATTCGACGTGTTTCTTGAGGGACTAAAATCGAAAGAAAAATACAAAAAGATTTTCTTTTGTTAGGTAGTGTAATAATTCCCCCTTGATTTTTATTTGTGTTGCGGTTCTTTTCAAAGAGTTTTATTTGAACCAGGTGTAGTTAGTTTTTGTTTTGTAGATTAGTAGAAAAGCTTGGGCTATGAATTGAATTGAAGACAATGTCTCTTAACTTTATTATGCCTTGAGAATAGTGAGTGCTTTAGTTGTGACGCTTAGGCTCAGTTTTTGACTCTTGTATAAGTACCTTAAATTGTTTGATCTTAACTTTGTCTAACTACTTTGACTAGAGTGTCTTGATAATCCAGTCTTGAGTGAGTTATGTGCCATGTGTGTGTGAGGTTTTGTGTTATTCGGTGCATTACATTTGATGTCTAGAACTTGCCCCGTGTGTTTGCAAAGAGAAATATTAGTTTTATTCGGTCTTGGAAGTAATCTAGGCATTTATTTGTTGAGCCAGGTATATGCTATTACCCACCTAATTGTTATGTATCTTAGTTCACCCCGCTGAGCCTGCAAGCCTGTTTCTTTGGCAACCACATTACAAGCCCTAACCATTTATTTGAATTGATCATCTATTTGAACCTTGTACCTCTCGTGAGCACCTAATTTATTATAAACTTTGTAAAAGTTAAAGTGTGGAGTGGTTGGGTTGGCTTTTGATTGGAACTATTGAAATAAGGAGAAAAGTGCAATGTTTTGAAAAAGTAAGAGCCACTTGAATTGAATAAGAAAAGAAATTGAAAAAAATAGTTGTATTGTGAAGAAAAACATATTCCTTGGTTGTGGTAACTCTTGATGTATTTGTGTTTAAAGAAGTAGGGAGTTGATATATATTGATATGAAGGTGAATTTATGGTTTGACATAAGTTTGGGGTTTTGAACAATGAAATGTATGTATTAAAGTTCTTAGGGAGGTGTAGTCACTCTTATATCTAAATGTATCCTACCTATCCCAACCTACATTACAACCAGTGAAAGTCCTACTTGATCCTTGACTGAATGATCTCAATTAGTAGAGTGGTACACTACGGGCAAGCCTATGGTGCATCTTTTGTGGCATATAAATGTTATTTCTGATAGTGAGTGAATTCTTTCTATCTTGAGTTCCTAATTCTTCTTAAATTTCATTCTGTGTGGAACTACTCTCTATTGTGGTGTGAGGGCACTTGATTCACGAAGGAAAGGTAATGCTTGACCTCTGTGTTAGAGTAAGTGAGCGGGTTATAAAAATGTGTGGTGCTTTTGAGTCAAATCTTGAGGCTAGGATGTTATGGTATTGTGCTTAATCTGCTTTAAATAATCTTGGTGTGATGAGTTAGGAGAGTTGTTTAAAAAGGCAGTGTCTTTATGAAGTGTAGTTTGATAGCTCGAGGACGAGCAATGATTTAAGTGTGGGGTGTTGATGGTAGGATATAATCTCATATTTTCAGTCGCTTATTGCACTCTAATTTACTGCACTTTATTCGTTTTGAACTTTAATTGATAGTGTTTTGTACTTATTGTGTGTTTTATGTCTTGTAGGAGTGATTTCGAGTTATGTAGATGTTATGGAATAAATTTGAGTGATTTGGAGCTTTGAAGTCTAAGTAAAAGCCCAAGAGATTAAGCCGGAATCGTGTTCGGGGGTCAAGAATCACATATGGATATCAAAAAGCAAGGAAAATTCCGTACTCTGAGAAAACCCCACTGCCGCGGTGCGTGGGGCGCCGCGCGTGTACAATTTTCTGCTGCCTGTCAAAAATAACTCTATGGATTTCCCCACTAATGCCCCGCATGGCGTGTTGCCCCATGCGGTGCGCCTGTGCAATTGTTACAGAGTAATTTTCCTATTTCGTCTAGGAGAAGGTGATTTCGTTTGGGCCCGACCCTACTCGGTATAAATACAAGAAAAAATATTATTTTCCGGACTTTTGACATATTGGAGACTTAGGGAGGCTAAAGAGGAGTTGGAGAAGCAAAAGCATAAGGAGTTCATCATTCAATCCTCACTCAAGTCTCGAGTTTGGATCGTTTTATGTTTTCCTTTACTTTAAACATATTTGTGATGAATTACTCCATATCTATGAAGTAGATCTCTTTAGAGTTTGATGGATTTGGTGTATTGATGATTGTTTGTGGATTATAACTCTAGTTTTATGTATTAAAGTATTTTTGGATGATTTAATTATTGCATCTACATTCACTAGTTCATGTAATCAAGAGAGGCTAACTTGTGATATCTTTGCATTATCTTGTTGGTCGAGTTCATTAATTCTTCTTAGTATTCTAAATAGGCTAGTTGAATCATTGATTAAACCTAGTTAGGAGGATAATCGAGAGAGGTTCTCCTAAAGACCAATCCACTACACATTCTTGTATATCTTCACGTGCTTAAATTGGTTCATCTTGTGAGGTTAAAACTTAATTGAGAGAGTAGTTTTTGCTGAACGTTTGAACTAATAATTGAGTGAATTCGAAAGACTTGCTTGAACATTAGAAGTGAATTATCTAGAGTTAGATCCCGAACAATTATCTTGCACCTATCCTATCAAAACTCTATCTTCTCCCATTGATAACCTTCTTTGCTTATTCCTTGTTTCGATAATCATCAGTCAATAGCATTAAATTCTTAGTTAATTTTAGTTATTCATCATATAAATCTCGATTGTTGATTCTCATGGATAGCAATCAAGCTAGAAACTATGAAAATACTATTTAACCCCAATCTTTGTGGATACGATATTATACTAGACTATCTTTGACTAGCGAGAATACTTTAAGTGGTGTTTTGCGCTCGTCAATTACATAATGCGATTAACATATTTTGTTATTAGCAAGCTTGTTTCAAATGTAAATGTGTGCTTATAAAATAATCTAGTTAGATTTTATACAATTTCATGAAAATAATATGTTTTTCTTACTTGATTTTTACTATATTTGAGATAATTAGTTTTATGCATCAACTCTTCGTTAGCTAGCGATAAAGTCATGCAACAAACCAATTCCTTGACATTAGATTAGTTCTTTTGGGCTGAGTTTTTTATACTACGTATTCTCTCATATCTTTATTTCTTTAACAACTTCTTATATTTTGTTCATTCATTTTAAAATAAAATCCTTTCATATTTTAGTTTTTAAGTTAAAAGCGCAAGACATAGTGTTTATATATCATTTAACCTTGTCTTGTTTATTGTTTATTGTTCTTTATTATATTTTGCACTTTAGTCAAATACATACATTATTCATTAAAATACCAAATTCTTCTCTCTAGGTCTTGTGCACCGATCTTCAAAATGTAAATTATTACATACACTTTGTTGATTTACCTTTTGCTACATATGCACATAAATATAAACACTTGCCATAATTAATTATCCTTTATTTAATTTGTTTTAATTTTCTTGTAAATGTTAAACCAACTCTTTTCATACCCTATTCATTACATAAAAACTATTCGAAGGTAATTCTTTTCCACTTTCGGTCAATCACTTTAAAGTAAGTTTTCCTTTTCTTTTAGCCTATCACTCAAAATAGTTTACCTCTGGGCATAAAACAAATTCTTCCACTGCATTCTTTAACTACGATTCATCTAGTTAATTCACAAATACCTACTTGTTTCAAAATCACCCTCCGGACCTAACGGAACCATCAAAACTCTAATCCGAGGTCAAATATGTAAAAGTCAAACTTGGTCAACCCTTTCAACTCAAATCTTCTAACATGAGAATCCTTCTTCCGAATCGATCCCGAATCACCTGAAAACCAAACCAATGATTGTCACAAAAGAGGTTCGAGATTGTCCCTACCTAAATAAAGGAAAATAAAAAGAAAAATAAATTAAAGACCTACACTATACTTCCTCCACGATGTTCGTCATGAACTCCAAATACATGCACTACAGGGCATTTTCCTGATAAAATATTTACAAGCTCCTCGGGGCATTCCTCGGATAAGTAATAACTAAGGGACAAGCTCTAGCCTCAAAAAATAAAATAGAACGTCCTAATATTTTTCTACCTTGTGTTGCCGGCCTAAACATGCCACTCGCGGACAAGTAAAAATAAAAATAAAATAAAACTAAAAGAAATAAAATTTATTTCATGCTCATTTTCTTTTTAATTATTTGAGTTCATTCATTTAGATGAAGCCCAATTCCTACAACATAAAACAATTAGCGATTAATGGGGTGGACTTCACCACCTTTCAGCTTGAGGGCAAGGCCCGCAGATGGTGGCAGGCACCTGCCACTATCTCCTTGTATTTTGACACTCATGTTCAATTATTCTTCCTTCGAACTACTTTACTATTCCTTGTATATATTAAATTAATCATTCTTTACTCAGTCCCTCATTTATTTGATCGAGTCCACCGGAACCACATTTTATGGATCTTAAGGGATTCCTAACACCTTCCCCTCGAGATAATTTGAACCTTACCTAGAATCTCAACGCTTTAGCATACCATAATTTAATGTACATTATATAGTGTAGTATAGGTGTCCTAGTGTACCTTAAATACTAAGTGGCAACTCTAAACTCTAAATAACCTTGTAGAGTCCTATAAGTTGTATGTTATTTTGACTTGTACAAAATAGGGTGCAATAACATGGCGACTCTGCTGGGGATCTCTCCAGGTTCTAACCACAACGGACTTGATCAATTACTTGAGGAATTACAGGTTCTCCAATACTCCAATTTCTATTATTTATGTCACATGCTTCAAGTCTTATATTCTTTTCTTCAAGTTTTATATTCTTCGTCGCATGCTTCAAGTAGTCTATTCTTTGTCATATGCTCGAAGTTGTATATTCTTTGTTATGTGCTTAAAGCAGTATATTCTTTGTTATGTCTATGTTGTATATGCTTTGACATATGCTTATGTTGTATATTATTTTACACATATCTGTGCTGTATTTTCTTTGTCACATGCTTATGGTACTGCCTTATTAAATTGTCATCACTTTTCTATCGAGTCTTGGCCGTACACAAGTACACACAAGTCATGCGAGGGTTGTCTTTTCATCCCTCCAAACCTTCTTTCAAAAACTCTCTAACTTCAGAGATTGGCATACGAGGTTAACTACGTACCATCTCGCAGTTGTCCCTGACTCATGCTCAAATCTAGGTATATATACTCTTAGAATTATGTCACGACCCAAAATCTCACCTTAAGGATCGTGATGGAATCTAGTCTCTACAACTAGGTAAGCCGGTCAATTACAATAGGCAAATAAACTAACATGATATTTTTAAAGCAGAGTTTAATATAAATACCAAAGTAAAGGTGATACAAGCCTACGCCGAAATAATCTCACCAATTTCCCCAAAACTAGGTAGTACAGAGTCACAAACTCTACTGAGTACATAAAATAACTCAAAACAAAATACAATACTATTCAGATAGCGAATTAACTTTACAATCAAAGGAAAAAGACTCCAAGGAACTGCGACGATCGAGCAGCTCTACCTTGAATCTAGATCAAAGAAGCTAACACTGCATGGGTCCATAGCCTCCAACACCTGGATCTGGATAAAAATATGCAGAAGCATAGCATGAGTACACCATAATTAGTACCCAGTAAGTATCAAGACTAATCTCGGTGGAGTAGTGACGAGGTACAAGTCAAGACACCTACTAGACATAATAACCTGTGCAGTATATCAATATATAATGAGAGCAAGAAACAGTAAATGTCAACAAGGGATAAACATGTGGTAAAATAGTAAAGTAATCAGAATAGCATTAAAGTACAAGTGAAGCCAAATAAGAAAAATAAATAACAACCAAATAATCAAGCCTACCTAACACAATGTTACCATAGAAACACCCCGAGGTACCACACCCCATAACCACAAGCCACAAGTCACAAATCACAAATCATATATACATGGCACCTCGTTCCCACATTATCAATCACAGTCGCACGGACAACTCACGTGCTGCACGGACAATTCATGTGCCAATATCTTAATTCGGCAGTCACAGGCTCACTATCACAATCCACCCAGTGTGGTCACATGCCCAATATCACAATGTAAGCAGACATACAAGAATACATGTGCATGATCAATGAATTTCCAAGTTTCATACTCCTGAACTGGTATAAATGACATGCTACGGTGTATGCATGTGCGAGTGTGCTATTACAATCCAAGTCAACAAGTAATATCAAAGACATCGATTAGTTCATTGGAAATGACACAACAAGTCACGTAAAATGTATAACCCACACAAGGTAAATCAGACCATCAAATGAATATCATTAATAATATGCCCCGATGCCATCACGTATTAACCCTGACCTAGCCACCCTTATCCCACCGTGCTGACAATATCGTATTAGCCACCCGTATAGCACCGCCCCGACAATAAACATAATAGTCACCTGTATCTCTCTGCCCAGACAATATATCAATAGCCACCCGTATCACTCGGCTGAGACAATATATCAATAGCCACTCGTATCATGCCGCCAAGACAAATATATCAATAGCCACCCGTATCGCTCTGCACAATCAACAACAGTGAAATGCCATCCTTATGCTCCGCATAACACCAATCAAACCACACAACAAATCCATATGTGCCAACATCACAACAACACGACATACTCGTACCACACGTACCTATAGGCCACAACGTTGCCAAAATCAACAATACTAATGTTACCTCAATACATAGCCCACGACTCAACCACAATGTGTACAAGAATCTCAAGAAATGACAAAATAAAATGGGAATTAACTCAACAATGAAGGATACTCCATAAAACAACAACTTCAACTAAAACATATTAATAGCTCTCAATAACTTCAACTTCAATTACTTGCTTAAGAATGAACTTAACGATGAAAGGCATGACGTGTACTAACAACCTCAATTAAATATATATTAGAGTAACTCGACAACGAAAGATAGAACATGTACTAACAAATTCGATTAAAGCATATAAGAATAAACTTGACAATGAAAGATATAACAAATAATAGTAACTTCAATTAAGACATATAGGAGTAAATTCGACAATGGAAGATAGATCATGAAATAACGGCTACAATCTAAGCATATAAGAATGAATTCGACAATGAAAGATATAACAAGTAATAACAACTTCTAATCAAATGCATAAAGTAACCTAAAAGTCTAAACCAGTTAATTTTTCACATATAAGCCTGGGCACACACTCGTCACCGCATGTGCACATCTTTCACATTATTCAAATAGTGCAATTAGACCAAATCCTATGGGGTAGTTTTCCCCACACAAAGTTAGGCAAGATACTTACCTCAACTAGGCCAAATAAACACTCAAAAATAGCTTTTCCTATACAATTCACCTCCACTCGGCTCAAATATAACAAAATTTGACTTAATAACATCAAATAATGCAAGAGAAACCAATCCCAATAAGTAACGCTATGATCTTTGTACAATTACTCAAAAGTCAACAAAAGTCAACACCGGGCTCACCCAGTCAAAACTCGGGTCCAAGGATAAATCTTGATAACCCATAACCCCATGAGTCCATATATGTATTTTGTTTCAAAATCCAAGTCCAATTCGACTCTCAAATCCCAAATTATCATTTTTCAAAACATAGATAAAATTTCCCAAAATTTCACTTTGATTCTCAAAATTTTGATGTTAATTAAATCTCATATATAATCATGTAATATAGTTGAAAATTGATCAAAATTACTTACCCAATGATTATATCTGAAAATCTCCTCTCCAAATCGCCTACTGAGTCTAGGGTTCAAAGATATGAAAATGAGACTAAAATCCCGTCTTCCAATCCTTATGTTCAGGCGCAGGTGTCGCAAATGCGAACACTGCAATTGCGAAGAATGATCGCAAAAGAGACGCTCATCACACTCCTGCTAATATCGCAAATATGACAATAAGTTCGCAAATGCGAATAAGGAACACATTGCAAAAGCAACCATGATGATCGCAAATGCGATCCAGCCCAGCCCAGGCCCCCATCACAAAAGTGAACAATGTGTTCGCAAATGAAAACCTGACAGACCCCAGCAAACCTCGCAATTGATATCTCCCACCTTGCAAATGTGAAAAAAATCTTTCATTTGCAAGACTCAGCACCTGTTCAAAAGCTAGCAAGACTAAAACTCTTCCAAACACTCTGAGACGCATCTGAAACTCAGCCGAGCCCTCGGGGCTCCGTACAAAATATCCACACAAGTCTAAAAATACCATACGAACTCGCTCGCGTGATCAAAATATCAAAATAATATTCAGAACCACGAATCGGATATCAAACCGAATGAAATTAACATTGAAACTCAAGAACTTCTAAAAATACAACCACGCGTCTGATTCTTAACAAATCAACTCGAAATGACTCCAAACTTTGAAAACAAGTTCCAAATAACATAACGAATTTATTCCAACTCCCAAAACTAAAATCCGAACCCGATTGCCATAAAGTCAAACCATAGTCAAACCTAAGAAATTTCTAAACCTTCAATTTGCTAACTTTCGAAAAAATGTATCGAATAAACCTAGGGACATCCGAATTAAATTATGGGCATACACCCAAGTCCAAAATCACAATGCAAACCTATCAGAGCTATCAAAATACCATTTCAGGGTCGTTTTCACAAAATTCAAACCTCGATCAATATTTCCAACTTAAACTTCTAAACAAGGATCATTCTTCCAAATCAATCCTAAATCGCCCGAAAACTGAAACTAACCATGCACGCAAGTAATAATACATAATATGAAGCTTCTCAAGACCTTAAATCACTGAACTGAATGCTATATCTCAAAACAACCGGCCGGGTCATTATAAATTCCTAAGTCACTGTACATATGATCCTGTAGCTTGCTTTAGCTCGGTTAATTGTTACATATCCTTTACTTATTGCATATTATTTGTATGTTACCCATTCTTTATGTGTTATATATTCCTTATCTGCTATTGTTATGTAATGAGGATACAATCCTCAAGTACCACTCAATTGCATTCCAGAACTATACGCGACCTGATTCTCGTGCACCAATATGTAAGCAATTCAAACACCAGAGTTCGGTCACAATCTTCAAAATTTCCTTTGTTCCCACTCTGTCATGTCGCGTCAAAATTGAGTATGGTATCAATTTCATTGCCCGATGACTCTTACATCATCTACGGCCAAAGATGGGTAGCTGTTGACACTCAATTTTGACCCTCCGTATTTAAAATTAACTTATGTAGTTTTCCTAGTCATTAAATGGTAAAATATAGTATTTTTGTAAATTTTTAACTTAATGCAATTTATTTCTATTTTTTAATACAAAATATAGGAATTTTTATCATTTTATTTCAATTAGTTAAATACAACAACTTTCGTGCATTTTTCTAAAATTCAAAATAATTTATTGATAATTGTCCTATTTTTAAAATATTAGAAATTTTCTATAAATTTATTATCACTTAAAAAATAATAAAATAATTACTACAACGCTATTGTAATAGTTGGCATTTTTAAATAAATACCGCAAGCCATATTCTTTTAATTAAGTAACCATCTTTTAATTTGTAGCACCGTCTATTTATTACACTGAAGCCAGTATAATTTATTTCAAAATACGGATCAAATTCAGTCAAATCACATGTCTTGTCAACACTTGATGTGATATGATAATTGATGTGACTAAACATGTGACATGACACCTGATGACATGTCATATGATGTGACATGACACCCTTTTACCCAATGGATAAAACCTTTATCTAAAAGCTAAAGATCATTGGTTTGTCTTCTCCTATAAGGTAAATAAACTGCACTGATACATACATATACACACATAAAATAAAGGGTGTCCGGTATTCAACCCATAATTTTTAAGTTAGTGGTTTTATATATAGACCACATGTTTTTCTTATACTTTACCTTTACTTTTACTTTAAATAAGCACCGGATATTTCTCTACCTACACCCACTACATAAACTACATACTACATACACCACAATATATTTTTATTTTTATAATACCCCATCAGCTTTTTGCATAAAAAGGACAAAACCCTAATAGATAATATCTCATTCTCTCAAATTAAGAGAGAGTAGCCACTACTCCCTCACTCCATGCCTTCTTTCTTTCTCAAGGTTCCGGCCACCTAATGCCGCCACCAGATTTTCTCACCGGTAGGCTGGCAACGGCCACCACTGTGACCATCTCTCTCCCTTTCTTTAGCTACTATTATCGCTGCTCCTCACTGGCCGTACATCCACCGGAAAACATGGCGGGGAAACTCAGATCCTTTCAGATCTAATCCCAAAACTCCATATCTGGTCGGACTTACGCTTGCCGGTGACCTCTTGTTTACCACCTCCATCCGCCGCTGCTCTGGTGTGACTGTTGAAGTAGCTTTTTGTTATGACTATTTGTCGCCTCACCGGAAACGGCATTAACTCCGGCAACCTCCCTCCCTCGTCCCCTTTTGATGCTCTATATGTTATTTGACTTATTATTTTTGACGTTTTAATTCATTTTTTGGTTGCTACTATTTGATGGATGCGTTTGATCGTGATTTTCGTTATGGCCATAAAACTCGCCGAAAAATAGTTGTCGTTGTCGCTGCTACTGCCTTGTTGACTGTGATTGTTGCCTTGCCGGAAAACCTGCTGGCCCATTGTGTTTATGGATTTTGTTATTGTTTTTTTTTGCTGTAATCCATTCGTCTCTCTGTTACTTTTGTAATTGTTGCCTTTGTAGTTGTAACGACCCGATCGGTCATTTTATGTAATTGCACCCCATTACCCCTTTTATGCTTCACACGTGTTTTTATAATTTTATGACTTGCGGGGTTGATTATTTTTATTCCGGGAAGCTTTCAGATTGATTTGGACCCTTTGATTCTTGGCTTAAAAGCCTATATTAGAAGTATTGACCAAACTTTGACTTTTGTGAAAACGACCCTGTAATTATATTTTTATGGATCCGATAGTTTCATATCGTGATTTCGGACTTGGGAGTATGCTCAAAATTAATTTTAGAAGTCTGTAGGTTGATTTATGTTGAATTGCCAAGGTTTGGCAATTTGAAGTTAAAAAGTTTGACCATAGATTGACTTTAAGCTATCGAACTCGATTTTTTTTTTGAGAATTGGAATAGGTCCGTTATGGTATTTAGAACTTTCCTGCAAAATTTGGTGTCGTTTGGAGTTGATTTGATAGGATTTGGATATTTAGTTGTAAATTTAGAAATTCTTGAACTTTACTTTGAAATTCAAGTGTTTTAATGTTAGATTCGTAGTTTTAGATGTTATTTTTGTGTTTTGATTGTGCGAGCGAGTTCGTATGATGCTTTTAGACTTATGTGGATGTTTGGTTTGGAGCCCCGAGGGCTCGGATGAGTTTCAAACATGTTTCAGAATGGTTTTCGACTGAAATTGGACTGTTGGTGCTCTGTTATCGCAATTGTGAGCACCAATCTCACAATTGCGAAGGTGACAATAGGGGGACAAATGTTATAAATGCGACTTCCCTTTCGCATTTGCGAAGGCAACAGATTTTGGATTAAGTTCGCAATTGCGAACATTTGTTCACTTTTGCGATGCCCACCAGTTTGTAATTCTAAAGCCTCTATCGCAATTGCGATGAATGCTGAGGCTGTCAGGGTTCGCAAATGTGGGCCCTGGTCCGCAATTGTGAGGGTTCACAAATGCGAACCCTGTGTCGCAAATGCGACATCTGCGGCTGGTTAAAGGGCTGGGAGATGAGAGTTTTGAACACATTCTCTCAGTTTTGAACCCTAGACTCGGTAGGAGGCGATTTGGAGAGGAGATTTTCACCTACAAACCTTAGGTAAGTGATTCTAGTCTATTTCTAATCATATTACATCAACATATCTTAGATTTTAATATCAAAATCATGTGAATCAAAGTGAAAATTTGTGAAGCTTTGCCAAGTTTTTAAAAAATAAGAAATTGAGTTTTGAGAGTCGATTTGGACTCGAATTTTGAAACTAATCATATATATGAACTCGTGGGGTCATGGGTAGTCAAAATCTACCATTGCACCCTGGTTTTGATCAGGGGGCCCAGGGTTGACTTTTGTTGACGTTTTGGAAAAAGTGTAAAGATCTTAGCTTTATCTATTGTAATTCATTTTCCTAGCATTTTTTGATGATATTAAGTCGATTTAGGTTAGATTTGAGCTGTGTGGAGGCGAATTTTAAGGGAAAAGCTATTTTCAAGTGTTGAATTGGCCTAGTTGAGGTAAGTGTCTTGCCTAACTTTGTGTGGGGGAACTACTCACTAGGATTTGTATTTATTGATTCATTTGTGCTATGTGAAAGCCGTGTACACTAGGTGATGAGTCGGTATACGGGTTGTACGTGGTATTTGACCGGTTTAGGCTACTTAGACTTTTTCCATGCTTTAATTGAATTGTAGTATCATGTTCTAAATTCTCATAGTCAATCCATTTCTACCTGAGTTAGTCTATCCCTACATGCCTTAAATATTTTCGTTAATACTTGTTCTACATTATAGTTGATAAATTGCTCTCATGCTTAGTTGAACTGTTGCCTCTATTAATGTTACATTTTATCTCTCTCATTGTTGATTATCATTGTTTGAAGTTATTTTTCGTGTTATCTCTCTCATTGTTGATTTTCATTATTTGAAGTTATTTTTTGTGTTATCTCTCTCATTGTTAATTATAATTATTTGAAGTTATTTTTCGTGTTATCTCTCTCATTGTTGATTATAATTATTTGGAGTTATTCATCATGTTATCCCTTCCTTTGTTGATTTCTATTATTTGAAATTATTGCTACACGTTATCTCTTCCATTGTGAGTTGTTCTTATTTAACATCGTGGTTATACATTGTCTCTCATTTTTGAGTTATTGGTGTTGAAGTTGTGAAAGTCGTTATCATGTTGAGGCAAAATTGTTATTGTTGAAACATCTTCCTTGTTGAGCATTTTTACATTCATTGTTATTGTTGATATTCTTGTACCCGTTGTGGTAGAGTCGTGGACTATTATTGTGGAAACATTGATATTGTTGATTGTTGGCAAAATGTGATATATGGGCACTTGTGGTGCGAATTATTATTGTAATGTGATATTGACGCGCATGCGGCGGTATAAGGCTTGGGGTTAATGTGCATGCAACGACATAAGGTGGGACTTATGTAACGACCCGGCCGGGCATTTTAAGTATTTTAGCCCCGATCCCCCATTTATTGCCTCCTCTATGTTATATTATGGTTATGTGACTTTCCGGGGTGTTTGGTTATGGTTCAGGTGAGTTTCGGAGTGAAATGGAACACATAGTCCCTAAGTTGGAGGCTTAAGTTGAAAGAGTTGACCGTAGTTTGACTTTTGTGTAAATGACTTCGAGATGGAGTTTTGACTATTCCAATAGCTCCGTATGGTAATTTTGGACTTAGGAGCGTGTCCGAATGTTGATTTATAGGTCTGTAGGTTGTTTCGGCTTGAATTGGCTAAATTTAGAAGGTTGAGGTTTGGAAGGTTGAGAAGTTTGATCGGGAGTTGACTTTATTGATATAGGGGCCAGTTTCCAATTCCGGAAGTTGGAATAGGTCTGTCATGAAATTTATGACTTGGGTGCAAAATTTGAGGTCAATTGAAGTTGTTTTGGTATGATTCAGCGATAGTTTTGGAAGTCGGCTGTTCATAGTTTTAATAGGCTCGAATTGGGTTACGATTGATAGAATCGATGTTGTTTTATGTGATTTTAGGCCTCGAGTAGGTCCGTTATGTGTTTTGGAACTTGTTGGATATTCGGACAGCGTCCCAGGGGCCTCGTATATTATAAGGCCTAGAAATATTTCACCCAAAACCCGGGGTTTTGTGATGCCGAGGTAGACTTATGCGTTGAACAGTGCATTGGGGAGTTGAAGAAAATTTTTGAAAGTGTAGGGCATTTCTGCGGTCAATTCTGCGGTCACAGAACTGATCTGCAAACCACAGATCTGCCGCAGACTGAAGCAAAAATTTGGGAACATTTTCGGACCATTATGCGATCCAGTATGCGCCCGCATAATCATTTCGCGGGCCGCACAACCCATCGCAGATCCAGCATGAAAATTTCGGGAGGGGAGTTCTGCGGCGCATTATGTGACCGTGGAACTGGTCTGCGGACCGCAGACTGGTCGCAGAGTGAGGCAGAAGTGCCCAATTCCGGAGGGCCATTATGCGGTTCATTTTACGGACTGCAGAAGCATTATGCGGTCACATATGCGACCGCAAATCTGTGTCGGGGCTTCATTTTTTTAAATTTTTTTACCCGACCCTATTTTCATTAAAAGCCATTGGGGCTCGTTTTGAAGGCAAAAACCTGTCATTTTAGAGAGAAGTGGGGATTGTTCTATAGAGAGAGAAGTAAGCCCCAAGTGCTTTCTCCATCAACATCTTGTTCAAGCTTTGAAATTCTATAAGAAATCTCACAAGATTTTCCAAGAGGTAAGGTTCTAACCCTAGTCTTCAATTTCGAGTGTAGGTAGAATATGGGTAATTTGGAGTATGATTCTTGGGTATGAGAGTTGTTATTTATGTATGCATGTAGCTATGAGGATGGTGGGGAGGTAATTGAACTAGTATGAGTAAACTCTTGGTATTGAATTAGTTGTGGAGTGAAGGAAATCTTGTGGAAGAACCTTGTAATCAAATTCGCACACCTAGTGTTTGATAAAATGCTCAAATGAGCTGAAACCATGAATATCATCATAATTTGTGTTCAATTTTGCTATGTCTCTAAATATATCGAAATTGCTAGGATTTTTGGAACTGTGTAGTGAATTAAGGAAAGCTCAAAGCGAGGTATGAAGGCTAAACTCTTTTTCTGGTATTGGAATTCCCGAGTTCTTACAAAACTCCATCGTGTGAAGTTCGAATATGGAACGCTATTGATGTGGGGGTATTCAAACTAGTAAAATTGATTTTCGATTGGCATAATATGTCAAAACCCTCGTGTGTTAATAATTCTCTAGTTTTGACTTAATTATGTTATACCCCTTTGGGGAAAAAGATCTTGTATGAAATCAATATGATTAAACACTTATTTATCATATGATGAAACCTTATGAACTTACTCTTGCTAAGGCCAAATGTGACAAATGGTTGATTTGAAAGGGAACTCTTTTGTACCAACTATTATTGTTTTGGGAATCTGAAGTGTGGCATTGTGAATACACCTCCACCCGCATACATTGGGGGTGAGGCGGCAGGGCCGCTTTGTGTAGAGTTGTGGTATTATGAATACACCTCCACCCACATACATTGGGGTAAGGCGGAAGGGGCGCTTTGTGTAGAGTTTTTGGTATTGTGAATACACCTCCACCCGCATACATTGGGGTGAGGCGGCAGGGCTGCTTTGTGTAGAGTTTCTAGTATTGTGATTGTACCTCCACCCTCATACATTGGGGTGAGGCGGCATAGCCGCTTTGTGTAAAGGTAGTTGTAGAGGATCCCCGACTTAAGAATTTATAAATGTTATTGAAAGCTTTTAATAAATTTGTTATGGCTTTAATGGCTAACTAAGCCTTTTATTGTTACCATGATTCATCATATTCATGTTGTATTTCCAAGTCCTTGCATAGGTGTTTGGTTTTCATACTAGTACTATTTGACATCTACTAACGTCCTTGTTTCTGGGGGCACTGCATCTTTAATGGATGCAGGTGGTTCCACAGTGGAGGGCATCGACCAGTGATAGTGGTACACTCTTTTTCCAGTTGGCTTGGTGAGCCCCACTTCATTTAGGGGTCATACATCTTTTGTTGTATGTGTATTATGTTTTGATATATAGCTGGAGCCTTGTTACCAGCACTATCATTGTACTCTTTTATATCTATTAGAGGATCCGTAGACATGGTGTGGGTTGTGTATTGGTATTGGGAAGGTCAAGATAGTAATGTCGTATGTGTATTACATATTCCACTTCAACTATGAAAGTGTATGTATCTTGAGAGTTTATAAATGAAGTAACAAATGGTGATGGAATTAGTGTTGTTCATGAACCCTCTTGGTGATAATTAATGAAGTTTACCCTCTCTTTATTTATGGGTGAGTTGGGTAGAAGGAACTCTACCAGGCTTGCTTGGCTGGGTTATCTCGGTTGAGCGTCGGTCGCGTTCCTCGTGGTCGGGGCGTGACATATATGAATTGGATTGAAATCGAATAATTTTGGACCTTGGTTTATTGCTGAACCATTGTTGTGTCTGGTGCAATCGCACCTGCGCACTTTGGGCCGCATGTGCGGCACCGCAGAAGTGGCCCTCGAGCCGCAGAAGCGAAAGTGGCGTTACCCAGCTGGGACCGCAGGTGCGGTCAGGGATGCGTAGAAGCGTACGCTCACTAGCGGCTATCCTTCCACAGAAGCGGAAGCGCAAGTGCACTTAGTGGTTCGCAGGTGCGAGATTTCTGAGGCCTATGTGAGGGCCGCACCTGCGGAGCCACAGATGCGGCTAAGGCATCGTAGAAGCGAGAATCGCTGGGTAGAAAATGGGTCTTTGAGGGTTTATTCTCATTTTCATCTTTTGGACCTAGAGAGCTCGGTTTGTGGCGATTTTGCTGTCATGCTCTGACCTCGAGAAGCGCGACCGGTGCTCAACCAAGATACCCTAGTCATGCAAGCCTACTAGATGCTTCCTACCCGACCTTAACCATGAATAAAGTGAAGATGTATTCCATTAATTAGACAATGAGAAGATTACATGAACAATATCAATTTAATTACCATTAGAACTTCATTCAATGTTTCCCAAAATATTTCTTTACACCTTCATAGTTTAGAGGTGGAAACATGTGATACAAATTACAACATTTCTAGTTTGACTTTACCAACACCAATATACAACCCACACTATGTCTACTGAGCCTCTAATGGATACAAAAGAGTACTATGATAGTATCAGCAACAAGGCCCCGACTATACCTCAAAACATTATACATAAGGAACAAAAGATGCAAGACCCCGGAATGAAGTGGGGCTCACCAAGTCAGCTGGGAAGAGGGTGTACCACTATCACTGATCGATGCCGCCTACTATAGAACCACATGCATCCATTAAAGATGCGGCGCCCCCAGCAAAAGGGATGTTAGTACTTATGGAATAGTACTAGTATGTGAGACTAAACACGCTCACAATAGAACGAGTAACAATACAATGAGAAAGAGCATGGAATCAATGAGAGCCTAAAAAAATATAACAATGTCAAGTTAAGAGAAAGATAAATTTCAAGTAAATAACAATGTTTTAGGTTTAGAGATCTTTAGCACCGATACACCATCATGGTTTTAGCACGGAGTCCGATCTCGGCTCGATCGGCTAAGCCGTCTCACCCAGAGACATACAATCACAACACAACCATGTGCGCGACATGGCGTCCGATCTCAGCCCGATCGGCTAAGTCGTATCATCACAATGCCATGTGGGTCGAAATTACATTTTGCTAGCAATCATCTCATCCCAATAAAGGGTAATAATCTCATCACATCACTATCATCCCTACTAAGGGGAATAATCTCATCACATCAATACGGGGATTTACCCCTCAATCACTCCTACACCGGCACATGTAGTTTCGGGGTTAGGTTAATTCAGCCTACCCTTCCTCGGTGACTAAATGATACTCCCAAAATATTTATTATAAAAAGTAATTAAAGCTTATTTCATAATATTTCACACATCTTTTCATTTCGTTGGCATTAGTGGCCACAAGTGTAATTTCGTTCTTGGCACGTCGGCCGTATTTCATATTTCATACTCCCTCCTTTCTCTTTCAAACATCATTATGGATTATCAACAATAAGGGCATTTATAATCACGACTTTATGTTCATATATGGGCAACATGATTCTTAAGCACATTGACTTTTCTTCCACAATTTGGCATAATAACTTGCAATTGAAACATGATTGAAATCATAATATTTTGACACATTGGTCACATTTGAACACATTCCTGAAGGAGAACATAATATGATAGGAGCATTTGGCACATATTTTTAGTATATATCTTTCAACACAAGCTTATTCGGAATAGTCAACTTTATAAGGAATAACTCGGAACATGAGAAATAAGAGCTTGGTCCTTCATACTCGAAACTTACGAGAACACCGAGGGATTCGATTCTAACAGAGAAGTTTAGCCAACATACCTCGCTTTGAGCTTTCCTTAAATTAATACAATGTTCGGTAAATCCTATCAACTTCAATCTATTTAGAGACATAACAAAATTAAACCATAATAAGGAAGATATTCGTGGGTTCAGCTCATTTAAGCATTTCATCAAATACTAGGCGGGCATATTCGATTATAGGGTCGTATGGTGATGTTCCTTCACCCCACAAGCAATCCCCACTTCAATAGGTCACCCATGTATACTCCACAACCTCCCTACCACCTTCATTGGAGCATGCATGCATCATTAACCAACTCTTATTCTCAAAACCATTTTCCTCGTTACCTATTCCCAACCCAAATTTCGAAATTGAAGGCTAGGGCTAGAACCTTACCTCTTTAGTAGACGATTTTGCAAGATTTCTTAGTGAATTCTCCAAGGTTTGAGCAAGGAATTTATGTGGAAGGTGTTGGAGCTCCTCCTTCTCTCTCTAGGTCCTCCTTCTCTCTTAAAATATCAAAATTCTTCTTCAAAATGGACCCTTAAGTCTATTTATCGAAATAGGGTCGGGTAAAAGTTTTCCAAACTTAAGCCTACAAAACTGGGTCTGCGATCGTAGACCAGACCACAAAATGAGTATGTGGCTCGCATAAGGGACTGCAAAAATGGTCCTAGAACTGGGCTTGACCTAGTAAAGTCTGCGATCGTTATGGGGCCCGTACAATAGTTATGCGGTCGCATAACGCGCCGCGAAGTCTCCCTCAGAAATTCTTCTTGATGGATATGCGACAGATTGTGCGGCCCGCAAAATGATTATGTAGCCGTATAATTGACCAAAAAAATTCTCTTCAAAATTTGGCTTAGGCCCTGTTGCATACTGCGGCGGATCTGCGGTCCACATAGTGGACCTCAAAAATGCCCTATTTTGCAAAACTTTTCTTCCAACTCCCCTCGCACTGTACAACCCAAAAAGTCTGGGTTCTAGGTGAAATTTTTACGGGGCCTTACATTTTCGAGGAATTTTCAAGGAAATCATTTGGGTAAGTGGTTCTAACTCGGAGACTTCAAGGTGTACCTGCCGGCGTTCGTAGACCTCAGAGTCACCCTCTATCTAGTTCTATTTCATTCTCCTTTTATAGATACTGTTGTATAGGGATGTTCAGTATACTTTTGTAGAGTTTGTGACTTTATATCACAAGATTTTGGGAGTTTGTTTCTGTTGAGTTGTGTAGTTCTTTTGTTATAGTTGTTGAGTTATCTGAGGGCTTTATCAATATCTTAGTTACATTCTACATGTATGTTAGGCTTACTTAGTCTTAGAGACTAGGTGCCATCACGACATCCTACGTAGGGAAATTAGGTTCATGACAAGTTGGTATCAGAGCTCTAGGTTCATAGGTATTATGAGTCACAAGCAGGTTTAGTAGAGTCTCGCAGATCGGTACGGAGATGTTTATACTTATCTTTGAGAGGCTATGGAACTGTTAGGAAACTTCACTTCTTTGATTTCTTATCGTGCGAGTTTGTTGACATCGAATTCTAAACCTTTGTCTTTCTATTCTCTCACAGATATTGAGGACACGCACCGGTGGATTTGACGATCAGATACCCGCGCCCCTTGCTAGTGCTGCGAGAGGACGGGGCCAGGGTAGAGGCCGAGGACGGGCATGTGGTGTAGCCAGAGCACCTGCCCGAGCTACGCCAGAGGAGCCACCAGTAGCTCCAGTTGCAGGGCAGGCACCTGAGATGCCTATTGCTACCCATGCGCTTTAGGAGACTCTCGCAAAGTTCATGAGCATGTTTGGTACTCTAACTCATGAGAGGTTGATTCCACTTGCACCGGCCACATCTCAGGCTGAGGGAGGAGCACAGACACCCTCTGACCGTACCCTAGAGCAGCTAGTCCATGTTGACCAGGTCCTAGAGGTCATACTAGTGCAACCGTTTGTCCCAGTTCAGCCTGAGGTTAGGGCAGCAACATCTAAGGAGGCGCAACTCAGGCTCAAAAGGTACAAGAAGTACTACCCTCCTACTTTAAACGGCTTAGATTCAGACAATGCACATGGTTTTCTTGAGGAGTGCAACTGTATCCTCTGCAATATGGGTATTATGGAGATGAATGGGGTTGCTTTTACTATGTTCCAGCTAAAAAAAGCGACATATCAGTGGTGGCGAGCGTACGAGTTGGGTAGCCCGGCCGAGGCAGCTTCACTTACTTGGGCTCCGTTTTCTGAGATGTACATGAGAGAGTTTGTTACATAGAGCCTTCGGGATGCATGGCGCATAGATTTTGAGAAGTTGTTCCTGGGTCTATGACCGTGTCGGATTATGCTGTCAGGTTCAGGGAGTTGTCCATACATGCACTAGCCTTAGTTTCCACAATCAGAGAGCGAGTCTGTCGATTTATCGAGGGGCTCAACTATGGTATTAGATTCAGCATGGCTCGAGAGTTGGAGATTGATACCCCATACCAGTAGGTAGTAGAGATCACTCAGATATTGGAGGGTATGCGGGGCCGAGAGAGAGAGGATAGGGAGGCCAAGAGGCCTCGATATTTTGGCATATATGGTGGTGCCCGTTCCCCAGTTGCAGTTCGTAATGGTAGAGGCTATATGATCCGTCCTGTTCATTCATCACTTCCAGCTTTTAGTGGTATTCCGGCTACTCCTAGGTCTTAGGTTGCCCATTATGCACCGCCACTGTCTAGTGCACCTCCTGTATGAGGTGCTTTCAGCGGTCAGTCCAGCCGACTAGGCCTGAGCCAGTTTCAGCAGCCACATCCTCTGAGAACTTGCTTTGAGTGTGGTGATACTCATCATATAGCAAGGGACTGCCCCAGACTCAGGAGGGGTGCATCTCCATAGACTACTTAGGCTCCACGTATTCCACAGGGTCCCCAAACTTCTCAGGCCATGGTTACCGCACCAGTTTCCACTCCACCTGCTTAGCCAACTAGGGGTGAAGGTCAGGCGGGTAGGGGTCGCCCTAGAGGGGGAGGCCAAGCCAGATGTTTTCCTTTTCCTGGTAGGACAGAGGCAATTGCATCAGAGGTTGTTATCATAGGTATTGTTCCGATTTGTCGTAGATATGCATCAGTCTTATTTGATCTAAGCTACACTTATTCATATGTATTATCTTACTTTGCTCCATATTTGGGTATATCCCATGAATCTTTGAGTTCTCCTATCTATGTATCCACGCCTGTGGGAGATTCCATTATTGTTGACCGTGGGTATTAGTCGTGTTTAGTTGTTCTTGGTGGTTTTTAGACTAGAGTTGATTTATTATTGCTCAGTATGATAGATTTTGATGTTATTTTGGGCATGGACTGTTTGTCTCCCTATAATACTATTCTTGATTGTCATGCCAAGATGATGACATTGGCTATGACAGGTTTACTGTGGTTGGAGTGGAAGGGTACTTTGGATTATGTTCCTAGCAGAGTGGTGTCTTTCCTTAAAGCACATCGGATGGTTGGGAAGGGGTGTGATTCATATATTGCCTTTGTGAGAGATGTCAGTATTGACACTCCTACCATTGAGTTAGTTCTGGTAGTGAGAGACTATCCAGATGTATTTCCGGTGGATTTCCTGGGCATGCCTCCCGATAGGGATATCAATTTTTGTATTGACTTGTTGCCAGGCACTCAGCCCATTTCTATTCCACTATATTGTATGGCCCTAGTGGAGTTGAAAGAGTTAAAGGAGCAGTTGCAAGAGTTACTTGATAAGGGTTTCATTAGGCCTAGTGTGTCACCTTGGGGTGTTCCGGGCTTGTTTGTAAAGAAGAATGACGGTTCTATGCGCATGTGTATTGATTATCGACAGTTGAACAAGGTTATGGTAGAGAACAAGTATCCATTGCCACGTGTTGATGACCTATTTGATTAGCTAAAGTTGCTAGAGTGTTCTCAAAGATTGATTTGCAGTCAGGCTATCATCAACTGAAGATTCAAGATCCGGATATTCCAAAGACTGCCTTCAGGACTCGGTATGGTCATTACGACTTGCTTGTGATGTCATTTGGGCTGACCAACACCCTAGCAGCATTCATGCACTTGATGAACAATTTATTGTAGCCCTATCTTAACTCATTCGTCATTGTGTTTATTGACGACATCTTGGTGTACTCCAGGAGCCGGGAGGATCATGAGTATCATTTGAGGATTGTGCTCCAGACCTTGAGAGAAAAGAAGTTGTATGCAAAATTTTCAAAGTGTGAATTCTGGCTTGATTCAGTGGCATTTTTGGGTCATGTGGTATCGAGTGAGGGGATCAAGGTAGATCCAAAGAAGATTAAAGCAGTTCAAAGTTGGCCCAGACCGTCTTCAGCTACTGAGATCTGGAGTTTTCTTGGTTTGGCAGGGTATTACCGTCGCTTTGTAGAGGGTTCCTCATCTATTACTACTATGACCAGATTGACCCAGAAGGGTTCTCCGTTTAGGTGGACTGCGGAGTGTGAGGAGATCTTTCAAAAGTTCAATACTCCTTTTACTTCAGCCCCGGTGTTGGTGTTGCCTACGGGTTTGGGGTCTTACATTATGTATTGTGATGCATCATCTGTTGGCCTCGGCGCGGTGTTGATGGACGGTAGGGTGATTGCCTACGTGTCTAGACAACTAAAGGTGCATAAGAAGAATTATCATGTCCATGACCTGGAATTAGAAGCTATTGTTCATGCCTTGAAGATTTGGCGACACTATTTGTACGGTGTCCTTTGTGAGGTCTATACTGACCACCGAAGTCTACAGCATCTGCTCAAACAGAAGGATCTTAACTTGTGGCAGCGGAGATGGTTAGAGTTGCTTAAGGACTATGAAATCACAATTCTGTATCATCCGGGGAAGGCCAATGTGGTGGACGATGCCTTGAGTCGAAAGTCGGAGAGCTTGGATAGTTTAGCATATTTACCGGCAACGGAGAGGCCATTACCATTGGATGTTCAGGCCTTGGACAACCAGTTTGTTAGATTGGATGTTTTGGAGCGGAGTCTAGTTCTGGCATGTGTAGTTTCTCGATCTTCTCTATATGATCATATCAGAGAGCATCAATATGACAACCTCCATTTGCTTGTCCTCAAGGACACAGTTCAGCACGACAACTCCAAGAAGGTTACTTTTGGGAATGATGGTGTGTTGAGGATGCAGGGCCGACTATGTGTGCCCAATGTGGATGGTTTGCGTGAGTTGATTCTTCAGGAGGTCCACAGTTCGCGGAACTCCATTCATTCGGGTGCAGCTAAGATGTATTAGGACTTGAGGCAATATTATTGGTGGAGGAGGATGAAGAAGGACATAGTGGAGTATGTAGCTCGGTGCTTAAATTGTCAACAGGTGAAGTACGAGCACCAGTGACCAGGAGAGGCTTGAAATTCCTGAGTGGAAATGGGAGCGAGTTACCATGGATTTCGTTTTTGGGCTCCCACAAACTCAGAAGAAGTTTGATGTAGTATGGGGTGATTATGGATAGGTTGACCAAGTCGGCTCATTTAATTCCAGTGCTGACGACTATTCTTCAGAGCAATTAGCTTAGGTCTATATTGCAAGATTGTCCGACTTCATGGCATGCCGGTATCAGTCATTTTTGATTGGAGTACACAGTTTACATCGTGATTCTGGAAGGTCGTATAGCATGAGTTAGGCACACGATTTGAGTTGAGTATAACATTCCACCCTCAGACGGATGGGCAGTCTGAGAGCACTATTCAGATATTGGAGGATATGCTTCATGCCTATGTTATGGAGTTTGGAGGTTCTTAGGATCAGTTCTTGCCGCTTGCGAAGTTTGGGAGGCGGTGTCGGTCTCCGGTGCGCTGGTTTGTGCCGGGTGAGGCAAGGTTATTGGGTACTGAATTGGTTCAGGATGCTTTGGAAAAGGTTAAGTTGATTTAGTATCGACTTCGCACAGCCCAATCTAGATAGAAGAATTATGCAAATCAAAAGATTCGTGATGTTTTATTCATGGTTGGAGAGCTGGTATTGCTCCAAGTTTCGCCCATGAAGGGTGTTATGAGATTCGGGAAGAAAGGCAAGTTGAGCCTTAGGTATATCAAACCTTTTGAGATTCTTGAGATGATTGGTGAGGTGGCTTACAAGCTTGCATTGCCACCTAGTTTAGCTACAGTTCATCCGGTATTACATGTTTCCATGCTTCGGAAGTATCACAGTGAACCGTCCTATGTGTTAGATTTTAGCTTAGTCCAATTGGATAAGGATTTGTCTTATGTTGAGGAGCCGATGGCCATCTTGGACAGGCAGGTTCGAAAGTTGAGGTCAAAGAGCATTGCTTTAGTGAAGGTTCAGTGGAGAGGTCAACAAGACGAGGAGGTGACTTGGGAGACAGCGCATGATATGTGTATCCGTTATCCTCATCTTTTCACAACTTCAGGTATGTCTCTATATACATTCAAGGATGAACGTTTGTTTAAGAGGGGGAGGATGTTATGACCCTTCCGGTCGTTTTGAGTATTTTAGCCCCGATCTCCCATTTATTGCCTCCTCTATGTTATGTTATGGTTATGTGACTTTCCGGGGGCGTTTGGTTATGGTTCGGGTGAGTTTCAGAGTGAAATGGGACACATAGTCCCTAAGTTTGAGGCTTAAGTTGAAAGAGTTGACCGTAGTTTGACTTTTGTATAGATGACTCTGGAATGGAGTTTTGACTGTTCCAATAGCTGCGTATGGTGATTTTTGACTTAGGAGCATATCTGGATATTACTTGAATCCTTCGTTAATTTTGTCATTAATTAGTGGTTTGAGTTGGAAAATTTGGGGAAAATTGTGAAACTTCTTAAACTAAATTTTGGGGATTTGAAAAGTGATTTGAAGTCGGATTTGAATAATTCTTGTATGGTTTGACTCATTATCGAATGGGTATTTAGATTTTGTAAGTTTGGCCGGGTTCTGAGACACGAGCCCAGGGTTGACTTTTTGAGTTTACTTTTTGTTTCTCTTTAAATATTGTAACATTATTGTTCGAAATAGCTTCCTATAGTTTATATTTATGGTATGAAGTTGTTTTGGCTAGATTCGAGTCGTTCGGAGTTGGATAATCGCGGAAAAGGCTTACTAGTATATTGAGTTAGCGTGTTTTGAGGTAAGTGTCTTCCCTAACTTTGTGTAGGGAATTATCCCTTAGGATTGGTGTTGTTTCGTGTAAATTATGATATGTGGAAGCCATTTATGCAAGGTGATGAGTGTGTACACGGGCTAAATATAGTAATTTACCGATTTTAGCTGTGTAGATTCCTTTCATGCCTTTAATTGAGTTACCATAATATGTTATATTCATCATCATTAGTCTATCTTCACATGCTTTACTTGTCTTATCTCATACTTGTTAATTGTATTTACATGTTTAGTTGAAGTTATTGTTTTCTCTATTCATTATTCATTATTTAACCGTTGATTTCCTTACTTGAAGTTGTTATTTCTTGGAATAACTTCTTGTTGAAATTGGTATTGAGTTATAAAAGTCGTGATTCACATTGAGGCAAAGTTGTAAAGTTGTGAAATACCATTGTTGTTAAGTATTCACTTTTGGTTGTTACTGTTGAGACTCTATGCATATTGTGGTTGAGCCATGGGCTATTTATTGTGGAAACATAGAATTGTTGACTTCTTTGGCAAGTTGTGATATTGGGCACTTGAAGTGTGATTTGTAATACGTTGTGATATTGATACGCATGTGGTGGTATAAGGATTGGGGTTGAAATGCATGCGGTGAGATAAGGTGGGCTTGATACTCGTGTTGCTAGTAGGGGAACTACTTGAATCCACGCGGTGTGATAAGGTGGGCTAAAATGCGGGAAGCTATTTCGGGAAAAATGATTTTCAAAACTAAATGCAAGGCGCCCGTGGTGATATAAGGAAATATTGTGAATTGTTTGTGATATGAGACTACGAGGCGGTACCTCGGTAGTGATTCTTATTGATACTTTTTTATTACATCACTTGTGTTTTGGTTGCTTTGTTTCCTTGGCATATTATTCCTTGTTTTTTTTCGTGATGCCTTATTTGCCTTAGTTCAGTGTAGCTATTCTTGCTATATTTCTTCGTTGTTTCATTCACATTGTTTATCATTATTACATTGTCATATACCTATTATGTTTTTCTTATTTATTCCAATAGGGGCTTGACCTGACCTCGTCACTACTCTACCAGAGTTAGGCTTGGCACTAACTGGGTACCATTGTGGTGTACTCATGCTATGCTTCTACACATCTTTTTGTGTAGATCCAGGTACCTCTTACCAGCCCAGGCACTAGTGAGTCGAGTTCAGACTTGGAGACGTCAAGGTATACATGTCGGCGTCTGCAAGCCTCAGAGTCACGCTCTATTTAGTTCTATTTCATTCTCCTTTTATAGATATTGTTGTATAGGGATGTTCAGTGTACTCTTGTAGAGCTTGTGACTTGATATCACCGGATTTTAGGAGTTTGTTTCTGTTGAGTTGCGGAGTTCTTTTGTGATAGTAGTTGAGTTATCTGATGGCTTTGTCATTATCTCAGTAATATTTTGCATGTATGTTAGGCTTATCTAGTCTTAGAGACTAGGTGACATCACGACATCCTACTGAGGAAACTTGGGATCGTGATAACTTATGTGCGTGTTGCTTGTAGGGGAACTACGTGAAGCTACACGATGTCATAAGGTGGGCTAAAGTGTGTGTAGCTATTTTGATAAATTTATTTTCAAAACCTATTTCAAATGTAAGGCTCATGCGGCGGTATAAGGAAAGTTTGTGATTGAGATTGTGAATATGAGGCGGTACCTCGGTTGTGATTCTTGTTATATATACACGAGGCAATACCTCGGTGGTGATTCTTATTGTACAAGAGGCGGTACGTCGTCGTGATTCTTGTTGTTTACCTCATTTTGCAAGTAGTTTTGGTGGGAACGTTTCTTGTTGTTTTATTCTTCCTTGTTTGGCAATTGTTGTGTCACGACCCCAATTTCCTTCCGTAGGATGGCGTGATGGCACCTAGTCTCTAAGACTAGGTAAGCCTAACAATTTGCATAATAAATGAATATAAAACTGAACTCAAATCTCAATATATGAAATATAAAAAAGAACTGCGATTTAAATAATTACAACTCCCAAAACCCGGTAGAAATAAGTCACAAGCTTCTAAGAGAAAATTGCAAAGTATCTCTATACATCAAAGTCTAAAGAGAGAAAGGGAAACAATATAATAAGGATAGAGGGGGACTCCGAGGTCTATGGACGCTGGCAGATATACCTTGAAGTCTCCACGTACGGTCCAGCTCACTGGTATCTGGTTTGGTAGGAAGAACTTGGATCTACACAAAAGGATGTGCAGAAGTGTAGTATGGGTACACCACAACAGTACCCAGTAAGTGCCAAGCCTAACCTCAGTAGACTAGTGACGAGGTCAGGTCAGGGCTCTACTGGAATAAAAGGAGATGAGGCAGATAATATAATATTACAATGAAATGACTGATAAATGAACAACGAGAAATTACAGAAAGGTAACAGCACAACAAATAGAGGTAAACAACAGAGGCGCTCCCGAGGTACCGCCTCATAGTCCCAAATGTAAATACACAATAGAGGGATCTCCCTAGGTACCGCCTCGTAGTCCCAAAAGTAAATATGCAACATGGGGATCTACCGAGGTACCGCCTCGTAGTCCCAAAAGTATATACACAACAGGGGGATCTTCCGAGGAACCTCCTCGTAGTCCCAAAAGTAAATATGCAACAGGGGGATCTCCCAAGGTACTGCCTCGTAGTCCCAAAAGTAAATACACAATAGGGGGATCTCCCGAGGTACCGCCTCGTAGTCTGAAAAGTAAATACATGACAGGGGGATCTCCCGAGGTACCGCCTTGTAGTCCCAAAAGTACATACATAACTCATAACCTATGGAGCAATGAAGTTACAGCAAGGAATCATTTAATTAAAGACTGAATATATGATCACGGAAGCAAGTAATTCAACAAAACATGTTGCACAAATTTCAAGTAAGGGTTAAGACACATGCACATACAATACTAGGCTAAACATGACAGCTACACATGCTAAGGCAACTCAGTTAAGGAATTTAAAAGAAGACTACTAAGCAAGAACCAGAATTTCCACAATTAGCCCGTGTACGTACTTGTCACCTCGTGTACACGGCGCTCACATATCACAAATTGTTATACCAGTACCAAATCCTAAGGGGATTTCCCTCACACAAGGTTAGACAAGTCACTTACCTCAAATCTCGCTCAATCAATCGATAAGAATGCCTTTCCCTCGACTTTCCGACCCCGATAGGCTCGAATCTAGTCAAAACAATTACATACTATGAATGTAAATACAAGAAACTAATTTAATTACTGAAACTACGACTTTAGCAAAGAATTCAAAACTCGGCCCAAAAAGTCGACCCGGGCCCACGTCTTGGAATCGGTTAAAAGTCACAAAATATGTTCACCCATTCGACCACGAGTCCACCCATACCAAAATTACTCAAATTCGATACAAAATTCTTGATAAAAACGTCAAAATTCGGCCTAAGGATTTTTCCACCTTTTTCACAAATTTAACAACCCAAATCCTTAATTAAAAGAAGAATAAGCGATATCTTAGTGGAAATTAATCAAAAACAAGTCAAGAATCCTTACCCAAATGTTTCTTCTGAAAAACCCTCGAAATTTTGCCTCAATCCGAGCTCTATATTGCAAATTATGAAGAAAATGGAAAACCCTCGATTTAATATAATCTGCCTAGGCTTTTCGCACTTGCGGCCAATTCACCGCACCTGCGGAATCTCTTTTGTCGTAAAAACCTCAGCTTCTACGGAATCACTTAAGTCCCCCAGGGCCCGCACCTGCGCTCCAGGTTCCAAACCTGCGGACGCGCTTCTACGGCCCTAGATCTGCTTCTACGGAAACAGCCTTCGCCTCACCACTCCGCAGATGCGGATTTCCCTCTGCGCCTGCATCCACCCCAGGCTAGCCCTAGCTCCGTATCTGCACAATCTCAGCCGCACCTGCGGCATCGCACCTACGGCCAACCCCTCGCTGGTGCATCGCACCTGCGGCCAACCCCTCGCTGGTGCGATCACACCAGAAAATTCCCAACCTCAACAATTGACTAAGTCCAAGGTTTGATCCGTTAACCATACGAAATCAACCCGAGGCCCCCCCCCGAGACCTCAACTAAATATACCAACAAGTCCTAAAACATCATACGAACTTAGTTGAGCCTTTAAATCACATTAAACAATGCTAAAAATACGAATTGCATATCGATCCAAGCCTAATGAACTTTAAAACTTCATACTTCTACATCCGATGTTGAAACCTATCAAATCCAGTCTGATTGACCTCAAATTTTGCACACTAGTCATAATTGACATTATGGACCTACTCCAACTTCTAGAATTGGAATCCAACCCGGATATAAAAAGGTCCACTCCCGGTCAAACTTTCCAAAAATCATCCAATTTTTCCACTTGCGCCAATTAACGCCGAAATGACCAACGGATCTCCAAATCAACATCCGAACATGCTACTAAGACCAAACTCACCATACGGAGCTGTTGGAACCATCAAAACTCCATTCCGAAGTCGTTTACTCAAAAGTCAAATCTTAGAAAATTCTTCCTACTTAAAGCTTCCGAAATAAAACATTTTCTTTCCAAATCAACTCTGAGCTTCCCGAAATTCGATTCCGACCACACGTACAAGTCATAATACATGAAGTGAAGCTATTCAAGGTCTCAAACCGCTGAACGACGTGCTAGAGCTCAAAATGACCGATCAGGTCATTACATTCTCCCCCTCTTAAAACAAACGTTCATCCTCGACTAAGTATAGAGATATACCTAAAGTGGTGAAAATATGAGGATAACGGTTGCGCATATCATGCTCGGTCTCCCAAATTGCCTCCTCAACCAGATGACCCCTCCACTGAACCTTCACTGAAGCGATGCTCTTTGACCTCAACTTTCGAACATGCCTGTCCAAAATGGCCACTGGACGGATTACTGTGATACTTCCGGAGCATGGAAACATGGAATACTAGATGAACTGCAGAGAGACTAGGTGGTAGTGCAAGTCAGTAAGCCACTTCTCCACCCCTCTCAAGAATCTCAAAAGGCCCGATATACCTAGGGCTCAACTTGCCCATCTTTCTGAACCTCATAACACCCTTCATGGGAAAAACCCGGAGCAAGACCCGCTCCCCAACCATGAATGCAATGTCACAAACCTTCCGATCCGCATAACTCTTCTGCTTGGACCGGGTTGTACAAAATCGATCCTGAATCAATTTAACCTTTTCCAAGGCATCCTGAACCAAGTCTGTACCCAATATCCTAGCCTTGCCCGTCTCAAACCAACCCATTGGAGACCGACACCATCTACTACACAAAGCCTCATACGGTGCCATCTGAATGCTCGACTGATGAATGTTGTTGTAGGAAAACTCCGTAAGTGGCAAGAATTGATCCCAAGCACCCCCAAAATCCATCACACACGCACGGAGCATATCTTCCAATATCTGAATAGTGTGCTCGGACTGTCCGTCTGTCTGAGGGTGAAATGCTGTACTCAACTCCACCCGAGTACCCAACTCACACTGTACGGCTCTCCAGAACTGTGATGTAAACCGCATACCCCGGTCAGAGATGATAGATACCGGTATGCCATGAAGCTTGACAATTTCACGAATGTAAACCTGAGCCAGCTGCTCCGAAGAGTAAGTAGTAACTACAGGAATGAAATGAGATAACTTGGTCAATCAATCCACTATCACCTAAACTGCATCGAACTTCCTCTGAGTCCGTGGGAGCCCAACAACAAAATCCATAGTGATCTGCTCCCATTTCCACTCCAGAATCTCTAGCTTCTGAAGCAATCCACCGATCGTTGATGCTCATACTTCACATGCTAACAATTTAGGCACCGAGCTACATATTCCACTATGTCCTTCTTCATTTGCCTCCACCAATAGTGCTGCCTGAAATCCTGATACATCTTCGCGGCACCTAGATGAATGGAGTACCATGAACCGTGAGCCTCCTTGAGAATCAACTCACGCAAGCCATCTACATTAGGCACACATAGCCTTCCCTGCATTTGTAATACACCGTCATGCCCAATAGTGACTTTCTTGGCATCACTGAGCTGAACCGTGTCCTTGAGGACAAGTAGATGGGGGTCATCATACTGATGCTACCTGATATGATCATAAAGAGAAGACTGAGAAACCACACAAGCCAAAACTCTGCTCGGCTCGGAAACATCCAATCTAACAAACTGGTTGGCCAAGGACTGAACATCCAAGGCTAAAGGCCTCTCTGCTACTGGTAGATATGCTAAACTGTCCAAACTCTCCGCCTTGCGACTTAAGGCATCGACCACCACATTCGCCTTCCGGGGATGATAGAGAATGGTGATGTCATAATACTTAAGAAACTCCAACCATCTCCGCTGTCGTAAGTTAAGATCCTTCTGTTTAAACATATGAGGTAGACTCCAGTGATCGGTGAAAATCTCACAAGCAACACCATACAAATAGTGTCGTCAGATCTTCAAGGCATTAACAATAGCTGCTAACTCGAGGTCGTGGACCGGATAATTCTTCTCATGCACCTTCAGCTGTCTAGATGCGTAGGCAATCACCCTACCATCCTGCATCAACACCACGCCGAGACCAATGCGTGACATATAACAATATACCGTATAGGACCCCGAACCAGTAGGCAACACCAACACTAAGGCTATAGTCAAAGCAGTCTTGAGCTTTTGAAAGCTCTCCTCACACTCCTCGTTCCACCTAAACGGAGAACCCTTCTTGGTCAATCTGGTCATAGGTGCTGCAACAGACGAGAGACCCTCTACAAATCGACAGTATTACCTCGCCAAGCCAAGAAAACTCTGGATCTCCATAGCTGAGGACAGTCTAGGCCAACTCTGCACTGCTTCAATCTTCTTCGGATCTACCTTGATCCCTTCACTCGGCACTACATGACCCAAAAATGCCACTGACTCTAGCCATAATTCACACTTCAAAATTTTTGCATACAACTTCTTTTATCTCAAAGTCTGAAGCATAGTCCTCAAGTGTTACTCATGATCCTCCCGATTCTGGGAGTATACCAAAATGTCATCAATAAACATAATGAAAAAAGAGTGAAGATAGGGCTGAAATACATTGTTCATCAAGTGCATGAATGCTGCTGGGGCCTTGGTCAGTCCAAAAGACATCACAAAGAACTCGTAATGACCATACCGAGTCCTGAAAGCAATCTTCGGGATATCTGGCTCCCGAATCTTTAACTGATGATAGCCTGAATGCAAGTCGATCTTAGAGAACACTCTAGCACCTTGAAGCTGATCAAATAGGTCATCAATACATGGCAATGGATACCTATTCTTCACTGTAACCTTATTCAATTGGCAATAATCTATACACATTCGCATAGAACCATCCTTCTTCTTTACAAACTATACAGGAGCACCCCAAGGCAACATACTGGGTCGAATAAAGCCCTTATCGAGCAACTTTTGCAACTATTCCTTTAATTTTTTCAACTCTGCTAGGGCCATATGATAAGGTGGAATAGAAATGGGCTGAGTGCCCAATAACAATCCAATGCCAAAGTCAATATTCCTATCGGGCGGCATGCCCGGAAGATCCGCCGGGAATACATCTGAATAGTCCTTCACTACCGAAACAGACTCAACGGTAGGAGTATCAATACTAACATCCCTCACATAGGCTAGATATGCATCACATCCCTTCTCAACCATTCGCTGAGCCTTAAGAAATGAGACAATCCTGCTAGAAACATGATCTAAGGTACCTCTCCACTCTAGCCGCGGTAGACCTGGCATAGCCAATGTCACCATCTTGGAATGACAATCAAGGATAGCGTGATAGGGCGACAACCAGTCCATGCCCAAAATAATATCGAAATCCACTATACTGGGCAATAATAAATTAGCTCTGGTCTCAAAACCACTAAGAACAATCAAACACGATCGATACACACAGTCAACAACAATAGAATCACCCACGGGTGTAGACACATAGATAGGTGAACTTAGAGAATCACGGGATACACCCAAATACGAAGCAAAATAAGAGGACATATAAGAATAAGTGGATCCTGGATCAAATAAGACTGATGCATCTCTATGACAGATCGGAACAATTCCTGTGATGACAGAATCTGATGCAACTGCCTCCGTCCTAGCAGGAAGGGCATAATATCTGTCCTGGCCTCCCCCTTCTAGGGCGACCTCTACCTGCTTGACTTCCACCTCTAGCTGGTGGTGCAGGTGGAGTGGTACCTGGTGCTGTAATAATAGCCTGAGGACCCGGTGGAGCACACTGTGCTTGAGAAATTTATGGAGGTGCATCCCTTCTGAGCCTGGGGCAATCCCTCACCACATGACGAGTGTCACCACACTCAAAAAAATCTCTCGGTGGATGTGGCTGTTGCGGGTGGCTCGGGCCTGATCGACTGAACTGACCGCTGAAAGTACCCCGTACAGGAGGTACACTAGACACTGGCGGTGCATAATAGGGATCCTGGGGACTAGGAATGACCAGAGAACCGATGGCAGCTGGAAGTGCTGAATGAACAGGGCGACCCATATAACCCCTGCCCTGATGAGCTGCAGCTGGGGCACGAGTACCACTATAAGTGCCAAACTCTCGAGACCTCTTGGCCTCTCTCTCCTCCCTCTCTGGAGTCAGCATACCCTCTAACCTCATAGCAATCCCTACTACCTGCTAGTACAAAATATCCATCTCCAACTCTCGGGCCATGCTAAATCTGATTCTAGGGTTGAGCCCCTCAATAAATCGACGAACCCGCTCCCGAACAGTAGCAACCAAGGCTGGTGCATGCCTAGCCAAATCATTGAATCAGACCACATACTGTGACATGGTCATAGAACCCTGGCGCAACTGCTCAAACCCTACGCGCCATGCATCTCTGAGACTCTAGGAACATACTCTCTCAAGAACATATCTGAGAACTGAGTCAAAGTGAGTGAAGCTACCTCAGCCAGACTACCCAACTCATATGCTTGCCACCACTGATAAGTCGCTCCTCTAAGCTAGAATGTAGTGAAAGAAACCCCACTAGACTCTGCAACACCCATAGTACGGAGGATACGGTGGCACTCCTCAAGAAAACCCTGGGCATCCTTTGACGCCAAGCCACTGAAAGTAGGAGGGTGGTACTTCTTGTACCTCTCGAGCCTGAGCTGCTCTACCTAAGAAACTGCTCCCCCAACCTCGGGCTAAACTAGAGCTACCGGTTACATTGGTATGACCTTTGGAACCTGGTCGACCTGGACCAGATGCTCTGGGGTACCGGCGACGGGAGTTTGTGCCCCACCCCCGGCCTGAGATGTGGCAGGAGCAAGTGGTACTAATCCTGCCTGAGCCAAGGTACTGAACATGCTCAGAAACTGGGCTTGAGTCTCCTAGAGGGCTAGTGCAGTAACCAGCATCTCAGGTGCCTGCTCTCCAATTCGAGCTACTGGTGGCTTCTCTATAATAGCTCGTGCGGGTGCTCTGGCTGCACCACGTTGACGTCCTCGGCCTCTACCCCAGCCCCGGACCCGGTCTCTCATGGATTTAGCTGGGGGGCGGGTGTCTGATAATCTGATCCAGCTGTACGTGTCCTCACCATCTATGAGAGAATAAAAAGACAAACATTTAGAACACGAAGTCAAAATCTCGCACGATAAGGAATCAAAGAAGTGAAGCTTTTCCTAATAGTTCCATAGCCTCCCGAAGATAAGTACAGATGTCTCCGTACAAATCCATGATACTCTACAAAACCTGCTTGTGACTCATAACACCTATGACCTAGAGCTCTGATACCAACTTGTTACGACACCAGTTTCCCTCCGTAGGATGTCGTGATGGCACCTAGTCTCTAAGACTAGGTAATCCTAATAATTTGCAGAATAACTGAATATAAAACTCAACTCATATCTCAACATATGAAATATAAACAAGAACTACGATTTAAATAATTACAACTCCCAAAACCCGGTAGAAATAAGTCACAAGCTTCTAAGAGAAAAATGCTAAGTGTCTCTATACATCAGAGTCTAAAGAGAGTAAGGGAAACAACATAATAAGAATAGAGGGGGACTCCGAGGTCTGTGGACGCTGGTAGATATACCTTGAAGTCTCCACGTATGGTCCAACTCACTTGTATCTAGTCTGGTAGGAAGAAAATGGATCTGCGCAAAAAGATGTGCAGAAGTATAGTATAAATATACCACAACGATAGCTAGTAAGTGACATGCCTAACCTCGGTAGAGTAGTGACGAGGTCAGGTCAGGGCCCTACTGAAATAAAAGGAGATGAGGCAGATAACATAATATTACAATGAAATGACTGAGAAATGAACAGCGAGAAATTACAGAAAGGTAACAGCACATCAAATAGAGGTAAACAATAGGGGCGCTCCCGAGGTACCGCCTCATAGTCCCAAATGTAAATACACAACAGGGGGGATCTCCCGAGGTACCGCCTCGTAGTCCCAAAAGTAAATATACAACAGGGGGATCTCCCGAGGTATCATAGTCCCAAAAGTAAATACACAACAGGGGGATCTCCCGAGTTACCGCCTCGTAGTCCCAAAAGTAAATAAGCAACAGGGGGATCTCCCAAGGTACCGTCTCGTAGTCCCAAAACTTAATACACAACAGGGAGATCTCCCGAGGTACCGTCTCATAGTCCCAAAAGTAAATACACGACAGGGGGATATCCTGAGGTACCGCCTCGTAGTCCCAAAAGTTAATGCACAACTCATAACCTATGGAACAACGAAGTTACAGCAAGGAATGGTACAGTTAAAGACTGAATACATGATCACGGAAGCAAGTAATTCAACTAAACATGTTGCACAAATTTCAAGTAAGGGTTGAGACACGTAGACATGCGATACTAGGCTAAACATGACATCTACACATGCTAAGGCAACTCAGTTAATGAATTTAAAAGAAAACTACTCAGCAAGAACCAGAATTTTGATAATTAGCCTGTATAAGAACTCGTCACCTCACGTACACGATGCTCACATATCACAAATTGTTATAACGATACCAAATCCTAAAAGGATTTTCCCCACATAAGGTTAGACAAGTCACTTATCTCAAATCTCATTCAATCAATAGATAAGAATGCCTTTCCCTCAACTTTCCGACTCCGATCGGCTCGAATCTAGCCAAAATAATTACATACTATAAATGTAACTACAAGAAACTAATTTAATTAATGAAACTACAACTTTAACAAAGAATTGAAAACTCGGCGCAAAAAGTCAACCCGGGATCACATCTCGGAATCGGGTAAAAGTCACAAAATACGAACACCCATTTGACCACGAGTCCAACATACCAAAATTACTCAAATCCAATACAAAATTCTCGATCAAAACCTCAAAATTCAGCCTAAGGATTTTTCTACCTTTTTCACAAATTTAACAACCCAAATCCTTAATTAAAGGAAGAATAAATGATATCTTAGTGGAAATTAATCAAATATAAGTCAAGAATCCTTACCCAAATATTTCCTCTGAAAAACCCTCGAAATTCCGCCTCAATCCGAGCTCTATATCTCAAATAATGAAGAAAATGGCAAACCCTCGATTTAATATATCTGCCCAGGATTTTCGCACCTGCGGCCAATTCACCGCACAAGCAGAACCACTTTTGCTGTAAAAACCTCCGCTTCTGCGAAATCACTTAAGTCCCCCAGGGCCTGCACTTGCGCTCCAGGTTCCGCACCTGCGGACGGGCTCCTGCGGACCTTGATCCGCTTCTACAGAAATAGCCTTCGCCTCACCACTCCTCATCTGCGAGGCCATTCTCGCACCTTCGAGCTCGCAGATGCGGATTTTCCTCCGTGCCTGCGTCCACCCCAGGCTAGCCCCAGCTCTGCATATGCACAATCCCAGCCGCACATGCGGCCAACCCCTCATAGATGCGATCACACCAGAAGAGTCCCAGCCTCAGCAATGCATTAAGTCCCATTTTTGATCCGTTAACCATCCGAAATCAACCTGAGGAGGCCCCCGGGACCTCAACCAAACTTACCAACAAGTCCCAAAAAAATATACGAACTTTGTCGAGCCTTTAAATCACATTAAACAATGTTAAAAATACGAATTGCATATCGATTCAAGCCTAATGAACTTTAAAACTTCAAACTTCTACATTCGATATTGAAACCTATCAAATCAAGTCCGATTGACCTCAAATTTTGTACACAAGTCATAATTAACATTACGGACCTACTCAAATTTCCGTAATTGAAATTCAACCCCGATATCAAAAAGTCCACTCCCGGTCAAACATCCCAAAAATTATCCAATTTTTTCACTTTCACCAATTAACGCCGAAATGACTGACAGACCTCAAAATCAACATCCGAACACGCTTCTAAGACCAAAATCACCATACAGAGCTATTGGAATAGTCAGAATTCCATTCTGAGGCCGTTTACTCAGAAGTCAATCCTTAGAAAATTCGTCCAACCTAAAGCTTCCGAAATAAAATATTTTCTTTCCAAATCAACACCGAGCTTCCTGAAAATTGATTCTGACCACACGTACAAGTAATAATACCTGAAGTGAAACTACTCAAGGTCTTAAACTGCTGAATAACGTGCTAGAGCTCAAAACAACCGGTCAAGTCATTACATGTTGTCCGTATATGATCATTCTGGTTCTCTTTAGCTGCTTCTTTTATGTTATTTCCATGTTTAATTTCTGGTATTAGTTCATGCTATTATCTTGTTTCCTATCTGATATTTTCTCCACTTTTCATTATTATTCGTTCTTATGGTTTTATTCTGCTTATTTATATCCTAGTAGGTGTCTTGACCTGGCCTCGTTTCTACTCTACTGAGGTTAGGCTTGATACTTACTGGGAACCATTGTGGTGTACTCATACTACACTTATGCATAATTTTGTACAGATCCAGGTACTTTTGCCCGTGGAGGACGCTAGAGTTGATTTGAGTTGCTGCTTGGAGACTTCAAGATATACCTGCTCTACGTCTGTATGCCTCAGAGTCACCTTCTCTTATTCTTATTTACTGTTGTATTCTCTTTCAGACAGTGATGTAGTAGTTACTCTAGTTTTACTCTGTAGAGCTTATGAGTCAGTTCCACCAATTTTAGGGAATGTATTGTTGTTAGCTCTATTTTAGGAATTTATGTCAGTTATTCAGACTTGTGTTTTAGTATTTTATTGATTATTGCTTTCAAATTATATTGAATGTTAGGCTTACCTAGTCGTAAAGATTAGGTGTCATCATAACATCCTACGAAGAGAAATTGGGGTCATGACAGCGGTGTTGCTACTACTTTTTTGGTTCTATTGTTAGTTTGACTTTGTTGTTGTTGCCTTTACCAGTTTCTTTTGTGATTGATAATTGCAGGCTAGTGGAGAAATATAATATTGTGAGGCCTATGAAAAAGATATAAATTTTTGAGGCCTGTTGATAATACTTTGACGGATAGAGGACAAGATACTACATTATCTCTCGGATCCGGAATAAAAATATATTTTATGAGGTGATGACGAAAGCCAAAGAAAAATAAAAGACGAGAATGTGATAATCTGCGCTTTGGAAGGCAACGCGGTTGGCCGCCGGAGTTGTAACCAAGTCAGCGTTCACATTCTAATGTCTATTTTCTACGGGATACACTATCCGAGCTTTCCAAAAAATTTTCAAATCATTTCCAAACAACAATTTTCTAAAACCATTTTCAAATAAAATCATTTCAAAATATGTAATACTTAATTTGTTTTTACTATAAATTAGTTCACTAGCATGCTTACTTCTCTTTTGCGAGGTACAATCATATGAAGCTGATTTCGAAAGATGATGTTCAGGTTGACTCGATATCCCTGTCAAATCCCCGCTTCGTAACTTCCCTTCTCGAATGTACAAAAACTCTCAAGTATAGCGAAAATATTACTTTGGGTTGTAGAATTCTTTTTTATTTATAGTTTATCCATTGGTTTATAATACATAGGATAATATATCAAGGAAATAAATCAACTATATTGCTTAACACGTCCTAAAACATAATTCGAATAACTTGCTTTAATGTTTATGCCTTTGAATGCTCTCTAGTGATTACATAATGTGATTAACATGTTATGTTGTTAACTAGCTTGTTTCAAATGTAAATGTGTGCTTATAAAATAATCTAGTTAGCTTTTATACAATTTCATGAAAATAATAGGTTTTTCTTACTTGATTGTTAATATATTTGAGATAATTAGTTTTATGTATAAACTCTTCGTTAGCTAGCGATAAAGTCATGCAACAATCCAAATTCTTAACATTAGATTAGTTCTTTGGGATGAGTTTGTTATACTACAGATTCTCTCATATCAATATTTCTTTAACAACTTCTTATATTTTGTTCATTTATTTTAAAATAAAATCCTTTCATATTTTAGTATTAAAGTTAAAAGCGCAAGACATAGTGTTTGTATATCATTTAACCTTGTCTTGTTTATTGTTTATTGTTCTTTATTTTATTTTGCACTTTAGTCAAATACATACATTATCCATTTTTCACTTACTTAACTTATTCTTTAAAATACCAAAATTTTCTCTTTAGGTCTTGTGCACCGATTTTCAAAATGTAAATTATTACATACACTTTGTTCATTTACCTTTTACTACATATGCACATAAATATAAATATTTTATTATTCACTTGCCATAATTAATTGTCCTTTATTTAATTTATTTTCTTAATTTTCTTGTAATGTTAAACCAACTCTTTTCTCACCCTATTCATTACATAAAAACTATTCAAAGGTAATTTTTTCCCACTTTCGGCCAATCACTTTAAAATAGGTTTTCTATCAGTCAAAACTCTTTACCTCTCGACATAAATCAAATTCTTTCAAGTGCATTTTTTAACTACGATTCATCTAGTTAATTTACAAATACCCTACTTGTTACAACATATTTTCTTTACCTTTTGCCAAGTCATCAAGATATAATTGGCATAAACTTACTTCACATCCTTTGTATATAATCTTACTTCACACCCGTTGTATATTGTGGTTGAGTCATGGGCTATTTATTGTGGAAACACTAGTATTGTTGACTTCTTTGGCAAGTTGTGATATTTGGCATTTGAGGTATGATTTTTGATACGTTGTGATATTGATACACATGCGGTATATCACGACCAAAAATCCTAACATGTCGCGATGACGCCTAACGTGGTACTAAACAAGCCGATTTCTCCCAAATATTCCCAACACTTTTAGCAAGAATGTATTTAAATCAACTTTAGTAGTAAAAGTTCTCATAACCGGGATAGAAAATCCAAAAATAAAATACGAAATTCCCAACTATCGGGGTGTCACAGGGTACATGAGCATCTATACATCACAAGTCTAGAAAGTACGGTCTATAATAGTCTGAGATCAAATACAGTAATCAAGAAGATAAGCAAGGAGAAACAAGGTTTGCGAAAGACCGACAGCTACCTCGAAATCTCCGGATAATCTACTGTGCGAAGAAATCAAGACCCACTATGTCCGGGAACATCTGGATCTACACACGAAGTGCAGGGTATAGTATGAGTACAACCAACTCAGCAAGTAATAATACTAAATAAAGAACTGAAAGTAGTGATGAGCTTCACAATTGAGTCCGATTACATTAATTTCCAACATAATAAGGTAGGCATGCTTTCAAATTCAATATTTAAGGCCAAAACAGTAATTTCATGTCATGTTCAACTGAAACATAAGATAATATCTCTCAGAAATTTTCAAAACAATGATATATGACAGCTGAAGTGCAACAATAATGAAATCAAATGCATCCTCTCAGGACCACAGTCACTCAGCCCTTCCACTAGCTCAACACTAAGCACCGCACTCAGTAGGTACCTGCGCTCACTAGGGGTGTGTACAGACTCCGAAGGGGCTCCTTCAGCCCAAGCGCAATAATCCGCACGGACAATTGACGTGATACACTGACAACTCACGTGCTATAGTATCAATATATGGATCCACACTGACAACTCACGTGCTATAGTATAATATCTGGATCCGCACGGACAAGTCACGTGCTGCACGGACAAGTCATGTGCTATAGTATAATATATGAATCCGCACGGACAACTCACGTTCTGCACGGACAACTCACATGTGATAGTATAATATCTCAGAATCAGACCCTCGGCCTCACTCAGTCATAAATCTCTCCAGTCTCTCGGGCTCTCAATAATCATAAAAATAAGCCCAAACAATAGTGATATGATGCGTCAACAATGAACAATAGAGACTGAGATAAAATAAATAAGTAAACTATGACTGACTATAAAACAACAATTTAGCATATAATTCAACATGTACACGACCTTTGTGGGTCACTACAGTGCCAACACATAATCTAAACGTGATTTGTGGTTCAATTTCTCTAATACATGGAGAATATACAGATAGCAACAGATTATTCAATTACATAGTTCCATGAAATTTGACTAAGTCACAATTCCTACGATGCACGCCTACACGCCCATCACCTAGCATGTGAGTCACCTTAAAAACGATCATATAACACATAATCCAGGGTTTCATACCCTCAGGACCAAATTTAGAAATGTTACTTACCTCAAATCGTGTAATTCTTTATTCTGCTATGCCTTTGCCTCGCGAATCGGTCTCCAAACGCTTTGAATCTAGTCACAAATAATTCGATTTAGTCAATACGAAACATAGGAATTAATTCCATATGAAGATACAAAATTTCCAACAAAATCCGAAATTGCACTCAAAACGCGCCCATGGAGCCCATGTCTCGGAACTCGATAAAAGTTACAAAATATGAATTCCCATTCAACCACGACTCCAACCATACAAATTTTACCAAATTCCGACATCAACTCGACCCTCAAATCTTCAAATTAAACCAAGAGGGTTTTCACAATTTTCCAAATTAAATCACCAATTCATTGTTAAAAACAACCATGGATTCGGGTAATTTGACCAATATTTAGTTAAGAACACTTACCCCATTGTTTTCCTTGAAAATCTCCCAAATATCGCCTCTTCCCGAGCTCCTATTCGTCAAAAATGGAAGTCTCATTTTCAGAACTTAAACTTTCTGCCCAGGGATTCCTTCTTCGCGTTCACGGCCCTTGATTCGCATTCGCGAAGCACAAAAATATGCTGCCAAAATTTTCTCCTTCACGTTCGCGACCTCCTCGTCGAATTCGCGAAGCCTTCCGACCTCTGCCCTTCGCGTTTGCGAGCCACCAGCCGTGTTCGCGAAGGCTTAACGCCAGGCAAGCCCCCAGCTCCCCTTCCTCTTCGCGTTCGCGTCCGCCCACTCGCGTTCGCGTAGGCTTCCCCAGCCTCGTCTTCGCGTTCGTGTCTCCTTCATCATGTTCGCGATGGGAAAATCTTGGCAGCCCAAAAATCCTTCTAAGCGAACGTGTGAGACCCTTCGCGTTCGCGAAGAACAACACCAGACACTAGTTCTAGCAGTTGCAAAACAAGGAAAAATGATCTGAAACCATCCCGGAACTCACCCGAGGCCCCCGGGACCTCAACCAAATACACCAACACGTCCTAAAACATAATACAAACTTATTCGAAACCTCAAATCACATCAAACAACGCTAAAATCATGAACCATACCCCAATTCAAGCTAAATGAAACTAAAAATTTCCAAGTTCTACATTCGACGCCGAAACCTATCAAATCAAGTCCGATTGACCTCAAATTTTGCACACAAGTCATAAATGACATAACAAAGGTATTTCAATTTTCAGAATTGGATTCCGGCCCCGATATCAAAAAGTCAACTTTCCGGTTAAACTTCCAAACTTAAATTTCTATTTTAGCCATTTCAAGCCTAATTTATCTACGGGCTTCCAAATAATTTTCCGGACACGCTCCTAAATCCAAAATCACCATACGGAGCTATTGGAATTATCAAAACTCTATTCCGGGGTCGTTTACACATAAGTCAACATCCGATCACTATTTTAACTTAAGCTTTAAACCTTGTAACTAAGTGTTTCAATTCATTCCAAAACCTCACTGGACCAAACCAATCACCCCGGCAAGTCACATAACAACTATAAAGCATAAATTGAGCAGTAAATGAGGGAACAGGGTTGTAATACTCAAAACGACCGGTCAGGTCGTTACATTCTCCCCCTCTTAAACAAACGTTCGTCCTCGAACGGGTTTAGAATTACACATGGAGTCTCAAATAGGTGTGGATATTTGCTCCGCATCTCCCGCTCAGTCTCCCAAGTAGCTTCCCCGACTGGCTAGCCTCTCCACTGCACTTTCACTGAAGATATATTCTTTGATCTCAACTTTCGAACCTACCGGACTAAAATGGCCACCAGGTCTACATCATAAATCAAATTACCATCCAACTGCACTGTGCTGAAATCCAAAATATGAGACGGATCCCCGACATCTTCCGGAGCATCGATACATGAAACACTAGGTGAACACCCGATAGACTAAGCGGCAATGCAAGTTCATAAGCCACATCTCCAATCTTCTTAAGCACCTCAAACGGCCCAATATACCGGGGGCTCAACTTTCCCTTCTTCCCGAACCTCAACACACCTTTCATGGGTGAAATCTTGAGCAGAACCTTCTCCCCAACCATGTAAGCAACATCACGGACCTTCCGGTCGGCATAACTCTTCTGTCTAGACTATGTCGTGCGAAGCCGCTCCTGAATCAATTTAACCTTCTCCAAAGCATCCTGAACCAAATCAGTACCCATTAGCCTAGTCTCACCCAGCTCAAACCAACCCACCAGAGACCGACACCGTCTCCCATATAAAGCCTCATACGGAGCCATCTGAATGCTCGATTGGTAGCTGTTATTGTAAGCAAACTCTGCCAGTGGCAGAAATTAAATCCCAAGAACCCCCAGAATCAATGACACAAGCGCGTATCATATACTCCAATATCTGAATAGTGCGCTCGGACTGTCCGTCCATCTGAGGGTGAAATGATGTACCTAACTAAACCTGTGTACCAAATTCTCATTGCACTACTCTCCAAAACTGTGATGTAAACTGCGTGCCCCGATCCGAAATGATGGACATTGGCACACCATGTAGGCGAACAATCTCACGGACAAAAATCTCAACCAACCGCTCCAAAGAATAAGTGCTACCAACTAGAATGAAATGTACGGACTTGATCAACCGATCTACAATCACCCAAACAGCATCAAACTTTCTCAAATTCCGTAGGAGCCCAACTACGAAGTCAATGGTAATACGCTTCCACTTCCACTCCGGAATTTCAAGTCTCTAAAGCAATCCGCCCGGTCTCTGATGCTCGTACTTCACCTTTAACAATTTAAACACCGAGGTACAAACCCAACTATATCTTTCTTCATTGGCCTCCACCAATAGTGCTGCCTCAAATCCTGATACATCTTCGCGACACCTGGATGAATGGAGTACTGCGAACTGTGAGCCTCCTGGAGAATCAAATCACACAATCCATCTACATTAGGCACACATAGCCTACCCTGCATCCGTAATACACCATTATCCCCAATAGTGACTTCTTTGGCATCACCGTGATGAACTGTTACCTTAAGGACAAGCATATGAGGGTCATCATACTGACGTTCTCTGATACGATCATAAAGAAAAGACTGAGAAACCACACAACCCCCAAACTCGGCCAGGCTCGGAAATATCCAGTCTGACAAACTGGTTGGCCAAGGCCTGAACATCCAAGGCTAAAGGCCTCTCTGCTACCAGTAAGTATGCTAAGCTGCCCAAACTCTCTGCCTTATGACTCAAAGCATCTGCCACCACATTAGCCTTTCTAGGATGATAGAGAATGGTGATATCATAATACTTAAGCAACTCCAACCACCTCCGCTGCCGCAAATTAAGATCCTTTTGTTTAAACTGATGTTGTAGACTTCGGTGATCTGTATAAACCTCACAATGGACACCGTACAAATAATGCCTCCAAATCTTCAAGGCATGAACTATAGCCACTAACCCAAGGTAGTAGACTAGATAATTCTTCTCATGTACCTTTAACTGTCTGGTCGCATAGGCAATCAACCTATGACAAATGAATCAAGATATGGCTGGAATGCACTATTCATCAAGTGCATAAATGCTGCTGGGGTGTTTGTCAGCCCAAAAGACATCATGAGAAATTCATAGTGACCATACCGGGTCCTGAATGGCATCTTTAGAATATCCGAGTCCCGAATTTTTAACTGGTGATACCCATATCTCAAATAAATTTTGGAGAATACCCTTGCTCCCTGAAGCTGGTCAAATAAATCATCAATACACGGCGGAGGATACTTATTCTTGATTGTAACTTTGTTCAACTACCTTTATTCGATACACATCCGCATAGTACCATCTTTCTTTTTCACAAATAGAACTGGTGCACCCCAAAGTGACACACTAGGCCTAATAAACCCCTTATCAAAAAGTTCCTGAAGTTGCTCTTTCAATTCTTTCAATTCAGCTAGTGCCATACGATATGAAGGAATAGAAATAGGTTGAGTGCCCGGTACCAAGTCAATACCGAAATCAATATCCATGTCGGGTGGCATACCCGGCAGGTCTATAGGAAATACATACGGAAAGTCTCGCACTATCGGTACAGAATCAATAGTAGGAGTATGTGCATCAACATCTCTTACAAAGGCCAAATAGGAAAAACACCCCTTCCTAACTATACGTTGGGCCTTCAAATAAGAGATTACCCTACTGGGAACATAATCTGGAAAATCTCTCCATTCGACCTTCGGCAAACCCGGCATCGCTAACGTCACGGTTTTTGTGTGACAGTCCAGAATAGCATGACATGGAGATAACCAATCCATACCAAAGATTACATAAAAATCAACCATACTAAGCAATAAGAGATCAACTCTAGTCTCCAGTCCCCCAATAGTTACCATACATGACTGATACACACGGTCCACAATAATAGTATCGCCCACCGACGTAGATACATGAACAGGTGAAACTAAGGACTCAAGAGGCATATCAAAATAATGAGTAAAGTACGATGATACATACGCATAAGTAAAACCAGGGTCAAATAATATAGAAGCTTCCCTGTGGCACACTGAAACAATACCTGTGATCACTGCATCTAAAGCAACGACATCTGGCCTAGAAGGATAAGCATAGAATCGAGCCTGACCGCCACCTGATCGGCCTCCCCCTCTTGAACGACTCCTAACTGGCTGAGCGGGTGGTGTAACTGCTGGTGCTGGTGCCGTCGGTCGAGAACTCTACGTGGATACACACTCAACAGCCTAGGACAATCTCTTTTGAAATGACCAAATTCTCCGCACTCGAAATAACCCCTCCTCTAACGGAACTGCTGCTCCTGATAACCCAAGGAATTACCTGTAGAAGCCTGAGCGGATGAGGCATGGTGATAACTCTGCGCTGGTAGTGCACTGAATGAAGACTGGCCTGAGTGATCACTGTAAGAACCGTGCCTAGCTGATGCACCACGATGAGCTGGACGATTCATCTGAGTGGGCCTATAAGGGCGACCCCTATTGTGGTAGGACTATCCCCCAGAAGGTATCCCACCAAAACCGTCCGAACCTCGAGGCCTCTTGGCCTCCCTCTCACCACGCTCCTGGCTACGGACCACCTCTATCTGCCGAGCAATGTCAACCACCTCATCAAAAGTGGCACCAGATACCCTCTCCTTAGTCATAAGCAACCGTAGCTGATACGTGAGGCCATCAATGAACCTCCAAATCCTCTCCCTATAAGTGGGAACCAACCAAACTGCGTGATGAGCCAACTCAGAAAACCTCATCTCGTACTGGATCACAGACATGCCATCATGCCAAAGCTGCTCAAACTGTCTGCGCAGCTCTTCCCTACGAGACTGCGGCACGAACTTCTCCAAAAAGCGAATAGAGAACCCCTGCCATGTAAGTGGTACTGCACCGACCGGCCTGCGCCTCTCATAAGCCTTCCACCATATGAAGGCAGCCCCAGAAAACTGAATAGTGAATGAGACCCCACTGGTCTCTAGAATACCCGTCGTCTGAAGCATCCATTGACACTTATCTAGAAAACCCTGAGCATCTTATGACTCAACACCGCTAAATGATGGAGGTCGAAGCCTCCCAAATCACTCAAGTCTCCTCTGTACATCATCTGCCATAATAGGGACTATAGGGGCCTAAGCAGCTGCACCCGACTGGGCTGATAGTGCCCCTGGTATCTGAAGTCCCTGCACTACCTACTCTGGAAGACGGGCAACGAGGGTATGAGTACCTCCCCCGGCCTGAGAAATGCCTGGTACGTCCTGAGCCGAAACCACCTGAGTAAGGCCTGTGCAAACAGTCAATATCTATGCTAGAGCCTCCTGAAAGCTTGGAATCACAATAGGTACAACTGGTGCCTGAACTGGTCCCGCCGGCTCAACTATATCTGGAATATGCTCCTGAGCTAGAGCAACTGGTGGTGTTGCAGGTGCTGCTTCAACTGTTGTACGATCTACACCTCGACCTCTACCTCAGCCTCGGCCTCTACCACAGCCCCGACCTCTCGCAGCCCTAACTGGTGGCACTAGTGGCTGACCGTCCAATCCGGTAGTACGTGTCCTCACCATCTGTGAGAGAATAGAATAACATAAATTTAATTTCCAGAATCAAAAAATTCGCATGACAGAATACAAGAAAGTGAAAATTGTTTTTCTAAGGGTTCGGCAGCCTCTCGAAGATAAGTACAGATATCTCCGTACCGATCCACAAGACTCTACTAAACCTACTCATGACTCGTGAGACCTATGTAACCTAGGTTCTGAGACCAACTTGTCATGACCCAAAATCCTAACCTGTCCTGATGGAGCCTAACGTGGTACTAGGCAAGCCGATTTCTCTCAAATATTCCAAACACTGTTAGCAAGAATGAATTTAAAGCAGCTTTAGTAGTAAAAGTTCGCATAACCTGGATAGAAAACCCAAAAATAAAATGCGGAATTCCCAACTATTGGGGTGTCACAGAGTACATTAGCATCTATACATCATAAGTTTGGAAAACACGGTCTATAATAGTTTGAGACCAAATACAGTAATCAAGAAGATAAGGAAGGAGAGACAAGGTATGCGAAACACCGCCAGCTACCTCGATATCTCCGGATAATCAACAGTGCGAAGAAATCAACACCCACTGTGTTCGGGAATACCTGGATCTGCACACGAAGTACAGGGTGTAGTATGAGTACAACTAACTCAGCAAGTAACAATAATAAATAAAGAACTGAAAGTAGTGACGAGCTTCACAGCTGAGTCCGATTATAGTAATTTCCAACATAATAAGGTAGGCATGCTTTCAAGTTCAACATTTAAGGCCAAAACAGTAATTTCATGTCATGTTCAACTGAAACATAAGATAATATATCTCAGAAATTTTTAAAACAATGACATATGATAGCTGAAGTGTAACAATAGGTACCTGCGCTCACTAGGGGTGTGTACAGACTCCGGAGGGGCTCATTCAGCCCAAGCGCTATAATCCGCACGGATAACACACATGATGCACAGACAACTCACGTGCTATAGTATCAATATCTGGAACCGCATGGACAACTCACGTGTTGCTCGGACAACTCACGTGCTATAGTATAATATCTGGATCTGCACGGACAACTCACGTGCTATAGTATAATATACGGATCCGCACGGACAACTCGCGTTCTGCACGGATAACTCACGTGCTATAGTATAATATCTCACAATCAGGCCCTCGGCCTCAATCAGTCATAAATCTCTCCAGTCTCTCGGGCTCTCAATAATAATGAAAATCAGCCCAAACAACAATGATATGATACATTAATAATGAACAATAGAGACTAAGATAAAATAAACAAGTAAATTGTGAATGAGTAAAAAACAACAATTTAGCAGATAATTCAATATGTACACGACCTTTGTGGGTCCCTACAGTGCCAAAACATAATCTAAACATGATTTGTGGTTTGATTTCTCTAATGCATGGAGAATGTACAGATAGCAGCAGATTATTCAATTACATAGTTCCATGGAATTTTACCAAGTCACAATTCCTACGGTGCACGCTCATACGCCCGTCACCTAGCATGTGCGTCACCTTAAAACCGATCATATAACACATAATGTGAGGTTTCATACCCTTAGGACCTAATTTAGAACTGTTACTTACCTCAAACCGTGTAATTCTTTATTCTGCTATGCCTTTGCCTCACGAATCGATCTCCAAATACTTCGAATCTAGTCACAAATAATTTGATTCGGTCAATACAAATTATAGGAATTAATTCCATATGAAAATATAAATTTTCCAACAAAATCTGAAATTGCACTCAAAAATCGCTCGTTGAGCCCACATCTCGGAACCTGACCAAAGTTACAAAATATGAACGTCCATTCAACCATGAGTCCAACCATATAAATTTTACCAAATTCCGACATTAACTCGACCCTCAAATGTTCAAATTAAACCAAGAGGGTTTTCACAAGTTTTTAACTAAAAATACCAATTAAATAATAAAAACAACCATGGATTCGGGTAGTTTGACCAATATTGAGTTAAGAACACTTACCCCATTGTTTTCCTTGAAAATCTCCCAAAATTTACCTTTTCCCGAGCTCCAATTCGTCAGCGATTCCTTCTTTGTGTTTGTGGCCCTTGCTTCGCGTTTGCGAAGCACAAAAATGTACTGCCAAAATTTTCTCCTTCACATTCGCGACCTCCTAGTCGCATTCGCGAAGCCTTCCGAGCTCTGCCCTTTGCGTTCGCGAGCCACGAGCCGCATTCACGAAGGGTTAACGCCAGGCAGGCCCCCAGCTCCCCTTCCTCTTCGCGTTCGCGTCTGCCCACTCGCATTCGCGTAGGCTTCCCCAGCCTCTTCTTCGCGTTTGCATCTCCATCATCGCGTTCGCAATGGGAAAATCCCGGTAGCCTAAAAATCCTTCTTCGCGAACACGTTAGACCCTCTGCGTCCGCAAAGAACAACACCAGACACCAGTTCTAGCAGTTGCAAAACAAGGAAAAATGATCGAAAACGATCCCGGAACTCACCCGAGGCCCCCGGGACCTCAACCAAATACATCAACAAGTCTTAAAACATCATACGAACTTAGTCGAAACGTCAAATCATATCAAAAAAAATTAAAACCACGAATCATACCCCAATTCAAGCTTAATGAAACTAAAAATTTCCAACTTATACATTCGACGCCGAAACCTATCAAATCAAGTCCGATTGACCACAAATTTTGCACATAAGTCATAAATGACATAACTAAGGTATTCCAATTTTCAGAATCGGATTCCGGCCCCGATAAAAGTCAACTCCCCGGTCAAATTTCCAAACTTAAATTTCTATTTTAGCCATTTCAAACCTAATTTAGCTACAGGCTTCCAAATAATTTTTCGTACACGCTCCTGAGTCCAACATTACCATATGGAGCTATTGTAATTATCAAAACTCTATTCTGGGGTCGTTTACACATAAGTCGACATCGGGTCACTATTTTAACTTAAGCTTTAAACCTTGGAACTAAGTGTTCCAATTCATTCCAAAACCTCACCGGACCCGAAACAGTTACCCCGACAAATAACATAACAACTGTAAAGCATAAATTGAGCAGTAAATGAGGGAATGGGGTTATAATACTCAAAATGACCGACCGGGTTGTTACACAGTGGTATAATGATTGGGGTTGAAATGCATGCGGTGAGATAAGGTGGGCTTGATACTCGTGTTGCTAGTAGGGGAACTACTTGAAGCCACGCGGTGTGATAAGGTGGGCTAAAATACAGGAAGCTATTTCGGAAAAAATAATTTTCAAAACTAAATGCAAGGCTCCCGCGGTGATATAACAAAAGATTTTGAATTGTTTGTGATATGAGACTACGAGACGGTACCTCGGTAGTGATTCTTGTTGATATTTTTCTATTACATCACTTGTATTTTGGTTGCTTTTGTTTTCTTGGCATATTATTCCATGTTTTCTTCCGTGATGCCTTATTTGCCTTAGTTTAGTGTAGCTATTCTTGGTATATTTCTTCGTTGTTTCATTTACATTGTTTATCATTATTACACTGTCATATACATGTTGATTTTTTCTTATTTATTCCAATAGGGCCTTGACCTGACCTCGTCACTACTCTACCGAGGTTAGGCTTGGCACTTATTGGGTACCGTTATGGTTTACTCATGCTATACTTCTACACATCATTTTATGCAGATCCAGGTACATCTTACCAGCCCAGGCACTAATGAGTCGAGTTCGGACTTGGAGACGTCAACGTATACCTGTCGGCGTCCGCAGGCCTCGGAGTCACCATCTATCTTGTTCTATTTCATTCTACTTTTATAGATACTGTTGTATAGGGATGTTTAGTATACTCTTGTAGAGCTTGTAACTTGATATCACCGAATTTTAGGAGTTTGTTTCTGTTGAGTTACAGAGTTCTTTTGTGATAGTTGTTGAGTTATCTGATGGCTTTATCATTATCTCAGTAATATTCTGAATGTATGTTAGGCTTACCTAGTCTTAGAGACTAGGTGCCATCACGATATCCTACTGAGCAAAATTGGGGTCATGACAACTTATGTACGTGTTGCTTGTAGGGGAACTACGTGAAGCCAAGCGACGTCATAAGGTGGGCTAAAGTGCCTGTAGCTATTTCGAGAAAACTGTTTTCAAAACCTATTTCAAATGTAAGGCTCACGCGGCGGTATAAGAAAAGTTTGTGATTGGGATTGTAAATTGTGAATACGAGGAGGTACCTCGGATGTAATTCTTGTTATATATATGCGAGGCAATACCTCGGTGGTGATTCTTATTGTACAAGAGGCGGTACCTCATTGCGATTCTTGTTGTTTATCTCGTTTTGCAAGTAGTTTTGGTGGGAATATTTCTTGTTGTTTTATTCTTCCTTGTTTAGCAGTTGTTGTCCGTATATGATCATTCTGGTTCTCTTTAGCTGCTTCTTTTATGTTATTTCCATGTTTAATTTGCGGTATTAGTTCATGCTATTATCTTGTTTCGTATCAGTTATTTTTTCTATTTTTTATTATTATCCGTTCTTATGGTTTTATTCTGTTTATTTATATCCGAGTAGGTGTCTTGACCTGGCCTCGTTAGTACTCTACCGAGGTTAGGCTTGATACTTACTGGGTACCATTATGGTGTACTCATACTATATTTCTGCATAATTTTGTGCAGATCCAGGTACGTCTGCCCGTGGAGGACGCTAAAGTTGATTTGTGTTGCTGCTTGGAGACTTCAAGGTATACCTCCTCCATATCTGTAGGCCTCGGAGTCACCTTCGCTTATTCTTATTTACTATTGTATTCTCTTCCAGACAGTGATATAGTAGTTACTCTAATTTTACTCTGTAGAGCTTATGAGTCAGTTCCACCGATTTTGGGGAGTGTATTGTTGTTAATTCTATTTCAGGAGTTTATGTCAGTTATTCAGACTTGTGTTTTAGTATTTTGCTGATTATTCCTGTCAAATTATATTGAATGTTAGGCTTACCTAGTCGTAAAGACTAAGTGCCATCATGACATCCTACAGAGGGAAATTGGGATCGAGATAGCAGCGTTGCTGCTACTTTTTTGGTTCTATTGTTAGTTTGACTATGTTGGTGTTGTCTTTACCGGTTTCTTTTGTGATTGATAATTGTAGGCTAGTGGAGAAATATTATGTTGTGAGGCCTATGAAAAAGATATAAATTTTTGAGGCCTTGTGATAATACTTTGACTGATAGAGGACAAGATACTACATTGTCCTTCGTATCCGGAACAAAAATATATTTTATGAAGCGATGACGAAAACCAAAGAAAAATAAAAGACGAGAATGTAATAATCTGTGCTTTGGAAGGCAACGCGGTTGGCCGCCGAAGTTGCAACCAAGTCAGCGTTCACATTCTAATGTCTATTTTCTACGGCATACACGATCCGAGCTTCCCAAAACATTTTCAAAAACATAAATAATTTTCCAAAAGAATTTTTCAAATCATTTCGAAACAACAATTTTCTAAAATTATTTTCAAATAAAATCATTTCAAAATATGTAATACTTAATTTGTTTTTACTATATATTAGTTCATTAGCATGTTTACTTCTCTTTTGCGAGGTACAATCATATGAAGCTGCTTTCGAAAGCTGATGTTCGGGTTGACTCGATATCCCTGTCAAATCCCCGCTTCGTAACTTCCCATCTCGGATGTACAAAAGCTCTCAAGTATAGTGAAAATATTACTTTGGGTTGTAGAATTCTTATTTATTTATAGTTTATCCATTGGTTTATCACACATAGGATAATATTTCTATGTATTAAATCAACTATATTGCTTAACACGTCCTAAAAAATAATTCGAATAACTTGCTTTAATGTTTAGGCATTTGAATGCGCTCTAGTGATTACATAATGCGATTAATATGTTTTGTTATTAATTAACTTGTTTCAAATGTAAATATATGCTTATAAAATAATCTAGTTAGGTTTTATATAATTTCATGAAAATAATTGGTTTTTCTTACTTGATTGTTATTATATTTGAGATAATTAGTTTTATGTATCAACTCTTCGTTAGCTAGCGATGAAGTCATGCAACAAACCAATTTCTTAATATTAGATTAGTTCTTTGGGCTGAGTTTGTTATACAACATATTCTCTCGTATCTTTATTTCTTTAACAACTTCTTATATTTTGTTCATTCATTTTAAAATAAAATCCTTTCATATTTTAGTACTTAAGTTAAAAGCGCAAGACATAGTGTTTGCATATCATTTAACCTTGTCTTGTTTATTGTTTATTGTTCTTTATTTCATTTTGCACTTTAGTCAAATAAATACTTTATCCATTTTTCACTTACTTAAGTTATTCTTTAAAGTACCAAATTTTTTTCTTTAGGTCTTGTGCACCGATTTTCAAAATGTAAATTATTACATACACTTTTTTCATTTACCTTTTACTACATATGCACATAAATATAAATATTTTATTATTCGCTTGTCATAATTAATTATTCTTTATTTAATTTATTTTCTTAATTTTCTAGTAATGTTAAACCAACTCTTTTTTACCCTATTCATTACATAAAAACTATTGAAAGGTAATTTTTTCTCACTTTCGGCCAATCATTTTATAATAAGTTTCCTATCAGTCAAAAATGTTTACCTCTGCACATAAATCAAATTCTTTCAAGTGCATTATTTAACTACGATTCATCTAATTAATTTACATATACCCTACTTGTTACTACATATTTTCTTTACCTTTTGCCAAGCCATCAAGATATAATTGGCATAAACTTACTTCACACCCTTTGTATATAATCTATTATTTTGACACTCATGTTCAATTATTCTTCCTTCAAACAACCTTTACTATTCCTTGTATATATCAAATTAATCATTATTTTCTCAGCCCCTTATTTATTTGATCGAGTCCACCAGAACTACATTTTGTAGATTTTGAGGGATTCCTAACACCTTCCCCTCGAGATAATTTGAACCCTTACGTGGAATCTCAATGGTTTCGCAGACCATAATTTCGTGTACATTATATAGTGTAGTATAGGTGTCCTAGTGTACCTGAAATACTAGGTGGCGACTCTAAACTCTAAATAATCTTGTAGAGTGCTATAAGTTGTATGTTATTTTGACTTGTGCAAAATAGGGTGCAACAATTCACACCACCCTTATGTCACTGCATGAGCATCTAAATCACAACACAATAATCAACTGCATACCACGTTCCCATATGCCACAACATTTCTCAAACAACAATACCAATGCCACAACAATACATAGCTCACGAATCAACAATAACGTATACATGAATTATAACAACAACACAAAAGTACGAAAAGTAAATCAATAATGAGATGTGCTTTATATAACAAAAACTTCAACTCAAGGCATATTATAAGCCTAAGAGTCTAATCCGGTCAATTACCACACATAAGCCCGTGTACACACTCGTCACCTCATGTACACATTTTTTCACATAGAATAAATAATACAATTAGACCAAACCTAAGGGGTAATTTCCCACATAAAGATAGGCAACATACTTACCTCAATTAGGCCAAATCAATAATCAAAAATAGCTTTTCCTTTAAATTTTACCTCCGCTCTGCTAAAATCTAACCAAAAATGACTTAATAACATCAAACAATGCAAAAGAAACCAATTTCAATTAATAAAGTTAACATCTTTACACAATTCCCCAAAAGTCAACAAAAGTCAACCCCAGGCCCACTCGATCAAAACCCAAGTCAAGGGGTAGATCTTGACAATACATAGCCCCATGAGTCCAAATATGTGTTTGATTTTCAAGTACGAATCAAAATCGACTCTCAAATCTCAAATATTTATTTTTCGAAACATAGTCAAAAATCCCCAAAATATCTCTTCAAATCCCATGTTTTTTAATGCTAAAATCCATAAACAATCAAGTTATAATATCAAAAATTGAGTCAAAATCACTTACCAAATGGCTATGTGTGAAAATTTCCTCGAAAATATGAAAGAATGAGCTAAAATCCCAAAATTCTAACTCTTAACCCAGCTGCAGATGTCGCACTTGCGACAAGTTTGCAATTGCGGATGTTCGCAGTTTCACAATTGCGACGAAGTTTCGCAATGAAGTTTCGCAATTATGACCAGATGTTCGCAAATGAGGAGTTCGCAATTGCAACAAAAAGTACGTAATTGCCAAGTACCAGCACCAACAATCTGAAACTTCACTGAAATGAACTAAAATCACCTCGAAACTCATCCGGAACCTCCCTGACACAAACCATATATGCATTTCAGTCATAAAACACGCAATGTACCTACTCGCGTACTCAAAATACTGAAAAGAGGTCATCTTGACCCAATTTTGACCATGGTCAAACTCTAATTCATTAACTTAACTAGTTTGTCAATCAGTGACCCAAAATACACCTGAACCTATCGGGAACCCATCCAATTATATCAACAAGTACATAAACCTGATACGAATCCGCTCGAGCACTCGGATCATCAAAATAACATATAAAATGATAAATCAAAAACCAAAATGCATCAAAATCATAATGAAACTCAAGAACTTCCAAAATCACAACCATGCATCTGATTCCCGTCAAACCAACCCGGAATGAGACCAAACGTTGCTCACAAGTTCTAAATGATAAAGCAGACCTATTTCAAGTCCCGAATCTAAAATTCTAGCCCGATAGTCGTAAAGTCAACTTTCAGTCAAACATAGAAAATTTCTAAACCTTCAATCGCCAATTAGAGCCAAAAGCTTCTAAAAATATCCAAATGCAAATCCAGGCATACACACAAGTCTAAAATCACCATCCATACCTAACGAAACCATCAAAACTCCGATTTGAGGTTAAATACATAAAAGTCAAACTTGGTCAACTCTTTTAACTTAAAGCTTCTAAAATGAGAATCATTCTTCCAAATCAATCTGAAATACTAATCCAAAACCGATCATACACGCAAGTCATAATACATCATATGAAGCTACTCAAGACTTTAAACCACGAAACAAAATGTAACTACTCAAAACGACCGATCAGGTCATTATATTCTCCCCCACTTAAACATATATTCGTCCTCGAACGTGCTAAGAGTCATTCCAAAGCCATCAAATCACTGTATAAACTCACCATACCCATACCCATACCCATGAGTGGTCTCACATCACCCCAATCCATATAAGTCCGACAATAAAAACTAACTAAAGATCCTTATCTTTACCTTAGTTCACAACCCTTAGAACCCAATCTCCAACATCTGAAATTCTTCATAAAGAGCATCACGAGACTTACAAGGACATTGCGAGGTTCAATTCTAAGAGAAGAGTTTAGCCAACATACCTTGCCTCGAGCTTTTTAATTTAATACAATGCTCCAGAAATCCTAGCCACTTCGATATATTTAGAGATATAGCAAAATTGAACACAAATTAGGAAGGAGTTCATAGTTCCAGCTCACTTGAGCATTTTATCAACCACTCGGTGTGCATTAAGGTTTCAAGGTCTTCCTATGGTAGATTCTTTCACCCCACTACCCAAAGTTCATCCAAAAGAGATCAATAATCCTCCCATTACCCTAGATGGTATATGCATGTAAAATAAACAACTCTCACACCCAAGAATTGCTTTACTAATTGCCCATTTTTAGTTAAATTCAGAAATTAAGGGTTAGGGTGTAGAATATTACCTTTTGGTGCAAGACCATGTGAGTTACCCTAGAGAAATCTTCAAGGTTTGAGCAAAGATTGATGAACAAATGACTTAGAACTCCTCTTCTCACTCTAGACCACCTTCCTCTTTCTCTAAAATGTAAGTTTGAACCTTTTAAAATGACCCTTAACATTGTTTTATAAGAATGGGGTCGGGTTTATTAAACCAAAAAAATGAAGCTCCAAAACACAATATCCGGTTGCAAAGTGACCACAGAATGGATATGCGATCCGCAAAATGGGCCGCATAATGGCCCTCCGGAACTGGGCGTAACTGACCCACTATGTGACCAGTCTGCGGTCCGCAGACCAATTCTGCGGTCGCATAATGCACCATAGAACTCCCCTCTGGCAAAATCCCATGATGATTCCGCGGTCGATGTGCGGCCCGCGAAACAGTTTTAGGGTCGCATAGTTGACCGCAAAATAACATCCAAACTTGCCCATTTTTCTGCTTCACTATGCGGCCATTCTACGGCCCGTATAGTGATTCTGCAGCCGCATAGTGGGCCACAAAAATATCTTTTTCTGCCAAAAAACTTCCTTTACTCCCCAGTGCACTGTTCAACCCAAAAGGTCCGTACCGCGGCGAGCTTGCGACCCGTGAAAAATCTCTACAATCGTTAACACATAAGCCTACTTCGGCACCACGCAAACCCGGGTTTTTAGGCAAAATTGTACGGGTTCTTACATTCTCCCCCGCTTAAGATCATTCATCCTCAAATGAGGACTACAGTCCACCTTTAGAAACTTATGTGACTCAACTGCTATGACACACCTCAACAGTTGCCAAATTTCGACTAACTCCCCAAATTTCCAAAATTTTTGCCAGAGTTTCCTTGTCAGAGAATCCCAGAAACCAATCCTAACATCACAACTACAACATAACGATGCAAAATAATACGGAAACAACACCTACAACAACGCCATAAATATTGCATTACCAAGAAAGAGTATTCTTAATATAAGTTGTACATGGGGAATCATGATTTGCAGAAAATTAGCTCTTAACATCATGGATACAATTACATAGCTATTGAAATAAATTAGGTTACTTCTTCTTCATTTCTTCCTCGGCCTCCCAGGTGGCCTTTACGACTTGTTGGTTTCGCCATAACACTTTAACGGAGGCAATTTCTTTGCTCCTCAACTTTCGAACTTGCCTATCAAGAATGGAAACTGGAATTTCTTCATAAGCCAATTATTCATTAACCTCAATAGTCTCAACCGGAACAATAAGCGACAGATCTCCAACCACCTTCTTCAACATAGATACATGAAACACCGGGTGCACTAAAGACATCTCTTGATGTAGTTCTAGCATGTAAGCCACCTGACCAATCATCTGAGTGATTCTGTACGGTCTGACATACCTTGGACTCAATTTCCCTTTCTTACCACCCTGCATTACACCCTTCATAGGGGAAACCTTCAAGAATCATCTTCTTTGAACTCCAAATCCCTACGACACACATCCAAATAAGACTTTTGACGACTCTGAGCAGTTTTCAACTGTTCTGTAATGACCTTAATCTTCTCCATAGCCTGATGCACGAGATCTGGCCCTATCAATTCCGCTTCCCCAATATCGAACCACCCAATGGGAGATTTACATCTCCTACCATATAAAGCCTCAAACGGTGCCATCTGAATGTTGGCATGGTAACTGTTGTTGTAGGCAAACTCTATGAGCAGAAAAAGATCATCCCAGCTACCTTTGAATTGAAGAACACAAGCGCATAACATATCCTCAAGCGTTTGAATAGTCCGCTCTGCCTGACCGTCAGTCTGCGAGTGAAAGGTCGTACTAAGATTCACCTGAGTGACCAAACCTTGCTGAAACTTCTTCCAAAAATTAGTCGTGAACTTTTCCCCTCAATCTAAGATAATAGAAACTGGAGTTCCATGCAACCTGATGATTTCCTTGATATATAACTGAGCATATTGTTCCGCTGCGCGTCGGTAGCTTTAACAGGTAAAAAGTGAGCTGATTTCGTGAGTCGGTCCACAATCACCCAAATTGAGTCATACTTATGAGGCGTGTGAGGTAGTCCTACCACAAAGTCCATGTTGATCATTTCCAACTTTAACATTGGAATTTCTATGTTCTGTGCCAAACTTCCGGGCCTCTGGTGGTCGGCCTTCACTTGCTGACAATTTGGACATCTTGCCACAAAGTCCACTACATTCTTTTTCATATCATTCCACCAATAGACTTACCTAAGATCATGATACATCTTTGTAGATCCCGGGTGCACGGAATACCTAGAAGTGTGAGCCTCAGTCATGATTCTTTCCTGGAGACCATCCACATTTGGAACACATATACGCCATTGGTACCTTAAGGTACCATCATCCATGCCAATAAAAAAGGCCATGGTCTTATGTTTATGAATCCCCTCCTTCAGTTGTACCAACAATGGGTCGTTGAGTTGCTTCTCCTTGACTTCCACCACAAGTGACGATTCAGCCCTATTTTGCACAATCGCCCCTCCTTCCCTAGACTCCACAAGATGAACTCTCAAACTAGCCAACCGATGAACTTCCTTGGCTAACAGCCTTTGATATGCCTCCAAGTGAGCCAAAGTACCCATAGATTTACGGCTAAGAGCATCCGCCACAATATTAGCCTTCCCCGGATGATACAGCATATCGATGTTGTAATCCTTGAGTAACTTAAGCCATCTCCTCCGCCTCAGATTCAATTCCTTCTATTTGAAAATGTATTATAGGCTCTTATGGTCCGTGAATATATCTACATGTACCCCATACAAATAATGATGCCAAATCTTCAATGCAAATACCATCGCCGCAAGCTCTAAGTCATGTGTTGGATAATTCTTTTCGTGATTCTTGAGTTGCCTAGAAGCATAGGCTATCACCTTGCCATGTTGCATCAATACACACCCAAGTCTGATTCTCGAAGCATCACAATATACCACCAACCCATCCGTACCCTCTGGTAGGGTCAACATCGGTGTCGTAGTCAATCTTGATTTTAATTCCTGGAAGCTTCTTTCACAAGCATCGGACTATTGGAACTTAACTGCCTTCTGCATCAATCTAGTCAACGGAAAGGCAATAGTAGAGAACCCCTCCACAAACTTCCTGTAATACCCAGCTAAACCCAAGAAATAGCGAATCTCTGTTGGGGTAGTAGGTTTAGGCCAATTCTTCACAGCAGCAATCTTCTTTGGATCAACCTCAATTCCTTCTCTAGAGATAACATGACCCAAGAACGTGATAGATTCAAGCCAAAATTCACATTTTGAAAACTTCGCATATAATTGGTGCTGATACAGGGTCTATAAAACTGGCCTGAGATGATCGGCATGGTCCTCTTGACTTCGCGAATATACAAGGATATCGTCAATAAACACTATCACGAATGAGTCAAGAAAAGGCTTGAAGACCCGATTCATAAGATCCATGAAAACTGCCGGGGCATTTGTTAGCCCAAAAGACATTACCAGAATTCAAAGTGCCCATACCGGGTCCTGAAAGATGTTCTCAGAATATCATGCTCCCTGATCTTCAATTGGTGATACCCTGATCTTAAATCAATCTTGGAGAAGTACTTAGCACCCTGCTATTGATCAAACAAGTCATCTATCCTTGGCAGTGGGTACTTATTTTTTATTGTAATCTTGTTGAGCTGCCGATAGTCAATACATATCCTTAATGACCCTTCTTTTTTTCTTATAAAGAGGACTGGTGCGCCCCAAGATGACACATTTGGCCGGATGAAACCCTTCTCTAACAAATCCTCCAATTGTTCTTTTAGCTCCTTCAATTTTGCTAGTGCCATCCTATAAGGCAGAATAGATATAGACTGCGTGACCGGCATCACATCAATCCCGAAATCAATCTCCCTGTCTGGTGGGATCCCAGGGAGCTCATCCGGAAAGACCTCCAGAAATTCATTCACAACAGGCACAGACTCAAGTATAGGTGCCTCAACATCGGTGTCCATAACCCGGACCAAATGGTAGATACACCCTTTGTTAATCATCTTTGTGGCTGTAAGGCAAGAAATAAACCTACCATTCAGCACCACATCATCCCCCTTCCATTCAATCACTGACTCATTTGGAAATTCATACCTAACGGTTCTAGTTTGACAGTCAAGCTTGGTAAAACATGAATAAAGCCAATCCATTCCGATTATTATATCAAAACCAACCATCCCCAATTCAATGAGATCGGCCATAGTGTCCCGACCACGCACCGTGACAACACAATCCCTATAAACCCGCGTAGCCACGATAGACTCACCAACCAGAATAGATACAGAGAACGGCTCATGGAGTTGTTCCGGTTCTATACCAAATCCCTTAGAAACATAGGGAGTAACATAGGATAAAGTGGAATCGGGATCAATAAGAGCATACACATCATGAGATTGGATAGTCAATATACTTGTGATAACATCTGGAGACGCCTCTAAACTCTGGCGACCCCTCATAGCATAGAAATGGCTGGGTCCTCCTGAACTCTGTGCACCACCCCTAGCTGCACCACACCCTGTGGGTGTTGGGGTACCTCGAGCTAGAGGAGGTGTTGCAGATGTAGTAGCTGCAGAACTTGTTGGTTATGTTGTACCTCTACCCATGCTCAAGTGAGACGAACGACAATCCCTCTGAATGTGGCCAACCATACCATACCCGTAGCTTATAGGTTGGTCCATGTAGCAGGACCCAAAGTGCATCTTCCCGCACCTAGGGCATGGGGTCCTCCGCTGCTACTGAAATCTCCCACTAGACCGACCCTGAAGGTGGGATCCCATGTTGCCCTGGCTGGGCCTAAAATGGTTCCCCTGCTGCTGACTAGGCCCCGATGGTGGTGCACCAACTGAAGACTGAGCAAAAGACTGGGACGACCCTAATGACCCCCCATGAAAGTTGTCCTACCACCACCACCACCAGAAGTACCACTGAAGTTGCCCGCTGACCGGGCCCTATTGCTACTCTCTCGCTCCATTCTATTCTTCAGTTTGCTGGTCTCTGTGGCTTGAGCAAATGCCACCATCTTACCATAGTTCATATCAGAATTCAAGGCAGCTACAGCGGCCTCATTTATAACCAAGGGGCTAAGACCCTGCACTAACTAGTGCAATCTAGCTTCCATAGTGGTCAACATGTAGATGGACGCGTATCTCATATGATACTCCCACACACTCATGCTCCCCTATTTCAGGTTCTCAAACTCGGCGACACGGGCTGTCTTAGTCTCGGCAGGTAAGTAATGATCAATAAAAGCATCAACAAACTCACTCCATCTCACCGGAGGGCTTCCCTCCTCACGAGAGTCCTCCCACATTTCAAACCTAGAATAGGCCACCCCTTTTAGGCAGTAGGAGGCCAACTCTACTCCATCTGTCTCAGTAGCACGCCTAACTCGGAGAGTCTTGTGCATCTCATAAATGAAGTCCTGGGGTCTTCCTTGGGATCAGTACCTGTGAACACTAGAGAGTCCAACTGGAGAAAGTTGTTAACCCTGGAACTAGTGGAATCTCCTAGCTGAATAGAAGAACTGGGTGCAACATTTGATCTTTGGTCCTGGGAAGCCACTATCTGAGTCAACATCTGTATGGCTCCCCTAAGATCCCCATCAAATACATCAGAACTGGAAGTTGGGGCTGGAGGTGGAACTGGAATATCAGTTGGAGGGATCATTGCACCCTTAGTAGGTGTAGAGATAGGTACAGTCTGATCAGGTGTTGTAAAATCAAGCAGTGTAGTAGTCGGGGGAATATTCTCACCCCTATGGTGTCCACCTGCATCATCAAGTATCGAATCAATTGCCAATCCTGGGGTGACATTGGCTCCTTGGCCAGTTCTTCCGTTCTTCCTAGTCGCCATGTACTGAAAGTTAGAGCAAAGCACGAGTTAAAGGAGGAACAATCTTACAATCAGCTTTATCGCATGATCTAGAATATCAAAGAAGGATATTATTCCTAAATTCCCAAGTAGCCTCCTAATTATGGGTGTGGTCGACAACACACCGATAAGAAGGACTCTACTAGACACGACTCCGAGACATCCTAGGACACTTTAAAACCATGTCTCTAATACCAAGTTTGTCACGCCCCAACCTCGGGGAGCGCGACCGGCACTCAACCTAGATACCCCGATCAAGCAAGCATTTACAACACCTTCTACCCAATTCATGCATGAATAATTGGAAAGAATACATTTTATTAATTAGATAGCATGACATGGAAAATACTAGTTTATTTCCATTAGTTACGAGATTAACAAGTCTCCAAAATAGTACATTGTACAATCATTGTTAGAGTGGAATAGATAACACGATTACATCATTTTACTTTAACCTTCCAAAAACATATGCAACCCACACTATGTCTACGGAGCCTCTAACGGTAACAAAAGAGTGCTATGAAAGTGTAGGTAACAAGGCCCCGGGTATACCTAAAAATGCTATGTACAAAGGATAAAAGATGCAGGACCACTAAATGAAGTGGGACTCACCAAATCATATGAGGAGAGGGTGTGCTTCTATCACTGATCAGTACCACCTGCTATGGAACAACCTGCGTACATTAAAGATGCAGCGCCCCCAGCAAAAGGGACGTTAGTACATATGGAATAGTACTAGTATGTAAAACTAACCACCCTCTCAATAGAACGAGCAACAATAAACGTAGAATAAAACATGAAATCAATAAGAGACGCAATCAGTGACAAGGTATCAAGTTAAGGGAAAGATAAATTTTAAGTAAATTTCAGTAATTTATGTTGGGAGATCTTTAGCACCGATACACCACCGTATCTTTGCACGGAGTCCGATCTCAGCCCGACTGGCTAAGCCATCTCACCCCGAGACATATACTCACAATACCACCATGTGCACGATATGGCATCCGATCTCAGCCCGATCGGCTAAGTCGTCTCACCACAATGTCGTGTGTGTCGACATCACATCACTTCTCGCTAGCAACAATCTCATCCCATCTAAGAGAAAATATCTCAACGCACCAATCTCATCCCATATAAGGGAAACAATCTCATCACATTAACATGGGAATTTACCCCTCAATCACACCTACACCGGCCCGTGTAGTTTCGGGATTAGGTTGTGCCGACCTACCCCTCCTCGATGGCTAAACAATACTCCCAATGCATTTATTATTAAAAGTATTGACCACTCAATTCATATTCTTTTACATGTCATTCATTCGATTGGCACCATTGGCCATACACAGTATCATTCTTGGCACGTTGGTCATACTTCATAACTCATGCTCACTATTTCACTTTCACCCATTATTACGGATAAACAACCACAAGGCCTTTCAATTCAAGACTTTAAACATATACTTGAGCAATTTATGGTCTTAGGTACATGTGACTTCTTACACAATTGACATGATAGCTTTCAGTAAAAATACACGTTTTTAAATCATAACATAATAATACACAGCCCATACTTAAACCACATTCTCAAACATTAACTCAATATAACAAGAATCTTTGGAATACATATTGAACACATAATTATTTTGACGCAAGGCTTATTTGACAAAAATTCAATTTATAAAGAGCATCACGAGACTTACAAGGACATTGCGGGGTCAATTCAAAGAGAAGAGTTTATCCAACATACCTTGCCTCGAGCTTTTTAATTTACTATAATGTTCTGAAAATCCTAGCCACTTCGATCTATTTAGAGATATAGCAAAATTGAACGCAAATTAGGAAGGAGTTCATAGTTCCAGCTCACTTGAGCATTTTATCAAACACTAGGTGTGCATTAAGATTTCAAGGTCCTCCTATGGTGGATTCTTTCACCCCACTACCCAAAGTTCACCCAAAAGAGCTCAATAATCCTCCCACTACCCTAGATAGTACATGCATGTAAAATAAACAACTCCCACACCCAAGAATTGCTTTCCTAATTGCCCATTTTTAGTTAAATTTCGAAATTAAGGGTTAGGGTGTAGAATCTTACCTTTTGATGGAAGACCTTGTGATTTACCCTAGAGATATCTTCAAGGTTTGAGCAAAGATTGATGAACAAATGACTTATAAATCCTCTTCTCACTCTAGACCACCTTCTTCTCACTCTAAAATGTAAGTTTGAACCTTCTAAAATGACCCTTAATAATGTTTATAAAAATGGGGTCGGGTTTATAAAACCATAAAAATGAAACTCTAAAACACAATCTGCGGTCGCAAAGTGACCGCAGAATGGATATGCGGTCCGCATAATGGCCCTCCAGAACTGGGCGTAACTGATCCACTCTGCAACTAGTCTGCGGTCCGCAAACCAATTCTGCGATCGCATAATGCGCCACAGAACTCCCCTTCGAAAGATCGATGTGCGGCCCGCGAAACGGTTTTGCGGTCGCATAATTGACCACAAAATATCATCCAAACTTGCCCAGTTTTTTGCTTCACTCTGCGGCCATTCTGCAGCCCGTATAGTGATTCTGCGGCCGCATAGTGGGCTGCAGAAATGTCTTTTTCTGCCAAAACTTTTCCTTTACTCCCCAGCACAGTGTTCAACCCAAAATTTTACAATCGTCGACACATAAGCCTACTTTAGCACCACGCAAACCCGGGATTTTAGGCAAACTTTTACGGGGCCTTACACAAATACCCTCTCATGACACACACAATATCACTCAGCACTGTACGGGTGCCTCGCATCAATGCCCCTAACCAAAGCACGTGTATATATAATTATGCATGCGCTCACTGCTGATATGTCAGACTCCGGAGGGGCAGATCCTGCACAAGCAGTAATATAAAGCCTATAAGGCCTGCTCCAGCGTGCAACCTGATCTATAATAATAAATAAGCCAATGAGTCTTGTTGCAGCATGCAGCCCGATACATAATAACATTCACAACCCGACTCTCAGGCCCACCTCAGTCGTCAATCTCTCAAGTCTCAAAAGCTCACAGTCTCGTACTATTCAGTCCAAACAATAATAACATGTGATGTAATAATATATGATAACAGGGACTGAGATGTGATATGCAAATAAAGGATCATGACTGAGTACATAATTGCAGTTAAAGCAGATAACTCAAAACAACATAAATAATCTCACTAGGTTTCAACAGAATAAGCACATAGCCTAAACATGGTTTCTAACATGAATCGTAGTTCAATTACTCTAACAAGTAGGAATTACACGGAATAAACAAGACTTGATAGCAACACATTACAAAAATCCACCCGAATCATGGTTACCACGGTGCACGCCCACACGCCCATCACCTAGCATGTGTGTCACTCCAACATAACACAAATAACACTTTTTTCAGGGATAAATACCCTCAATTCCATGTTTAGAAGCGTTACTTACCTCAAAACGCGCAGCTCACTACTCCTACAAGCCCTTGCCTCGCGAATCGACCTCCGAACGACGCGAATCTAGCCATAAGAAACTTAATATAATCAATACGAGCTATAGGAATCGATTTCATACGATAAAGCTAAGATTTTTAGCCAAAATCAAATAGTCAACCCAAAATGTCAATCCCAGGCCCGTACCTCGGAACCCGACAAAATTAACAAATCTGAACTCACATTCAATTACAAGTCCAGCCATACCAAAATCATCTAATTCCAATCACAAATTGACCCTCAAATTTGCAATCTTACTTTTTAATACATAGTCCAAAAATTTCCCAAATTTCACCTCAAACACACATAATCTAGGTACAAAAATCAATGGGTATTCAATATTTATGGACAAAACTGATTAAAAGTCTCTTACCTCTTCAATTGTAGTGAAATCCCTGTCAAAAATCATCCCTAGCCAAGCTTTACAAGTCCAAAATGAGAGAAAAATATGAAACCCTTCGTTTATATCCTTCTGCTCAGGCTTCCCACATATGCAGACAGAGTATCTGCACATGCGGTCCCGCTTTTGCGGAAAATCCTTTGCTTCTACGAAGTCCACTAGAAACCCGACCTAACATTTCTGCAGTCCATCTTGCGCTTCTGCACATCCGCACCGCAGAATACATCCTCATCTGCGGCTCGCAGTCTATCCAGTTCAAATCTGCATCTATGGAACCTCTTACGCACATGCGGGCCCGCAGATGCAGAAAAAGCCTCGCACCTGCGGCCACTAGCCAGCCTCTGCACCTGTGACAAGCCTGTCGCTTCTGTAAATTCACACCTGCGGCCCTATTCTTGCAGGTGCGATTACAACAGGCATCAAAAAAATTCAGCAAACTCCCTAAGTGTAAAACTAATCCAAAATCAATCTGAATCTTACCCGAGGCCCCCGGGACCCCATCCAAACATACCAACACATCCTAAAACATGATACTAACTTAGTCGAAGCTTCAAATCAAACAATATCAAAATCACGAATCACTCCTGTAAGGCATAATGGTCGTAGAATCACTTTGCGGACCGCATAATGGCCGCAGAGTGAGGCAGTTAATTGGGCCAATTTGGATGTTAATTTCGCGGCCACTATGCGACCGCAGAACCGTTCTGCGGTGCATTATGCGACCGCAGAACAGGTCTGCGAGTCGCATAGTGACCACAGACTAGATCAGTTCTTTTCCAGTTCCAGTCCCCCATTTTCGCGGTCATTATGCGGTAGCATATGTGACCACAGAACCCGTTCCGGAGCTTCATTTTTTGGGTTTTTAAACCCGACCCTATTTCATTAAAATACACCCCATGGACTATTTTGAGCATATTTTCTGACATTTTTAGAGTGAGAGAGAGGCTCCTAGAGGGAGAAGTGATCTTCATCAAATTGTTCTTCAATTCTCACTTAAATCTTGAAGATTATCAAGAGAGGCACCTAGGTATTCTTCCTAAGAGGTAAGATTCTATCACACAAACTCTTAATTTCAAAATGTAACTAGAATGGGCCATTAGTAAGGTAGATGGGAGTGCTTACCTTGCATGCATGTATCCTTGTAGTATGTGGGAAGATTGTGAGCTAATAATGGTAGAAATTGGGTTGGGAAGTGATTGAATCTTCCTCAAAAGAGCCTTAAAGCATTGATGCACACCTAGTGTTTGGTAGTATGCTCAAATGAGCCAAAACCATGTTCATCTTCCTAATTTTGGTTCAATTTTGTTATATTACTAAAATAGATTGAAGTTGCTAATAGTACGAAACATCTTAGAGTTTTAAGAGGCTCAATTGAGGTATGTTTACTAAACCCCCCCTTCTTCTTAGAATCGAATCCCACAGTGTTCATGTAATTGGAGTAAGTCCTTGATCATTATTGAATTGACTTTTCCTAGTGTGGTTGTGTTGAAGGATGTTTGTTCAATGTGTATGCTAAATGCTTCATCATGTCATCTTGCCATTTGAGAATATGTTCAAAATGTGGAATATGTGTTAGGAATGTTATGACTTCATGTCGAGATTGAAATAAAGGTTGTTTTGCCAAATTGTATGAAAGGCCCCTATGTGCCTGAGATTTCCCAAATTGCTCATATGTGAATTAATGTCTTGAATGGGAAGCCCTATTGATGACGATAATGATAATGATACTTGAGGGTCGAAAAGGGAACTGGAACTATGAAATACGGCCAAGTGCCAAGAATGACTTTGTAATCGTAATCACTGCTGCCAATGAATTGAAAGTATATGAAAGATGTTCGATGTGCGATGTTTGACTGAAGAAGGTAATGCCTCAAATGAGATGGCCTAGCCGATCGGGCCAAGATCGAACTCCGTGTAAGAATATGGTGGTATTGTAAATGAAATTGTGGTAATGTCTCAAATGAGATGGCCTAGCCGATCGGGCCGTGATCGGCCGCCATGCCGCACACATGGTGGCACTGTGCGGGAAATTATAATGAAATTGTGGTAATGTCTCAAATGAGATGGCCTAACCTATCGGGCCGAGATCGGACTCCGTGTAAGAATACGGAGGTATTGTGAATTGAGAAATATCGGTACTAAAGACCACCCAACCTAATAATATGGAAATTGACTCGAAAATGTATATGATCCTTAACTTGTTGTTTTACTATTATTTGAAGCCTTATTGAATTCTTGATTGCCCCTCTTGTATTATTATTCATTCTATTGAGTTGGTGTTTAGCTATACATACTAGTGTTATTAGACGGTACTAACGTCCTTTTTTTCGGGGGCGCTGTATCTTTAAACGGATGTAGGTGGTTACATAGCAGACATTGCGGATCTCAGATAGTGCTGCATCCTCTTCTCAGCGGACTCGATGAGCCCCATTTCATTCTGGGGTCATGTGTTGTATCTTTTGTTTATATTATGGTCACTTTTTGAGGTATAGACTGGGCCTTGTTGCTGGTAACATCTTTACTCTCTTTTGTATCTTTAGAGGCTCTGTAGACACTATGTGGGTTGTGTATGAGTGTTGGGAATGTTAAACAAGTATATGTTGTGTTGATCACTTGTTCCTCTAAGACTTTAAGAAATGTGTATTTTTTGTTGATCACTTGTTCTTCTAAGACTTTAAGAAATGTGTATTTTGAGACTTAAAGGTGCAATGACTAATGAAATGATTTAGGATTATATGAATGAGATTCCTACTGTATAATTAGGGAAATCACGTCTTTTCTTGATCATGGGTTAATTGGGTAGAAAGTATCTAACAGGCTTGCTCGGCAGGGTTCACTCGGTTGAGCGCCGGTCGCGCTTCCCGGGGATGGGGCGTGACAGCACCCCAATTCAAGCCTAATGAAACTAATGAACTTACAACTTCTAAAATCAATGTCGAATCATATCAAACCAACTCTGATTGACCTCAAATTTTGCAAACAAGTCATAAATGACACAACGGACCTATTCAAACTCTCGGAACCAAAATATGAGCCCGGTGTCAACAAATTTAACTCTCGGTCAAACTTGTTAACCTTCCAAACCTTCAACTTTCCAACTTTTGCCAATTCACACCTACGCGACCTATAGACCTCTAAGTCGATATACGGATATACCCCTAAGTCCAAAATCACCATACGAAGCTATCAAAACCATCAAAACTCCATTCCGGAGTCGTGTACACAAAAGTCAAACTCCAGTCAACTCTGCCAACTTAAGCTCAAATGAACATAGAAGTCACATAACCTCAAATGAACATAGAAGAAGCGATAAATGGGGGAACGAGGCTATAACGCTCAAAACAATCAGTCGGGTCCTTACATTCTCCCCCTCTTAAACAAATGTTAGTCCTCGAACGGGTCTAGAATCATACTTGGGTCTCAAATAGATGTGGATACTTGCTTCGTATCTCCCGCTCAGTCTCTTAAGTAGCCTCCTCGATTGGTTGGCCTCTCCACTGAGCTTTTACTGAAGCTATATTCTTTGATCTCAACTTTTGAACCTGTCGATCCAAGCCATCGGCTCCACATCATAAGTCAAATCTCCATCTAACTAAACCGTGCTGCAATCCAAAATATAAGACGGATCACCAAAATACTTCCGGAGCATAAAAACATGAAACACTGGTGAACACCCGATAGACTATGTGGCAATGCAAGATTGTAGTCCACCTCTCCAATCCTCTCAACCGCCTCAAAAGGGCAAATATACATAGGGCTCAACTTGCCCTTCTTCCCGAATCTCATCACACCCTTCATGGGCGAAACTCTAAGCAATATCTTTTCTCCACCAATATATGCAACATCACGTACCTTCTGATCAGCGTAACTCTTCTGTCTAGACTGTGTTGTATGAAGTTGATCCTGAATCAACTTGACTTTCTCCAAGGCATCCCGAACCAAATCAGTACCCAACAACCTAGCCTATCCCAGCTCAAACCAACCCATTGGAGATCGGCATCATCTCCCATATAAGGCCTCATAAGGAGCCATCTTAATACTCGATTAATAGTTGTTGTTGTAGGCAAAATCTGCAAGCAGCAGAAGTTGATCCCAAGAACCCCCGAAATCCATATCTCAAGCGCGTAGCATATCCTCCAAAATTTGAATGGTGCGCTCGAACTGTCCGTCCGTCTGGAGGTGGAACATTGTACTCAACTCAACCCATGTGCCCAACTCTCGCTGCACTGCTCTCCAACATTGCAATGTGAATTGTGTGCCTCGATTAGAAATAATGGACACCGGCACACCGTGAAGACGAACAATCTCATGAATATAGATCTCAGCCAGCCACTCTAAAGAACTGGTAGTCACAACCGAAATAAAATGTGCGGACCTAGTCAACCAGTTCACAATCACCAAACTGCATCGAAATTCTTCAATGTTCGTGGGAGCCCAACAACAAAGTCCATGGTAACACGTTCCCGTTTCCACTAAGTCTCTGAAGCAAACCACCTAGCCTCTGATGCCCGTACTTCACCTGCTGACAATTCAAGCACCGAGCCACATACTCTACTATATATTTCTTCATTCTCCTCCACCAATAGTGCTGCCTCAAGTTCTGATACATCTTTGCGGCACCCGGATGAATGGAATACCACGTCCTGTGGGTCTTCTCAAGAATCAACTCACGCAACCCATCCACATTGGTCACATAAATCTGACCATGCAACCGCAACACCCCATCGTCTCCAATAGAAACCTCTTTAGCCTCACAATGCTACACCGTGTCCTTAAGGACGAGCAAATAAGGGTCGTCATACTGACGCTCTCTGATGTGATCATACAAAGAAGACCGAAAATCCACACAAGCTAGAACCTGACTAGGCTCCAAAACATCTAACCTCACGAATTGATTAGCCAATGCCTGAACATCTGATGCTAGCAGTCTCTCACCAACTGGAATATATGCAAGGCTACCCATACTCACCGCCATTTTACTCAAGGCATCGGCCACCACATTGGCCTTCCCGAGATAATATAAAATGGTGATATCATAGTCTATTAACAGCTCCAACCATCTCCGCTACCTCAAATTTAAATCATTTTGCTTAAACAAGTGTTGTAGACTTTGATGATCTATAAATACCTCACAAGAAACACCGTAGAGATAATGCATCCAAATCTTCAATGCATGAACAATGGCTACAAAATCTAAATCATGAATGAGGTAGTTCTTCTCATGGGGCTTCAACTAGCATGAAACATAAGCAATTACCCTACCCTCCTCTATCAAGACACACCCAATGCCGATCCGAGAAGCATCACAATAAACCATATATGAACCCGATGTTGAAGGAAAAACTAGAACTGGAGTTGTGGTCAAAGTAGTCTGGAGCTTCTGAAAGCTCTCCTCACACTCATCAAAACACCTCAATGGGGCACCCTTTTGGGTCAATCTAGTCAAAGGTGCAACAACGGACGAGAAACCCTCCACGAAACGACGATAATATCTGGCCAAGCCAAGAAAACTCTTAATCTCAGTAGCTGAAGATGGTCTAGGCTAACTCTGAACTGCCTCAACCTTCTTCGAATCTACCTTGATCCCCTCATTGGACACCACGTGCCCCAAGAATGCCACAGAATCAAACAAAAACTCACACTTGGATAATTTAGCATCAAGCTTCTTCTCCCTCAAGGTGTGGAGTACAATCCTCAAATGTTGCTCATGATCTTCTTGGCTGCGTGAGTACACTAGTATATCATCAATGAATACTCTGACAAAAGAATCAAGATATGGCTGGGATGTACTATTCATCAGATGCATAAATGTTGTTGGGACATTGGTCATCCCAAAAGGCATCACAAGAAACTCGTAGTGACCATAGCGGGTATTGAATGTTGTCTTCAAAATATTAGAATCCTGAATCTTTAACTGGTGATACCCAGATCTCAAATCAATCTTAGAGAATACTCTAGCACCCTGAAGCTATTCAAATAAGTCATCAATGCGTGGTAGAGGGTACTTGTTCTTAATTGTAACTTTGTTCAACTACCTGTAATCAATGCACATTTGCATAGTATCCTTCTTCTTTACAAACAGAACCGGTGCACCCCAAGGCGACACACTAGGCCTAATGAATCCCTTATCGAATAGCTCTTGAAGTTGTTCTTTCAATTTCTTAAACTCTGCCGGTGCCATACGATATGGAGGAATAAAGAAGGGCTAAGTGCTCGGCACCAAGCCAATACCAAAATCAATGTCCCTATCGGGCGGCATGCCGGACAGGTCTGCAGGAAATATGTCCAAAAATTCTCGCACTACCGGAACAGAATCAATAGTAGGAGTATCAGAACCAACATTCCTCACAAAGGCCAAATATGCCAAACATCCCTTCTCAACCATCCATTGAGCCTTCAAGTATGAAATCACTCTACTAGGAACATAATCTGAAGAACCTCTCCACTCAATCCTAGGCAATCCCGGCATCACCAATATCACGGTCTTAGTGTGACAATACAGAATAGCATGACATGGTGACAAACAATCCATGGCTATAACCACGTTAAAATCAACCATGCTAAGCAGTAAGAGATCAACTCTCATCTCTAATCCCACAATAGTCATCACACTCGACCGATACACACGGTCCACAATAATAGAATCACCCACCAGTGTAGATACATGAACATGCATAACTAAGAAATCATCGGGAATACCCAAATAGCGAGCAAAGTACAATGGTACATATGAATATGTGGAAATTGGGTCAAATAATATGGAAGCATCCCTGTGGCACACTGAAATAATACATGTGATCACTGCCTCTGAAGCAACTGCCTCTGGCCTGGTGGGAAAGGCATAGTATCGAGCTTGACCTCCATGTGATCGACCTCCCCTTTTAGGGTGACCTTGAATTACCCGAGTCCTACCCTGAGCTGGCTGAGCGAATGGTGAAGTAACTGGTGCAGAAGTCATAGCCTGAACTCTCTGCTGAACTGGACCTCCTACTAGACGGGGCCAATACCTCCTCACGTGCCCCAACTCTCCACACTCATAGCAACCTCGATCCAAAAATGGTGGCGGGGACTGTACCGGACCCCGAGAACCAGAATAGCCACTAGAAGAACCAGGTAATGACGAACCTTGAACTGATGGAGCACGGGATGAACTCTGAGCTGGGAGAGCATTGAAGGATTACTGACCTAGACGAACATTGTATGAACCATGGCTAGCTGATGCACCATGATGAATTGGACGAGCCGTCTAAGCGGTCCTATAAGGACGACCCCTGCTGTGATAGGACTGTCCCCAAGATGAGGCACTGCTGAAACCACCTGAACCATGAGGCCTATTGGCCTCAACTCCTCACACTCTTGACTGCGATCCAGCTCTAAGCTTCTAGCAATATCGACCACCTGGTCAAACCTCGCACCCATCATAACCTCCTGAGCCATAATGAAGCATAATCCATAGTTAAGGCCATCAATGAACCTCATATTCTTCTCCCTCTCAATGGGAACCAACCATATGTGTGATGAGCCAACTCTACAAACTTCATCTCATACTGAGTCATTGTTATACTCTCCTGGCGTAGCTGCTCAAACTGCCTACGGAACTCCTCCCCGCGAGTCAGTGGAATAAACTTCTCTAAGAAGAGAACTGAGAACTCATGCCATTTAAGTGGTGCCGCATCAGCTAGCCTGCCCAACTCATAGGCATCCCACCATTTATATGTTGCCCTGTCAGCTAAAAAGTAGTAAATCAAACTCCACTGGTCTCCAAACTACCTGTTGGGCGAAGGATCCGCTGGCATCTGTCTATAACATCCTGGGCATCCGCTGATGCAGCTGGAATAGAGACTGCCTGAGCCAGCTCCTGCACATAGTCAAAATAGGCATAGTTGGTGCCTGAGCTGGTCCCACCGGCTCAACTACATCTGGTGTCTGCTCCTCAGCTGGAGAAACTAGTGGTCCCACATGTGCTGCTCCAGTTGTAGTACGAGCCACACCTCAGCCGCTACCGCAGTCCCGGCCTCTCGCGGCCCTAGCTGGTGGTACTGGTGGTCGTCCGCCTAATCCGGTCACACGTATCCTCACCATCTGTGAGAGAATAGAAGAGTAGAAGATCAGATTCCAGAATTAACAATCCGTATGACAAGAATACAAGAAAGTGAAGTTTCCTAATGGTTTGGTACCCTCTCGAAGATAAGTACAGACGTCTCCAAACCAATCCGCATGACTCTATGAAACCTGCTCATGACTCGCGAGACCTAAGTAACATAGTGCTCTGATACCAACTTGTCACGACCCAAAATTCCAACCTATCGTGATGGCACCTAACACACTTTCTAGGCAAGCCAACAATCATATAACAACTAAAATATTTGAATAAGACACTTCTCAATAAACTCAATTGCGGAAAATGTCATAAACATGTGATAAAGATAACTGAAATGCTACTATAACCACCTCAAAGTTTGGTGTCAACGAGTACATGAGCACTACTAAGTATCAACATAAACTAAAACTCTACTATAACTGTCGGAATAATAGAACAGTAGTGAAGAAAAATAAAGGAAAGAGAGTCAAGGTTTGAGGACGACATAACAGCTACCTTGAAGTCTCCAAGCAAGTACTGGCAACGATCTATGAATCACGAGTCGAGATGTACCTGGATCTGCACACAAAGTACAGAGTGTAGTATGAATACAATCGACTCAATCTATATATCTATATAAAGCAGGTCATAATGGAGGTGATGTGGCATCTTCCATAGTATAAAAATCTTATTTATATTTTTTTTCTCCTTTATTTAAATCTTTTCTCTATTTTTCCCATTTATCTTATTTTTTAAAATGTCCACATCCATAACTCACACCTCTTCATTGGGGGAGGGGGAGGGTTATGACTTTTCATTTTAATAATACCAATTATTTGATGAGTTAGAAATTCCATCTTTCCGGTTTAATTCCCACATCTTCATTCGGGTTATGACTTTTCAAGTCCATAACCCCTAATTCTTTATTGTGTTATATTTGTGATCAACTACATTTTCTATGTTAGCACTCATAGAATTGTGCCCTCCATTGATTGAACTTCGACTGCTTTGACAAACAGATTGTAAGGCTTCCAAACATATTTTGCGATTCGAAGTTGATGTTGTTATACTATGGTTGCAAGTAAATATCTTCGGATTATGTTCAACTATGCATTCCGCAAGTTATTCCTTGCGGTCGAAGTACGATAACTGTTAGGTAATCTAAGCATTTAGGAATTGGAACGGGAATATAATTTGACAATTGACTGTGAGATTATATGTTATTCTATCTGTGAACAGAGAATTGAAAAATATGTCTTGATAATTAGGAAGTACTAAGATATGTGATTCTTGCTTCGCTGTTACACTATTTTTGCTGCTTGTATCTTCCTTGAAAGCTTAAATTAGGTAGACATAGTCTTCTAATGTTTAACTCTATCTTGCCTATAATACAATACTTTTGAGAGCATACCTGGACATAGCGTGGAAGTGGTGCTTGAGTTAGAGAAATTGGTTTCTTCTTTTAGTGAGATGGCTTAAGCCTAGCAAACGTCTGATCTGAAGATGATATTGCAAGGACTATTTTAGAGCAAAATAAACTTTTGGAGAAGGAGAGCACCCACAAAGACCAAAAATTCTTAGGCATCTATCATATTCTTTCGCTTTTTTCTCATAAAGTGTTTGTGTTATGTTTTATTAAATTCGTGGAAATTTTTGTATGAAACCTTGCGTGTGACTTGATCAAATTCCTTTAATTTCCTCATTTGTTAATTTAATCAGTCCTTTTGTTCTTCTTCCTCACTAGCAAAATGCAAGTGCACATCTATTTTATCCACAACATACATGTTCATGCTTGACAGCATGTTGTTTCCATCTAATGAAACAATCTGCCATCTAACGGCTTGCAATTGTAGCCATTATCTACTATTTTTTATGATGGCTTCATGAGACCAACAAATACTACCAACTGGCAATGCAACGTGGATGGCTTGACACCTCATAAAGGGTGTGTCATTTTGCCTTTGCCATAATGAAATAGAAAAGTATTATATAGTTTTTTTCCTTCCTTCGTGGGTTTTACTATGTGACTCTACAATTCCGATTTTAAAAAATGCTGATTTATGGAATCGATCGGGATGCTTCAGAGATTAGTAGTTGAAAACGTAACTATTCCCCGATCAATAAAAATATGCAATTTTTTAAAGGAAGTTGGGTGAAGAAAAGATGGAACTATCTCATCTTTACAACTCAATCCAAATTCCTAAGGGATGTCCTTAATTTCAAAAGGGATGTCCTTAATTTCTTGACAAAGACTACCCAAAGTAAGGAGAGATAACTTTATCTCTATACTATTTGTCCAGAGATCACTTCGTTTACTACCAATCAAAAAAAGAAAGGAAAGAAGAAGGAAGAAACCAAAAAAATACATTTTAATTTGTAGATTTATTAATGCTTCAGTATCTTATGTGTTAAATAATGCTTAAAATAAGTGTAGGATGTCCAATCTAAAATTGGCGGAAGTTCTTATTCTATATATTTGCCTTGCATTGAAACCTTAAAAAAAAGTATATTCTGGAAAAGGTTTCTCATGTTTCATTCAGATTCTTAAGACTTAGTCTATGTGATTATTCTTTGGTGATTTTCTCCTAATGCAATTTAATGTGGTCACGAGTGTGCATTCTATTAGAGAGCAAAATTTGATGAGTAACAATCAATACGCTACGACCTCAATTATTCAGCGTATTTAGTAAAGTACCCGTCCAGAATAATTATATTATCTTTGATATTAAATGAATTCGAATCAAAGCTCTGACTAAAAGATAACAAGGTGGCCATGTGCGTAATTATATTGTCTTTGATATTAAATGAACTCGAATCAGAGCTCTGACTAAAAGATAACAAGGTGGCCATGTGCGTAATTATATTGTCTTTGATATTAAATGAACTCGAATCAGAGCTCTGACTAAAAGATAACAAGGTGGCCATGTAAACCTTTGGCACTTATGTTCAGGTTGGTGGCATTTTAATTTTAAGTACCTATAAAATTAATAGTACACTAAGGGGTGTTCATGAGATAATGTCCCCAAATTTTTGTTAGTTCTCTTCTTCTCTTATTTTCCATTTCTTTCCTTCTTCAATTCCTTCTTCGTTTCTTTTTCCTTTTACATTTTTTATTTAATTTTAATTTGACACAAATAAGAAAATGTCAACCTTATGAAACATAATTGTTAAAAATTCATATTAAGAAATAAATACTAAGAGATATAGGCTTTACAGACTAAGAAAAAGGTGGGCGACATCCTAGGTTTACATTGCCTATATTTTTACATTACTTTCTTTTTCAATTTTTCATAATTTTTTTTTTGTTTTTTATTTAAGTTTAAATATACATATTTAAATGTACGTGTTATATTTAATCTTGAATGTTTCTCAGATATGTTGTTCTGTCAAAGAATTTCACATAGGGTATTACAAGAATCACAAAGGGATGCTTAATAAAAAAATATTTTTTTAATTATGATATTAATATTAAGTAAGTTTAAAAAATTTCTACAATCGCGCAAATGGCAGACAAGTATACTATTGTACTCAATAAGTAACAGGACTAACCTTAGGCTGAAAACAGTGACGAGCTCAGAAGGATACAGTCAGAACCAATATTATGACAACACATGTAAGATAATGACAATTACAGTGTATAGCTAAGAGAAACTTCCATAACTCAAAGATATGATATGCAAATGAAGGATCATGACTGAGTACACAATTGCAGTTAAAGCAAATTACTTAAAATAACAGAAATAACCTCACTAGGTTTCATTAGAATAAGCACATATCCTAAACATGGTTTCTAACATGAATCACAATTCAATTACTCTAACAAGTAGGGATTACACGGAATAAACAAGACTTGATAGCAACACATTAAAAAAATCCACCCAGATCATCGTTACCACGGTACACGCCCACACGCCCGTCAACTAGCATGTGCGTCACCCCAACACAACACAAATAACATATTTTCCAGGGATAAATACCCTCAATTCCAAGTTTAGAAGTGTTACTTACCTCAAAATGCACAACTCACTACTCCAACAAGCCCTTACCTCGCAAATCAGACTAGGAACAACGCGAATCAAGATAAATACTTAGTATAATCAATACAAGCTATAGGAATTGATTCCATATGATAAGATCTTTAACAAAAATCAAATAGTCAACCCAAAAAGTCAACTCCGAGCTCGCACCTCGGAACCCGACAAAATTCACAAAATCCGAACACCATTCAATTACGAGTCCAACCATACCAAAATTATCCAATTCCAACCACAAATTGACCCTCAAATCCCCAAATCTCACTCTCCAATAAATAGTCCAAAATCCCCCCAAATTTCACCTCAAACACATATAATTTAGGTCAAAAATCAATGGGTATTCAATATTTATGGACAAAAATAATTAAAAGTCACTTACCTCATCAATTATAGTGAAATCCCTCTCACAAATTGCCCCTAGACGAGCTCCACAAGTCCAAAATGAAAGAAAAATACAAAACCCTTCATTTATATCCTTCTGCCTAGCCTTCCCGCATCGGCGAATAGAGTATCCGCACCTGCGATCCCGCTTTTATGGAAAATCCGTCGCTTCTGTGAAGTCCACTAGAAACCTGACCTACGGCTTCTGCGTCCCAATCCCGCTTCTGCGGGTTCGCTCCTATGGTCCATCTTGTGCTTCTGCACGTCCGCACCTACGAAATACATCCGCATTTGCGGTCCCCAGTTGATCCAGTCCAAATCCGATTCTGCGGAACCTCTTACGCACATGCGGCCCGCATATGCGAAAAATGCCTTGCACCTGCGGCCGCTGCCTAGTCTAGGCAGCCTTCAGACCTGTGACAAGCTTTTCTCTTCTGCGACTTCGCACCTTCGGCCCCATTCTCGCGGGTGCAATCACACCAGGTATAGGAAAAATTTAGCCAAGTCCCTACATCCAAAACTAATCCGAAATCAATCTGAATCTTACCACAGGACCCCGGGAGCCATCTAAACATACCAACACATCCTAAAACATGATACGAACTTAGTCGAAGCCTCAAATTACATCAAACAACATTAAAATCGTGAATCGCACCCCAATTCAAGCCTAATAAAACTAATGAATTTCCAACTTCTAAAACCAATGCCGAACCACACCAATTCAACTCCGATTGACCTCAAATATTGTACACATGTCATAAATGACACAACAGACCTATTTCAACTTCCGAAACCAAAATCCGAGCCTGGTATCAACAAAGTCAACTCTCGATCAAATTTCTTAACCTTCAACTTTCCAACTTTCGGCAATTCAAGCTTAAATGACTTACAAACCTCTAAATCAATATCCAGACATACCTCTAAGTCCAAAATAACCATACGAAACTATCAGAACCATCAAAACTCCATTCCAGGGTCGTCTATATAAAAATTAAACTCCAGTCAACTCTGCTAACTTAAGCTTCCAACCTTAGGACTAAGAGTCCTAATTCACTTTGAATCATTCCTGGAATCAAACCAACCACCCCAGAAAGTCACATTACCACAAATGAACATAGAAAAAGGGATAAATGGGCTAACGGGGCTACAATGCTCAAAACAACCGGCTGGGTCATTACACAATAGTTGCTCAATAACCAACCCGGTACCGGTAACAAACCTCATAACGAATAAAACCTCGTTCTAAACCTTGGAACTCTGCCAATGATGAAAGACAAACGTAGAAACTTGTAACCACCCATCAGATCAATAGGTCATGGAACACTCTGGCCCGACAATAACCATAGCCAAAAATCTAAGTTGACTAACTACATCATTCTTCCAAACATACCTCAACCAAATATAATGGAAAAAATTCCAGGTCCAAAAATCTCATTCGTATCATAGAAGAGTAAAACATGGAGCACCTCAAAACATGAATAAGATCAACTCCAACCAATAACACACCCCTGCACAGTAGTAGAGGATGAGTAACTAAAACCGACTCGACGTAGAATACACATTCTCGTTATGCCTATTAGTGGTCTCCACATTAATTCCAATCTTCCAAAAATTAGTAGATAATCTCTGAAAAGTCCATAATAACCTATCCATAGCACATACAATTAGCCGTCAACCTCTTACCATACCTTTACCATCCGCAACCATGGAACAATCTTCCTCTAAGAATCCTCTTAGTCTTCAACCAACACGCCACGCCAGCACCACCTCGAACCACATACCGTGCAATCCGTGCACCAAACAAGCAACAACCCGAATTTTCCTAATGATGGAAGGAGAATCAAGTGAGAGACTCATCCCGCAAGCTTAACAGATACCACCACAAGGCACAATCCTATGCACCCATCGCCTAAACGAGAAACGAAATGCACGAAATAAGCAGGGAGGACCATATCCCAACATAACTCCATTGCGATGCGTGACCCAATCCAAGCATCGGTCCACATGGAATACCTATTGCCCAAATTTCATACTCACCCAGCACGTGTATAATAACAACAGCGAGCACGCAAAGCGTATGACAATAACCATGAAGAAATGGATAACACAATATATCAAAGATAGGAAGACCGTAACCAAGGCGCAATCAACCATTCCAAACCCCAAGAGCTATCTCGCTCGCATTTCGCTACCAAACCCAAAACAAATCGCATCATGTGTGTAAAGAGTCAACAGTCTCATAACTGATCGTATCATAGAAGAGTAAAACATGGAGCACTCTCAAAACACGAATAAGATCAACTCCAGCCAATAACACATCCCTGCACAATAGCAGAGGCTGAGTAACTAAAACCGACTCGACGTAGAATACACATTCTCGTTACGCCTATTAGTGGCCTCCACATTAATTCCGATCTTCCAAAAATTTGTAGATAATCTCCGAAAAGTCCATAATAACCTATCCATAGCACATACAATTAGACGTCAACCTCTTAACATACCTTCACCATTCGCAACCATGGGACAATCTGCCTTTAAGAATCCTCTTAGTCTTCAAATCCCTAAAATACAAGAATCGTCATGTCTGATCCCAACTCCACTACTCAAACAACTAGAACATCCCTCATACACAATCATCTCACGAGAAATACTTCCATAATTCATTCGTGCCACATAGAAAACTCTGAACATTAGAAGTCGATAAACCAGGCGATTACCATAATACCAGTCAAGCATCCGCAAGTCGAAGCACAGAGCGCCTTCTAAAATGCGCACCCTTCATAAGTGATACCAGATGGTGCTAGCATTCTTCTAAACATATGAAACGGTTTGTGCTATCTAGAACTCATAACCTCCCCTTCAAAACTGAACCATAAACTTGAACATGCAAATCTCAATCCCACACGACGCACCACATCTATCATGCCATCATAGGAAAATACAAGAACCCCATTATCAACTTCGAATTACAAACAAGATACATACTCTATCATCCAGAAACCTTCCACTTGACCCCATTGTCATGCCCCGAATGCGGGGAGTGTGCCGGTGCTCAACCAAGATACCCCAGTCAACCAAGCATATACAATGCCTTCTACCCGGACTTACCCATGAATAAAGAGAAGATACATTTCATTAATTAGACAATGATAAGATCATGTTAATAACACCAATTCATTACTATTAGTCACGTCATTTATAAGTCTCTAAATTATTAAATTTCACATTCATAGATTAGAAGTGGAACCTCTGGTACAAATACAACATCCTAATTTGACTCTCCCAACATCAATGAACAACCCACATTATGTCTACGGAGCCTCTAACAGAAATAAAAGAGTACTACGATAGTGCCGGCAATAAGGCCTCGGCTATACCTCAAAGCATAATACATGAGGAACAAAATATACACGACCCCGAAATGAAGTGGGGTTCACCAAGTCAGCTGGGAAAAGGGTGTATCGCTATTACTGATCAATGTCGCCTGTTGTGGAACCAGCTGCATCCATTAAAGATGCAGCGCCCCCGGTAAAAGGAGCGCTAGTACATATAGAATAGTACTAGTATGTAAGACTAAACATCCTTTCAATAGAACGAGTAATAATACAAGGAGAAACAGTCAGAGCATCAAATGAAGCCTCAAGTAATACTAACGCATCAAGTTAGGAGCAAGATAAGTTTTCAAGTAAATTTCATTATTTTAGGTTGGGAGTTCTTTAGTACTGATATACCACCGTGACTTTCGCACGGAGTTTGATCACGGCCCGATCGGCTAGGCAGTCTTACCCAAAGACATCCAATCATAATCACAGTCATAATCACCACCATGCACGCGGCATGGTGTCCGATCTCGACCCGATCGGCTAGTCCTTCTTACTACAATGTTGTGTGGATCGACATCACATTCCACTAACAATAATCTCATCCCAACTAAGGGGAATAATTTCAACACATCGATCTCATCCTATTTAAGGGGAATATTCTCAACACATTATTATGGGAATTTTCCCCTCAATCACTCCTACACCGGCACATGTAGTTTCGGGGTTAGGTAATTTCAACCTACCCTTCCTCGGTGACTAACGATACTCCCAAAATGTTCATTATATAAGGGATTTTCAGCTCATTTCATAACCTTTTAAACATCTTTTCATTTTATCGGCACTAGTGTCCACATATGTAATATCATTCTTGGCACGTCGGCCGTATTTCATATTTCATGATCACCGCTTTCATGTCCAACATCATCAAGGATTATCAATAACAAGGCATCTCTAACCACTACTTTTAGTACACATATGAGCAAATAAGAGTCTTAGGCACATTGAGTTTTCTTCCACAATTTGGCATAATAATTTGCAAATGAAACATTATTGAATTCTTAATATTACGACACATTGGTTACATTTGTATACATTCCCGAAAGATAACATAATATGATAAGAGCATTCGGAACACATTTTGAACATATTTCTTTTGACACAAAAAGTTATTCGAAATAGTCAAATTTATAATGAATAACTCGAAATATGAGAAATAAGAACTTGGCCCATCATACTTGAGACTTACGAGAACATCGTGGGATTAAATTCTAAGAGAGAAGTTTAGCCAACATACCTCACTTGATCTTTCCTTAAATTACTACAATGATCTCGAAATCCTAGCAACTTCAATCTATTTAGAGACATAGCAAAATTGAACCATAATTAGGAAGATATTCGGGGGTTCGGCTCATTTAAGCATTTTATCAAGCACTAGGTATGCATTATGATTTCAAGGTTCTCCTTTGGTTGAATCCTTCATTTCCGGCTAAGAGCATTTGCCAGAACATTAGCTTTCCCCGGATGATGTAGGATATGATGTCGTAGTCCTTGAGTAACTCAAGCCATCTTCTCTGCCTCAGATTCAATTCCTTATGTTTGAAAATATATTGAAGGCTTTATGGTCTTTGAATATATCCACATGGACCCCATACAAATAACGACGCCAAATCTTTAACGCAAAAACGACCACCGTAAGTTCTAAGTCATGTGTTGGATAGTTTTTTTCATGATTCTTGAGTTGCCTAGAGGCATAAGCGATCACCTAGCCATGTTGCATCAATAGACACCTAAGTCTGATCCTTGACGAATCACAATATATCACTAACCCATATGTACCCTCTGGTAGGGTCAACACCAGTGTCGTAGTCAATCTTGATTTCAACTCCTGGAAGCTCTTTTCACAAGCATCTGGCAATTGGAATTTAATTGCCTTCTGCGTCAATTTAGTCAATAGAGAGGCAAGAGTAGAGAACCCTTCCACAAACTTCATGTAATACCCAGCTAAGCCCAAGAAACTGCGAATCTCTGTTGGAGTTGTAGGTCTTGGCCAATTCTTCACAGCTGCAATCTTCTGAGGATTAACCTTAATTCCTTCTTTGGAGATGACATAACCTAATAATGTGACAGATTCAAGCCAAATTCACACTTCAAAAACTTTGCATGCAACTTGTGCTGATACAGAGCCTGTAGAACTGCCCTGAGATGATCGGTATGGTCCTCTCGACTTCATGAATATACCAGAATATCGTCAATGAAAACTATCACAAAGGAGTCAAGGAAAGGCTTAAAGACTCGATTCATAAGATCCATGAAAGCTGTCGGGGCATTTGTTAGCCCAAAAGACATCACCAAAAATTCAAAGTGCCCATACCGGGTCTTGAAAGCTATTTTCAAAATATCTTGCTCCATGATATTCAATTGGTGATACCCGCATCTTAAATCAATTTTGGAGAAGTACTTAGCACCCTGTAATTGGTCAAACAAGTCATCTATCCTTGGCAGTGGGTACTTATTCTTGATTGTGACCTTGTTGAGCTGTCGATAGTCAATACACATTCTCAGTGACCCATCTTTCTTCCTTACAAAGAGGGCCGGTGTTCCCCAAGGTGACACACTCAGCCGGATGAAACCCTTCTCTAACAAATCCTCCAACTGCTCCTTTAGTTCCTTCAATTTTGTCGGTGTTATTCTGTAGGGTGGAATAGATATAGGTTACGTGTCTAGCATCACATCAATCCCAAAATCAATCTCCCTGTTTGGTGGGATCCCGAGGAGCTCATCAGGAAAGACCTCCAGAAATTCATTCACAACTGGCACAGACTCAAATGTAGGTGCCTCAACATCGGTGTCTGTAACCCTGACCAAATGGTAAATACAACCCTTGTTGATAAACTTCATGGCCTTAAGGTAAGAAATAAACCTACCCTTCAGCACCACATCATCCCCCTTCCATTTAATAACTGGCTCATTTGGAAATTTAAGTCTAATGGTGCTGGTTCGGCAATCAAGCTTGGCAAAACATGAATAAAGCCAGTCCATCCTTATTATTACATCAAACTCAACCATCTCCAATTCAATGAAATCGACCATGGTGTCCCGACCACGGACCGTGGAAACACAATCCCTATAAATCCGCGCAGCCACAATAGACTCACCAACTGGAGTAGATACAGAGAACGACTCATGAAGCTGTTCTGATTCTATCCCAAATTCCATAGCAACATAAGGAGTGACATAGGACAAAGTGGAACCGGGATCAATAAGAGAGTATACATCTTGAGATTGGACAGTCAATATACCTGTGACGACATCTAGAGAAGCCTCTGAACTCTAGCAACCCCTCATAGCATAGAAACGGTTGGATCCTCCCGAACTCTAGGCACTAACCCTAGCTACCCCATACCTAGCGGGTGCTGGAGGGCCTCGAGTTGGAGGAGGTGCTGCGGATGTAGTAGCTACAGAACTGGCTGGCTGTGTCGTACCCCTGCCCACACTCTGGCCGGACCAACGGCAATCCCTCTGAATGTGACCCCTCATACCGTACCCGTAGCATATGGGTAGGTCCATGTACCACACCCCAAAGTGAATCTTCCCACACCTAGGGCATGGGAGTCGCCATTGCTGCTGGAATCTCCCACCAGGCCGACCCTACTGGTAAGATCCCTGGTTGCCCTGACCGAGCCTGAAACGGCTCCACTGCTACTGACTGGACCCCGATGGCTATGCACGGACTGAAGACAAAGGACTGGGATGGCCCTGATGACCCTCCCCTAAATGTCAACCTACCACCACCAGTATAAGAATCACCAAAGTTGCTCGTGGACCGGGCCTTATTACTACCCTCTTGCTCCATTCTATTCTTTAATTTGCAGGTCTCTGTGGCTTGAGCAAATGCCACTACCATCTTCCTATAGTTCATATCAGAATTCAAGGCAGTTGTAGCGGCCTCATTAATAACCAAGGGGCTAAGGCCTTGCACAAACCGACACACTCTAGCATCCATAGTGGGCAACATGTAAATAACATATTTAGATAGGCGCGTGAATCTCATATGGTACTCATACAGACTCAGGCTACCTTGTCTCAGGCTTTCAAACTCAGTGACATGGGCTGCCTTAGTCTCGGCATGCAAGAAATGATTAATGAAGGCATCAGCACACTCACTCCACCTCGCCAGAGGGCTCCCCTCCACACGGGACTCCTCTTACAGCTCAAACTAAGAATATGCCACCTCTTTCAGGTGGTAGGAGGCCAACTCCACTGCCACCGTCTTAGTAGCACGCATAACTCGAAGAGTCTTGTGCATCCCATCAATGAAGTCCTGAGGGTTCTCCTCGGGATTAGTACTCGTGAACATTGAAGGATCTAACTGAAGAAACTTGTTCACCCTGGAACTAGCAGAATCCCATGGCTGATAGGAAGAAATAGGTGCAACATTCGATCTCTAGGCTTGGGAAGCCACTATCTGAGCTAACATATGTATGGCTCCCCTAAGGCCCCCCTCAGAAACACCGGGACAGGAAGCTGGGGCTGGAGGTGGAACTGGAATATCAGTTGGAGGAATCGTTGCACCCTTAGTAGGTGTAGTAATTGGTGCAGTCTGAGCAGGAGTAGTAGAATCAGGTAGTGTAGTAGTTGGGGGAATATCCTCACCCCTAGGGTGCTCACCCGCATCATCAACTAAAGAATCAACTGCCACCCCTGGGGTGGCATTGGCTCCTTGGCTAGTTCTTGCCTTCTTCCTAGGTGCCATGTACTGAAAATTATAGCAATGCATGAGTTAAAGGAGGAACAGTCTTACAATCAGCTTTATCGCACGACCTAGAACATCAAAGAAAGGTGTTATTCCTAAATGCCCAAGTGGCCTCCAAATTATAGATGTGGACAACACACCGATAACAAGGACTCTACTAGACACAGATCTGAGACATCCTAGGACACTTTAAAATCGTAGACTCTGATACTAAGTTTGTCACACCCCGACCGCGAGGAGCACGACCGATGCTCGACCGAGATACCCTAGTCAAGCAAGCCTATACAATGCCGTCTACCTGGACTTACCCATGAATAAAGAAAATATACATTTTATTAATTAGACAATGAGAAGATCATGTGAAAAACACCAATTCATTACCATTAGTCATGTCATTTATAAGTCTCCAAAATATTACATTACACATTCATAGTTTAGAAGTGGAACCTGTGGTACAAATACAACATTCTAGTTTGACTCTCGCAACACCAATGAACAACCCACACTATGTCTACGGAGCCTCTAACAGAAAGAAAAAAGTACTATGATAGTGCAGGTAACAAGGTCTCAGCTATACCTCAAAATATAATACATGAGGAACAAAAGATACACGACCCCGAAATGAAGTGAGGCTCACCAAGTCAGCTGGGAAGAGGGTATACCGCTATCAGTGACCAATTCCACCTGTTGTGGAACCACCTGCATCCATTAAAGATGCAGCTCCCCCAACAAAAGGGACATTAGTACATATGGAATAGAACTAGTATGTAAGACTAAACACCCCCTTAATAGAACGAGTAACAATACAAGGAGAAACAATCATAGCATCAATGGAAGCCTCAAGCAATACCAAAGCATCAAGTTAGGAGCAAGATAAGTTTTCAAGTAACTTTCACTATTTTAGGTTGGGAGATCTTTAGTACCGATATACCACCGTGACTTTAGTACGGAGTCTGATCACGACCCGATCGGCTAGGCCGTCTCACCCAAACACATCCAATCACAATCAAAGTCACAATCACCACCATGTACGCGGCATGGCATCCGATCTCGACCCAATTGGCTAGGCCGTCTCACCATAATGTCATGTGGATCGACATCACATTCCACTAACAATCATCTCATCCCAATTAAGGGAAATAATCTCAGCACATCGATCTCATCCATATTTGCAACACATCATTACGGGGATTTGAATCACTCCTACACTGGCACATGTAGTTTCGGGGTTAGGTTATTTCAACCTACCCTTCCTTAGTGACTAACGATACTCCCAAAATGTTCATTATATAAGGTTTTTTCAGCTCATTTCATAACCTCTTACACATCTTTTCATTTCATCGGCACTAGTTGCCACAAATGTAATATCATTCTTGGCACGTCAGCCGTATTTCATATTTCATGCTCACCCCTTTCATTTCCAACATCATCAAGGATTATCAACTACAAGGCATCTCTAACCATGACTATTAGTACACATATGAGCAAATAAGAGTCTTAGGAACATTGAGTTTTCTTCCATAATTTGGCATAATAACTTGCAATTGAAACATGATTGAATTCATAATATTACGACACATTTGTCACATTTGAATACATTCTCGAAGGATAACATAATATGATAAGAGCATTTGGTAACACATTTTGAACATATATCTTTTGACAAAAAATTTATACGGAATAGTCAAATTTATAATGAATAACTCGGAACATGAGAAATAAGAACTTGGCCCATCATACTTGGGACTTACGAGAACATCATGAGATTCAATTCTAAGAGAGACGTTTAGCCAATATACCTCACTTGAGCATTCCTTAAATTACTACAATGATCCGGAAATCCTAGAAACTTCAATCTATTTCGAGACATGGAAAAATTGAACCATAATTAGGAAGATATTCGGGGGTTTAGCTCGTTTAAGCATTTTATCAAGAACTAGGTGTGCATTATGATTCCAAGGTTCTCCTATGGTGGATTCCTTAATCCCATAACCCAATGTTTACCCATTTGGGCTCAACAACCTTCCCACAAACCTTGATGGTGCATGCATGCATAAATAACACTCTCATACCTAAGAATCACACTCCACATTACCCATCTTCTACCCCAAATTCAAAATGGAAAGCTAGGGCTAGAACCTTACCTCTTTAGAAAACCACTATCATGGTTTCCTTGTGAATTCTCCAAGACTTGAACAAGGATTAATGAAAAAATAGCTTAGGGATTTCTTCTCTCACTCTATAGCACTTTCCTCTCTCTAAAATAACAGTTTGAACCTTCTAAAATAACCCCGAAGATTGTTTTATAAAAATGGGATCGGGTTGTAAAATCAGAAAATAGACCCTCTGAACTCAACACTGTGGTCACAGAGTGCACCACAGATCAGGTCTGCGGCCCGCAAAGTGGACCAAGAAATAGTCCTCCAAAATGTGTCTGGCCTGGTCCAGTCTGCGATAGATCTGCGGTCTGTAGCTCAGTTATGCGGTCATATATTGCTCCGTAGAATCTTCCTCTGAAGTTTTCTCATGATGGTTCTGCGATGGATGTGCGGCCTGTGAAACGATTATGTGGTCGCATAGTTGACCGCAAAACGACTTCCAAAATTGGCCCATTTTTCTGCTCCACTCAGCGGTGGATCTGCGGTCTGCGGAGTAGTTTTGCGGTCGCATAATGGACCCCAAAAATGCCATGTTCTACAAAATTTACCTTCAACTCCCCGACGTACTGTATAACCCAAAAAGTCTGTGCCACGCATAAGCCTACCTCGGCACCACAAAATCCTAGGTTTTAGTAAAATTTTACGGGGCCTTACATCCTCCCCTGCTTAATATCATTCATCCTCAAATGAGGGTCAAAATCCGCCATCAGTATCCAATGTGATTCAACTCTTAATTCACACACTCACAATTCCAAATTTTTGACTAACTCCCCAAATCTCTAGAAAGTTCGGCAGAGTTTCCCTTATAAATGGGCCTATCCACCTAACAGAGAATCTCAGATACTAATCCTAACAACATATACATAATTCAATGACGTAACATAACATAAAAACAACACCAAATGTGGCCTCATAAGCAATACATTACCAGAAAGGAACACCCTTAACATTAACTGTACAAGTGATACATAATTCATAGAAGGTAAGCTCTTAACATTTTCATAGAACACCACTACCTAAATAGATAGTTATTCGAACAAATGAGGGCACTTCTTCTTCAGCACATCCTCGGCCTCCCAGGTGGCCTCTTCAACCTATTGGTTTCGCCATAGCATTTTTACAAATGCAATTTCTTTATTTCTCAACTTTCGGACTTGCCTATCAAGATTGGCAACTGGAATTTCTTCATAAGTCAATTCCTCATTAACCTCCATAGTCTCAATCGGAACAATGAGTGTTGTGTCTCCCATTACCTTCTTCAACATAGATACATGAAATGTCGGGTGCCCAATGACATATATGGTGGTAGCTCAAGCTTGGAAGCCACCCGACCAATCCTCTAAATGATTCTGTTCAGTCCGACGTACCTCGGACTCAATTTTCCTTTCTTACCAAACCGCATTTTCCGCTTCATGTGGGAAACCTTCAAGAATACCTAATCATCCTCTTTAAACTCCAAATCCCTACGACGCACATCCAAATGGGACTTCTAAGCTCTGAGCATTTTTCAATTATTGCGTAATGATCTTAACCTTCTCCATAGCCTGATGCACGAGGTCTGGTCCTATCAACTCTGCTTCCCCAATCTCGAACTACCCAATGGGATATATATACCTACTTCCGTATAGAGCCTCGAACGGTACCATCTGAATGTTAGTATGATAACTATTGTTGTAGGAAAATTCTATGAGCGGCAAATGATCATCCCAGCTACCCTTGAAATAAAGAACACAAGCGCGCAACATATCCTCAAGCATCTGAATAGTCCGCTCTGCTTGCCCATCGGTTTTTGGATGAACGGTTGTACTAAGATTCACCTGAGTACCCAAACCTTGCTAAATTTTCTTCCAAACATTAGCCGTGAACTGTGCCCCTCGATCTGAGATAATTGAAACTGGAGTGCCATGCAACCTGACTATTTTCTTGATATACAACTAGGCATACTGTTCTGCTGTGTCGATAGCCTTAATAGGTAAGAAGTGTGCTGATTTCCTAAGTCGATCCACCATCACCCAAATCGAGTCAAACTTGCGAGGAGTGTGAGGTAGTCTTACCACAAAGTCCATATTGATTATCTCCCACTTCCACATTGGAATTTCTATGTTCTGTGCCAACCCACCGGGCCATTGGTGTTCGGCCTTCACTTGCTGACAATTTGAACATCTTGCCACAAAGTCCGCTACATTCCTCTTCATATCATTCCACCAGTAGACTTCCATAAGATCATGATACATCTTTATAGAGCCAGGGTGCACGGATTACCTAAAAGTGTGAGCCTCGGTCATGATTCTTTCCCGGAGACCATCTACATTTGGAACACATAATTGCCCTTGGTACCTTAGTGTACCATCATCCATGCTAAGACAAAAGTCCATGGTTTTATGTTTATGAATTCCCTCCTTCAATTGTACCAAAAACGGATCATTGTATTGTTTCTCCTTGACCTCCACAACAAGCGATGATTCAGCCATATTTTTGCACAATTACCCCTCCTTCACTAACTGACCCATCTTTCTTCCTTACAAAGAGGACCGGTGGGCCCCAAGGTTCACTCAGCCGGATGAAACCCTTCTCTAACAAATCCTTCAACTACTCCTTTAGTTCTTTCAATTCTGTCGGTACCATTCTGTAGGGTGGATTAGATCTAAGTTGTGTGCCTAGCATCACATCAATCCCAAAATCAATCTCCCTGTCTGGTGGGATACAGGGAGCTCATCATGAAAGACCTCCAGAAATTCATTCACAACTAGCATGGACTCAACTGTAGGTGTCACAGCATCGGTATCCGTAACCCATACCAAATGGTAAATACACCCTTTGTTGATCAACTTTGTGGCCTTAAAGTAAGAAATAAACCTACCCTTCGGCACCACATCATCCCCCTTCCATTCAATAACTGGCTTATTTCAAAATTCAAATCTAACGGTTCTGGTTCGACAATCAAGCTTGACAAAACATGAATAAAGCCAGTATGTCCCTGTTATTACATCAGAATAAACCGTCCCCAATTCAATGAGATTGGCCATGGTGTCCCGACCACGCACCATGACAACATAATCCCTATAAACCCGCGCGGCCAGAATAGACTCACCAAACGGAGTAGATACAGAGAACGGCTCATAGAGCTATTCCGGTTCTATCAATCAGAGAATATACATCATGAGATTGGATGGCCAATACACCTGTGACAACATCTGGAGAAGCCTTCAAACTCTAGCGACCCCTCATAGCATAGAAACGGATGGATCCTCCCGAACTCTATGCACCACCCCTAGCTGACCCATGCCCTGTGGGTGCTGGAGGGCCTCGAGCTAGAGAAGGTGATACGAATGTAGTAGATGCAGAACTAGTTGGTTGTGTTGTACCCTTGCCCACCCTCTGGCGAGACAAATAACAATACGTCTGAATGTGACCCATCATACCGCACCCGTAGCATAGGGGTAGGTCCATGTAGCGTACCCCTCAGTGCATCTTCCCACACCTAGGGCATGGGGGTCGCCACTGCTGCTTGAATCTCCCACCAGGCCGACCCTACTGGTAGGATCCCCTATTGCCCTGACCAGGCCTGAAATGGCTCCACTGCTCCTGACTGGGCCCTGGTGGATATGCACTGACTGAAGACTAAACAAAGGAGTGGGATGGCCCTGATGGCCCTCCCCTAAATGTCGGCCTACCACCACCACTGCCAGAATAACCACCAAAGTTGCCCGCGGAACGGGTTCTTATTGCTACCCTCTCGCTCCATTCTATTCTTCAATTTGCGGGTCTCTATGGCTTGAGCAAATGCCACCATCTTCCCATAGTTCATATCAGAAATCAAGGCAGTTGTAGTGGCCTTATTAATAACCAAGGGGTTGAGGCCCAGCACAAACCAACGCACACTAGCATCCATAGTGGGCAACATATAAATAGCATATTTGGAAAGGTGTGCGAATCTCATATGGTACTCCCACACACTCAAGCTACCTTGTCTTAGGCTTTCAAACTCAGCGGCATGGGCTGCCTTAGTCTCGGCAGGCAAGAAATTATCAATGAATACATCGGCAAATTCACTCCACCTCGCCGGAGGGCTCCCTTCCTCACGGGACTCCTCCCACATCTCAAACCAATAATATGCCACAAATGCAATATCATTCTTGGAACGTCGGCCGTATTTCATATTTCATGCTCACCCCTTTAATTTCCAACATCATCAAGGATTATCAACAATAAGGCATCTGTAACCACGACTTTTAGTACACATATGAGCAAATACGAGTCTTAGGCACATTGAGTTTTCTTCCACAATTTGGCATAATAACTTGCAATTGAAACATGATTGAATTCATAACATTCCGACACATTGGTCACATTTGAATACATTCCTGAAGGATAACATAATATGATAAGAGCATTCGGACAATATTTTGAACATATATCTTTAGACAGAAAATTTATTCTGAATAGTCAAATTTATAATGAATAACTCGGAACATGAGAAATAATAACTTGGCCCATTATACTTGAGACTTATAAGAACATCATGGGATTCAATTCTAAGAGAGAAATTTAGCCAGCATACCTCACTTGAGCTTTCCTTAAATTATTACAATGATCCAAAAATTCTAGAAACTTCAATCTATTTAGAGACATAGCAAAATTGAACCACAATAAGGAAGATATTCGGGGGTTCGGCTCGTTTAAGCATTTTATCAAGCACTAGGTGTGCATTATGATTTCAAGGTTCTCGTATGGTGGATTCCTTCATCCCACAACCCAATGTTTATCCATTTGGGCTCAACAACCTTCCCACAAACTTTGATGGTACATGCATGGATAAATAACACTCTCATACCCAAGAATCACACTCCCCATTACCCATCTTCTACCCCAAATTCGAAATGGAAAGCTAGGGCTAGAACCTTACCTCTTTAGAAGACAGCTAGCATGGTTTCCTTATGAATTCTCCAAGACTTGAACAAGGATTGATGAACAAATAGCTTAGGGATTCCTTCTCTCACTCTAGAGCACATTCCTCTCTCTAAAATAGTTGTTTGAACCTTCTAAAATAACCCCCAAGGTTATTTTATAAAAATAGGATTGGGTTATAAAATCAGAAATTGGACCCTCCGAACTCAACCCTGCGGTCGCAGAGTGCACCGCAGATCAGGTCTGCGCCCCGCAAAGTGGACTGTGAAATGGTTCTCAAAAACTGGGCTAGCCTGGTCAAGTCTACGATAGATCTGCGGTGCGTAGATCAGTTATGCGATCGTATAATTCGCCGCAAAATCTTCCTCCGAAGTTTTCTCATGCTAGTTCTACGAGAGATGTGCGGCCCACGAAATGATTATGCAATCGCATAGTTGACCGCATAACGACTTCCAAAATTGACCCATTTTTCTGCTCCACTCCGCGGCGGATCTGCAGTCCATGAAGTAGTTCTGCGGTCGCATAATGGACCGCAGAAATGCCATGTTCTGCAAAACAATTCCTTCAACTACCCAACATACTCTATAATCCTTAACACATTAGCCTACCTCGTCACCACGAAATCCCGGGTTTTAGTAAAATTTTACGGGGCCTTACACCCATCCAAGAGAGAAATCACAACACGCAACATACTCCTCATGTCGGGAGCAGACATCCGTCCCAAGCCATGATCGACACTATCAAGAACTCTTCCAAGCCCATTAGCACATAACAAAGCCATCAAAACTGAATACCTCTAACTCAACCAAGTTACATAGATCGCTCAACCTAAGAGTATTGCCACAAAATACCTGTAGAGTCTTATCACACCAAAGAAACTGATCACTTCTATTACTATGTTAATCCAACCCACTACCAAACTATCCTATTTCTTCGGTTTCCTCTCCTCTTACCTTCAACTCAACACTCCTTCTTGTCAGTACACTATGATCCTTAACCCAAAGCTCACCACAAGAGATCTTAGCATGAACCACGTCGTCCGAAAGCCCATAAACCACTGTATTCCCTTTTAAGCACCCAATAATGGTGCAACCGAGATACCCACCTTGCAGAGATCTTCTGTGAATCTGAAGTTATTTCTTTAACCTCTCTAATACCGAAATGTAGAACCACTAATGATACAGAAATACCGCAAGTCCCAGCACTACCCAATGCAAATCTCAGATCTTAGCCATGTACAAATCTGGGGAATCCACAATTATGCCTCAGACCAAAACTAATATAACACATGACAATGCAATCTAATTGCCGATAGTAGACCCCTCCCCCCCCCCACACACTAGGCTTGAAGCCATAGAACATAACATTCGATAACCCAACTGCTTAGATCAAACTGGCATCACTCGCCGACCCTATCATGGTCACAACCACTATGCAATCACTAAATCCTCCCGAGTTTGTACTCGTCAACAAGACATAAAGATATACTTTATTCCACAAATGAACAACATGACAGATTCCTCAACACGCTCATAACCCGAGACTGCACAACACATCAAGACAAAAATCAAGCGTATGTCACATCCCCAGTACAATTCTTCTCATTACATCTCAACCACATAAGCATAGTCCCCAACTACTTAATACTCCTCATATAGCTATCCAACCACTCGCTGAGCCATCGATCCCACTCTTAAGGGAACAACCAGACATATAAGTCCAAAAGCACGTACTCACACAATAGAAACCACCGAGCCCAAGCTGTTGTTTGAGCCTAGCCTTAAGTCCTCTAGACTGGCCTATCTCCACAACACAGAGAATACATATGGCACCTCATCCATGACATCACAAGCCGTCGATGCCTAGCTGATACTGAGTGCTCAATATAACAAATGAGTGGATGGAAAGAAATTAAGAGATATGCTTCAAGCTGAATCAATGCCGCACGATAGGAAAGAAATATGGGAAGTTTCCTACATGCCTTGTAGCCTCTAGAAGATAGGTATGGATGTCATCATAACGATCTGCAAGAATCTACTAGATACTTTCTCATGACTCATAGAACCTATAAATCTAGAGCTCTGATACCAACTTGTCACGACCCCAAAATCCCTCCTTAAGCATCATGTTGGCACCTAGCCTCTAAATCTTGGTAAGACAATCACTTACAACAGTTAAACTAAATAAACATGATATTATGAAGCAGAATTTAATACAAATGTGGAAATAAAGGTGATACAGCCAACACGACAATAATCACAACAAATCCTTAAGACTAGGTAATATAGAGTCACAAGCTCTTACTGATTACATAAAATAGCTCAAGTACAATATTGTTCGGATAGAGAATTGTCAGTATAAGTGTAAGGAAAGGACTCCAAGGGATTGCGACGAACAATGCAGCTCTACTTAAACCCTTGCGATCAAAGAAACTCTCACAACTTGGGTCTGCGGCCTCCAACACCTGGATCTGCATAAAAATATACAGAAGTGTAGTATGAGTACACCACGGTTCGTACCTAGTAAGTATCAAGACTAATCTCAATGGAGTAGTGACAAGGTTCAAGTTGAGACACTCACTAGTTAAATATAACCTGTGCAAAATGACAATGACCGACAACAGGAATAATAACATAAGGCAACAACTGAATCTCATCCAAATAAATTATAACTATTTAGAACAAATAAAGGTCCAGTCTCGACGATAAGTCATACAATTGAAGCACACACATATGGAACCTCGTGTCCACATTATCAATCACCCTCGCACGGAAAGGACCTCATGCCACAATATAAGTCACACCTGCACAGAAAAGACCTCGTGCCACAACATAAGTCATATTCACACGGCAAAGACCTCGTTCCACAATATAAGTCACATTCACATGGCAAATACCTCGTGCAACAATTTAAGTTACCCTCGCACGACAAAGACTTTGTGCCACCATGTATATCGTACCCGAATCAGTTACCAATAACATGTTCAAGACGGATTTAACAAAAAATAATTAAAGTAAAGCATGACAACAACTTTATTTTACTTTAATCCGTTATGTTACAAACAACTCAACAGAATAAGAGATAACAACTCCACGTAGGAAATTCCACTTTGGCAACCAAATCATCAAGTACTAACAGAGACACAGATTAGCACATTAGAAATAACACAACAAAACACGTAAAATGCATGACACACACAAGGAAGTCATAAAATGTTCCAACACAAGAATAACAACAAGAATCACCCCGATGTACCACACCACATAATCACAAATCATAATTCAAAATTCACCTTTATGATGCCACGTGAGTTTCAAATTTAAAATATTTTTCTCGAAATAGCTTTATGGGCTTTAGCCCCTTATCTCTCCACGTGTGCATCACAATGAAGTATTTCCCCTTAGTTGCACCATGCGCATAAGCCCCTTATCATGCTGCATGGGCATCAATATTCACATCACCCTTATATCGCAGCAAGCGCATCTCAATCACAACACAACAATCAACCGCATACCACGTGCCCATATGCCATAATATTTCTCAAACAACAATACCAATGCTACAACAATACATAGCCCACGGCTTAACAACAACGTATATAAGAATTACAACAACAACACAAAAGTACGAGAAGTAAATCAGCAATGAGATGTGCTTCATATAACAACAAC